>NC_089584.1:130251515-130603047 GCF_019320115.1 Miscanthus floridulus
GCGTAGGAGCTAGAGCTCTAGATGCATGGCATATGTGTGCATGCGTCCGGTCCGCCTCCCTTTGCATCTTATGCTTGGCATCCACTGCTCGTCCGTCCGATCTGAGACAGTAATGACCGATCAACGTTGGGAGCTCCCCTCTGAATCTCTCATCTACAGAAAACAGGGGCCATTGCTAGCTAGCTAGGGCCGCACGCACATGGGTTTGGATCCCAGAGAGATCAGGGATGACGAACAAACAGCTGGCCCATGATCCAAGAAGCAATGGGTGCAACACTCATGGCGAATTGGTGGCGATCAACAGCGCAAGATATCATGGAGGAGCTTGCCGTCAGAACCAAATTGCACTCGATCGCCGTAAACAAGTGGGCTGATCTTCAGTTCCGCGCACGAGCTTTGTGGTTTAGAGAGGATCGGAGATAAGATAAGTGACATCTACCTCATGGGAACCTAACATCTATAGTTGTGCGGGACGTGTTGTGTCGTTAACGCACTCAGTAAACAGAACTCTGCAAAATTGTCATCTACTGCAGATCGAGAGAGCCATACATGTGGTTTTAGAGGGTCAAATTACCGGTACTAATTGGCAGCCATCGCAGTATATATGCTCCGGAGTCCAGCTGGTTCCTAGTACGGTCCTTTTATGGCACTAAGAATCGCGTGCGTTTCTACGTGAACCGATCAATAGGCCTTAGTAGCGTGTATATTCATCATCAAGGACCTAAAAATACTGCTAGAGCTAGAGGAAGATGCATGACCGGCGAGGGACTGAGCACACTCGTACCAGTCGTACCGGGAGGACATAAAAGCACTTGTATGTTGCACAGTCAACTCGATCGATCACCGCTCGTTCAACTCTATGTGAGCACGTCGTCGTCGTCGAGATGGTGCCTCGGCATGAGCAACGGAGTCCCTCGTGCATGTGTTCTCTTCGATTGCCATTGGCGCGTCGCTTATTCCCACGCGTAAGACTGTCTCCAACAAGAAACTCATATGGGCACCCAAAACCTAAAATGGGTAGCAAGAGACATAAAATCAGCCTCCAACAGAATATCTATATGAGAGACCTATTTTGAGTTGCCTGAGATGCACAACTCAAATATGAGCATCCTCTCTCCTGGAACCCCATTTGTGTAAAAGATTCTTTTTTGATCTTGTTGTTGAAGAAGATGTCGAATATGTATCGAACCTTTTACATGTAGCGCTATCAAAATACGAATAGATCTTGTATTTTAGATGTTGTTGTTGAAGATAGCGTAAACGGTGCCTTATCTTCGCCGCACGCAGCCCCATCGAACGACGCCACGCACTTGCATTATTCCCGCGCTAATGAGACTTGGAATAAAGTAGCTTATGTGTTGACTAAACTCGTGCTCCGCCACATTTCGCTCGTCTTACGGGGGCCTTCCGGCCGGGCGTTCGTTTTCGATTGCTTCAACTCACTGTTCATCGCCGACAAGCTGGAGGCTAATTTCCCAAAATATATAAAAAAAGGCGTTCATGGGCCAGCTGGAAAACCAAGAAGGCTACTAGTGGGCTCTGGTTAGATTCTGTCGCTGGAACCAAATTCAAGCCCGCTTTGCGGATGAAGCGGGCTTAGTCCTCCACTTACGGCCGCAAGCCTGCAAACCCCGCTAGAGGTCAAAGAGGCAAGCGGGCCAAAACAGAACGGGATTTTATGTGTCCCGTTTTCTTTCGGTTTTGAATGGTCCCGTTCTTGTCGAGATTTGTGTTATTGGGCTGTTTTCTGATATCGTTTTGGCCCATTTATTTGGGCTGGCACGTCATGTTCTGTTTCAAATAAGCTTTTTTTTCAGAAATGTTTTTTTTCGGGCGCTTCGGACAGGCGATAGCTATTGCTCGGACAGTCGGACTGGAGGACGGGAGGAGACGGAGTTGTTCCTTGTGCAGTTGTGCCAGTGGAGAGAGACGACATATGTGTGCAGACTGTGTTGCCGGCTAACTGCAGTGCCTGAATCATTGAATAGATTAATATCTTGTGTTGCTCTGTCAGGTGTTTTGCTCTAGGTTATATGTTGCTTTGATTTCCACTATAATGTCCATAATAATCGCGTAGGTTACGTGAGGGGTTGGGGAATGGTGCTTTCATTCCGTTTCAGCTTTCAGTTTCAGAGATCTAGTTATTGTAGAGAGATTAAGGTTCAGAATACAGGTCCAGTCCTAAATTGCTGTTCATGTGTTAAAAATGTTTCAGTATTTTAGTTTTATGGCTCAGTATTCGGTTTTGAGATCCCTTCGGTATTCAGTGTAGTACAGAGACACCTGTGTTCTTAAGTGACCAGTGTTCATTGTCGATTTTCATGTTGAGAGGCAGCTGCTAGCTATTTCATGCCACTTCATATCTAGGGTTGCAAATGTAAGTTTTTTTTAATTGTGCATCTTCTCTCTCATCCTCTTTGTTGGGGCAGCACTAAATATTTTACTCCATCTCTCTTGCAGCTTAGCCGCCCCTCCCACTAACAAGTCACGACACAGACGCCCCCGGCCTTCCTCCCGTGCATCAAAGTGTTATAAAGGGAAAGGAAAACAAAACAAAAACAATCAGAGACTCTACGTTGAGATTGAGTGCAACAACCTCCTTCCATATTCGATTTTTTGAATCCTAATATTAAAATTTACCGGTGGATCTATTTCTTCTCTATCCTACATTTTTCGACATCCACATACTGTTGGATTACATGGGTTCGGCAATAATTAGTCTAGCAATTAATTAAAAAAAATCTAAAGGCACACAATAAGTGCTAAGTGAAACTAGTACAACATGAAACACTCATTAGGAAGGTGCTAAACTTCTTCTAAAAAACCTAGAAAGGTGCTCAACTTAAGTAGAGAGCTAGTTAGTGCTCCTATAGACAAGTTGATAAGGAGAGTAAGGGGACCACACATGCGCACCACCATGCCTGGCCTCAGCTAAAAGTGATGTGCTGGGCCACCTTTGGGAGCTTAGCACAACCATCACAAGGTGTAAAAGCAACGATCAGCGAGGGCACAACGGTTAAATGGGTGGACGTAAAAGGTAAAATTAGTAAAACGTGTGGGCCTAACACTGCCAGCAAGCCAGGCACGTATTTACACTTCTACCCCTCCTAGGACATGTCTAGGTTCATCCCAAAGGGTTGCGCCTCCTCTCCTTCCTGCAGAAGCCAACACTCCACCTTATTCCTCATCACTCTCTCCATTAAGTTCTTGATCTTGAGCTGCTCTCTACGATCTTCGGCCTGAGCTCCTTGCACGCACAAGGGCTTGGCTGAGCAGGCCTCCGAAGCTTCGTCCGTCTGTGTACCTGAATGGGTAGGCGTCCGATCCGGTAGATGCTTTCTTCCCTGAGCGAAAAGTGGGACTACATTGCATACCTATGCCTGCATCGAGTCTAGATCGACTACTTTGCATGCCATCATGACCAGGTCTCATGATGGTAACAATGTTCCCCTGCCTCCGGCTTGGGTTCCACTCATGGGTATAATTTGAACTCATCTCTAGTGCCTTCTGTTATGTGGATTATGGATGTGTTGGTAGGATATGCTATATCCTCGTGCAGTAGTAGATCTTATACGATGAATGGACTGCTCATGCTCATTTATGTCATGTTGTATGCTTGGTCTTGTTTCTGGATTAAAGTACGCTGTAAAACGACTAAATATTCAACAAATACAACCATCCTAGTTTGATGAGCTCTAGGCCATGTGTGATGCCCTTGTCCCGTTCTCTCGTCCCCCTCTTGAGCCCCTATTGATTCCTGCTTTCTAGTTAACCCATTGATTTGTGACATCTCCGGCTCTGCTATGCCTAACTAGACTCCACCTGGGCGATAGCGACCAATACAGCCTTGCCACCTTTGCTAGGTTAGCTTGTCACTAATGAACCTCTCTCTAAGATTGGCGTGTCCCTAAGAAAACCCTAACCTCAAACTTCAAAACCCTAATCCTTAATCCCAAACTTTAGCCTCACCGAAGTTGCAGAAGACGCCAGAGAAGAGGAAGAGATGGAATAGAAATGTTCATGTGTAGTACAAGGGCGGATCCAGTATAGGTGTCTAGGTATTTCTGGAAATACCCAACAAATTTGCCAAACCATTATGCATCTATATACAAAGTATACAAATATAAATGTTAGTTGAAATTTATTTTTTACCATTTTCTTGCTATTCGCATATGAAACAGTGTAGCTTATCGTCTTAATCTCAACACACTACACCAAAACTTCCTTTAAGCCAATATAATCTGTTATTCGCCAATCGGTCAACTAGGATCTTCCTCCGTCCCTCAATCACACATGGGTGCATGCATGGGCACCGTGTGCATCTATCACCCCTTATCTACATCTAATCCTCAAGTATCATTCAAATCTTAATCCACACTTGAACCTAAAGTTGACAACCACAATAACATGCATACGAACACAGACGCGATGGTATGACATGCAGCTAGCCCAACTTTAAATCCTAGATCCACCACTGGCAGGGGCGGATCTACATGGTATGCCAGGTATGCACCGGCATACCCTGCAGTCTGGCCCATCTACATCGACCTATTTGTGAAAATATCCTGACGCCTCACCGGCCTCCATCCGTGCCTCATGAGTCACGATGATCCCATGCGCCGCACTGCAGCAGACCCACACCGCTTCGCCTGCCCTGCCTCGCGATTTGCGAGTTGCGATCCCATCCAAGCCATCAAGTGCCGCACCCGTGCCTACTATCCTCGTCGTCTGGTCGTCAGCGTGGTAACAAAGCCAATAGCCTAGCACCCACCGACAACCTCAGATTTGGCCATGCCGGCAGCAGAGGCGGAGTTCGATCAAAGTCACACCAAGCTTTACAATACAAAGGCTAATTGGTGTTAATTGGGTTTAGATCGGGATTTGGGTAGAAGAACTACTTAATTGACAACTAGACCAAGAAGCTGAAATAATTCTACTCCTAGTACTCCGACAAGCATATGCTTGCAAATCTGATAGGTAACAGCTTTGCATTTTCTTGATTTGATCTTATTACTTTTCTAAGAAATTTTCCTAATTAATTACCTACATTATTTTGTGTATATCATGGAGACCAGCGAGATTACTTATCATTATTTGTGTATATCACCAAACATCAGTATCATATATTCATATCATGTATGTTTTATAATCGTAGCAGACTGCATCATGTGTATATGAACTATGATTCTTTCGTCCCGATCGCATAGGATTTACATTGCTTTTTTTTAGAATTGTTTACTTATATATGAAGAGAAGCGAAGACATTTCTTCTATTTTTTATAATGGAGAAACAATCATATTTGATATCTGTTAGAAAGCGTCGGCTTAAAAAATTAGACAAATAGTATGATTCTATGGATTTACATTGCTTTTTTTTAGAATTGTTTACTTACATATGAAGAGAAGCGAAGACATTGCTTCTATTTTTAATAATCGAGACAATCATATTTGATATCTCTTAGAAAGAGTCGGCTTAAAAAGTTAGACAAATAGCATTCTAAGTTTTTTATTCTCTTTCACGTCTCATTTTAAATCATCAGCATGGTGTTAAACTATTTAAATTGTAATATGTGGAAGCTTCCAACTTAACCTTTAAATTTAAGACTTATCATATTATTTAGTGAATGTATATTGAGTTATGCTGCAAATTTTGTGATCTTTTATCGAATTGGTAAATGAGTTTACCGAACTGTATATGAAAAATTTTGTGTGGCATACCCTTAAGTAAAATCTTAGATCTGTCTCTCCACCTGTGTGGTAGGCAATGGAAGAAATTTTCACCCGGTAGTTTAGGAAGAAATCATATGACTGAAAACCACGAACATAATTACGCCGTTAGCATAACATCAAACATCAACGCGTACCAGCACCGGCCATCGTGACAGTGACTCGCAGTGAGCACTCGGACCGGTCAGCACTCAGCACTTTGCAAGCTAAAACTCGCAAAGCCATCAGCACGGGCGAGTTCTTCACATGCTCGAACTCGGTGATGGTGAAAGCTACCCAGGTCAACGCCGCATGCGTCCCCACAGGAGCGTTGAAAAAGGCAAATTCCCTATGCAATTTCCCAAACGAGAATCAATACTACTGTGTACGAGTAAGAATAACATGACTAAAGGAGGAAGGAATAAAGCAAAAAAAAGGCGAAAAGTAAACGGTGATGTCGGCGTTCGACGAGCACTACGATCAACCGATGATCCACAGGGAAATATGGAATCCTTGTGTGTCCGCACCCCAAAAAAAGGTCAACTCGATAGAATAACAGTCGGCACCACCCCTCTTGCCCACCACAAAAATCTGGCTAAATAATGCAGGGCAGGAGGGAATAATCGATGGTTATTCTTGCTTTGCGATTCAAACAGTTGTTTATCGATCCTTGTGTACGAGTTTCCCGCGAGAACTTGCAGATTTAATAGTATATCGTTGACATCAGGTATGTTGTTTAGTTTATAGTGGATCTAAAGTGCACGAACGACTGGACGAGGTAAGTTGCATAGGTAACTTCCAACGATACCATGCTGATACGTGGTACATGCACATGACCCATCTTCCGTCCCAAAATAAGTGTTTATTTTGTACTTCGAGGAATCAACCAATAAAAAGTTTGATAAACTTTATAAAAAAAATAGTATCAACATTTATTTCTCTAAATAGATTTACTATAAAATTATATGTCATGATTAATCTAATAATATGTATTTTGTTCCATAAACATTATTACTTTTGTGTATATATTTAGTCAAATATAAATATGTTTGACTCCTCGAAATGCGTTATGAGCACTTATTTTGGGACGGAGCAGACAGCTAGCAGATCTCTCGGTTTCGTCTGATGATACAACTACACTAATCCACCCCTAGATTTGGAAAAAATAAAACTCAGAGGGTGCGGAGATAGATCCTAGTAGGCAGCTGTAGCCCATGGCCCCATTGATAGAGGGAAGCCTGAAGCCAACGAAAGATTCAGAAGGCAATGTCAAACAATGTGAGCAGTGACACGCATAAACAGATCAGATGTTCAGATCGGTCAGGTGAACAATTAAACAATGAACTGAAAATTTGCAGGGACACCAGACACCGCCAGCACGCCGGATACCCTCATCCAAACTGCGGGCTGCAGGGTGCGCACATCTCTAGGGCTGGAACATGGCAGTGTTTCAGAGATCTGAATAAACAAAAGCGTTAAGAGCAAGTATAATAGCAGGCTGTAAGCCGACTAAATGCTGAGGTGGAGGAGAGAGAGGAGGAGATAGAGGAGAAGTGGGCTGTAAGCTTACAGCCGGCTTGGGCACAAGAACCAAAAAAGTCTGTGAGAAAGACAAGTGGGCCATGTATTAACTGTAAAGAGCTAACCACTGTACGAGTGGGCTGAGAGAAGGCTAAAAAAAACCTTACAGCCAGCAAGCCGATCGTATTATTAGCCTTGCTCTAACAGAGGGGAGCTAGCGCGCCAATTGCTATGCCTGGCTTTCTTGGCTTTGTTAATCCCAACGTTGCCCAGGTCAACTTGTTGAGCCTCCCCACTCGTCCAATAATCCATCCCCATGAAGGCAACTTTGCGAATAGACGCCTGGACTTGTGCTTATTTATGGTAAACAGCCCCCTGATGGTTGACTTTCCAACAAGATTGGAACAAGGTTACCCGATCATTGGTTAACCGCCACAGATGGCACCGGCAAACAGTGTTAGCAGTACTTTGGACAGCGACTGCTGGACTATGATTCAAAGCAATGACTTGACTATATGCTTGCATTTACGTGAAATTGCAGTTTTAATGGGAAATACTAATAGCGAAAGGCATCAATTTCCTAACCTATTGTGTTAAAGATATACATGAACAATTAAAATTAAAAGCAATTCGTGAAGAAACCATTCCTACCTAGAAGTTGGAAGGTGTTCTTCGACTTTTAGCTGCAGGAACGGAGCTAGAACAAATTGGAGCGGGTGTCAAGGATTCATAAATTTGTATATTGGGAATGCATGTATGGTGAACTTTTAATTTGTGTTTTGGTGTGGGTGTGCTCACACCACCCAGACTTTACATAGATCCGCTTGAGTTTAGGTCTGACCCCTCTTGCAAAACAACTACAATGCCATATGTTTGATTTTCTTCGTAGACGTATTCATCGAACTATCTAGATTGCGATGCAAGTCAAACTTTTCATAAAGACAAGAAGTCAGGGTATGCATCCTTCACACATTTTCATTACCTCTGTTTTGCCGCTAAGTCAGCCTTTATAGGAGAACGAAGAACTAGTAGACCTTAATTCGCAGTGTCCTAAGGGTCTAAACCGGAAGAGCACCACAGCGATGTGACGCATGTGAACACCACCAAGACGAGAGCGAATCCAGCACTCCGCCTTTAAACTAATCCACGACAACCGCCCGCGCTACCGCAACGCGCGCTCACCGTCCTCCTCTCCTCCCCGCAGTATAAAAGCTTCCTTCCGCTTCACATCTTCTCGTCAAACCCGATCCGTGGACAATGGCGAGCGCGCCGGGCGAGGTGCCGTCCCACTTCCTCTGCCCCATCTCACTGCAGCTCATGCGGGAACCCGTCACGCTGCCCACCGGCATCTCCTACGACCGCGCCGCTATCACCCGCTGGCTGGCCGCGCCCGCGCCCGTCGGCGGCCGCACCTGCCCGGTCACGCGCGTGCCGCTCCCGCCGCAGCCCCAGCTGACGCCCAACCACACCCTCCGCCGCCTCATCCACGCCTGGCTCGCGTCCCTCTCACCCGAGGCGGAGGTCGACGACGACGTGGCCGCGCTGCGGGGGCCCGTGCCGGGCTCCGAGGTGGCCGCGCTGCTGTCCGACGCCGCCGCGGCGCAGGTTGAGGCGCTCAAGAGGCTGCGGGAGCTGGTGGCCGAGTGCGAGGACAACCGGGCGGTTCTCGAGTCCCAGGACAGGGTGTTCGACACCTTGTCTCGCGTCGTCAGCAGTGCCGATGCGTGCTCGACGGCGCGCGAGGAGGCCGTCGGGGTCCTCGCGTCGCTCCGGATTCCGGAGCCGGAGCTGGCCGGCGTCGTGGCCAGGCACAGCAACCTCGGGGAGGCACTCACGGCCGTCCTCCGCTCGTCGAACCTGAAGTCGCGCGCGAACGCCGCTCTGCTCGTTAGGTCCCTCTCGGAAGCGGCCTGGCCGACCTGGGTCATCGGGCTGAGCCAGGAGCTTCTCGCCGAGGTTGTCCGCGTGGTCCGCGACCGTGTCTCGACGCAGGCGACCAAGGCAGCGCTGCACGCCCTCGCGGCGCTCTGCCCCTACGGCCGGACCCGCGTCAAGATCGTGGGCGCGGGCGCGGTGCCGGCGATCGTGGACCTCCTGCTCGACGACCCCGAGAGGCGTGTCAACGAGATCGCGCTCGTGGCGCTGGACCGGCTGTGCACGTGCGCCGAGGGTCGCGCTGAGCTGGTCGCGCACGCGGCGGGGCTGGCCGTGGTGGGCAAGAAGGTGCTGCGGGTGTCGGAGGCCGCGAGCGAGCGGGCGGTGCGCGTACTGCGCTCCGTGGCGCGCCACGCAGCGACGCCAGCCGTGCTGCAGGAGATGGCGCAGTCCGGCGTCGTGGCCAAGCTCTGCGCGGCGCTGCGGTCAGAGCAGTGCGGGGTGAGGACCAAGGAGAGGGCGCATGAGGTGCTCAAGCTGCACTCCAGGACCTGGAGGAACTCGCCCTGCCTATCTCCAAAAATTTTGGAGCTCTACCCTTCGTGATGATGGGGCTTCTTTTTCCTGTTGAATCATTCTTTCAAATTAGGCATCAGATTGTGCCTGCGGAAGAGGGACACATCTGAGCTGAATTCTTTTTGCTTGGTTACCGAATTAGGCCCCCTTTGGCAGGGCTTTTGCCACGGCTCCTCGAGCGGCTTCGGGCGAAGCCCTGCCAAACGGTGACAGGCAAAACGGCCTGCGGCAAGAAGCCGGCAAAAGCCCCGCAAAACCCGGTGACTCAGTTCCTCCCCACGCGAGAAGCCAAAAATACTGGCTTATTCCGGCTCGAGCTCGTCACTTTCCATCCCTGTCCCCGGCTCCCCGACGCCGCGCGCCGACGGCCGCCTCCCAGCGCTGTGAGCTTACCGATCTCAATGGGGATGGCGCCGGATATCTGGTTGTTGTCGAGCTCGAGGTCGGTGAGGTTGGTGCAGCGCGTGAGCTCGGCCGGGATCGGGCCGGACACCTTGTTCATGCTGAGGTGAAGCTCCTGCAGCGACGTCAGGTTCCTGAGTGACGCCGGGATGTGGCCACCGGCACGGCGACGCGTCGGACTCCCTCCAGTCCCCCAGCGTCTCCGCGCCTCCCCGCAGCGTGCGCTTCCACGCCAGCAGCGCCGCGCCCTGCGCGTCCACGGCCAGCGCGCCGCCCACGCACGCCATGACAAGCGCGCACCGCAGCAGCAGCAGCAGCGGCGCCGCGCACGCGCCCCGCCACCTCCCCGCCGGCCTTGAGCTCCGCCCCGCCGGCCTCCTGCTACGCCCGAGAGAGAGAGAGAGAGAGAGAGAGAGAGAGATGGATGGAGGGAGTGGGTGCCGGTAAGGAGTGAGGCCGTTCGGATAAGGAGAAGAAAAGAAGGGAGAAGGAAAGAAAAAGAAAGAAAAATGAAGAGAAAAATGAAGAGAAAAAAGAAAAAAGAAAAAAAGAGGGTATTTTGGACATTTCACATCTTCTTTACACTAGGAGAAGCCGTTTTGCCAAACGTTTTCGTACAAAATAAGCCAGAGTCAGAAAAAGCTGCTTTTCCATACGAGCCAGAGCCAGAGCTGTTTTTTCACGAGCCGGAGCCATGCCAAACGGGCCTTTAGTGTAGGATGATGTAATATTCTTGATCATCTGTTCAGTTCAGCGCACCTGATTTGTGCCAAGATGTTGAGATGGAGAATACGTTTCGTATTCACTGAACGAAGAATCAAGTGCTGATAAAATCAAAGAAAGGAGTCGCAGGATGAAAATGGAAAAGCCAAATCATACTCGAGCATTTCATGCGCGATCCATGCTCCATTTTCCATGGACCTGATTTGCATCAAGACCTGCGTTGAGGTGGACTTCTCCACTTCCGACATAATCGCTTTGTTTAACTAGGATGCAAGTTCCATTTGTTTGGGTCATTTGGTTAACATACAACTTGATAAAATGAACTAAAATGGTGTAGGGAGAATTAAACTATATTAGCTAACTCAGAAAAAGCATTAGTAGATAAGCACGTAAGCTATTAATTGATGATTGCTATGACCGGGTGCTAAAGCTAATTAGGCTACACATGCTGTCATGTTCGGCTTACCTTATATCCGGCTTGTTCGGCTTCTTTTCTCAGCCGGAACAATGTTTTTCTCTCACAACATTTCAGCCAAAACAGTGTTTTCAGTCACTTTCGACCAAGTTTCAGCAAGCCGAACGGGTTGCAAATCCCATTAATATTCGTAAGCCAATGTACTGAATTTGAACTAAATGTTTTTCATTGGAGATAGAAATAGCTGGTCAAAGATGAAAACGAAATTGCTGCTACTACCAAAAATGATAAACACACACATACAAAAAGAAAAGAATCAGGTACTCATGTCGTACTAACGCTGAAATGATGAATTTATATGTATAATATGTTATTAAGATAGATTTAGCTATTAGATCTTTTTTATCACACAAAACATGTATTCGGATTTCTAGTATATAGGAGGTATGTGTTGTTTTCCTCAAGTTCGTTCAGGTATTGTTTCTGAAAATAATTACAAGGATCCAAGTATTGCAATCTCCAATTGATTTATCAGGTAACACTACTACATAAAACTTTACCAAGGTAGGCAAAAGCGCTTAACCAAGGCGGGCAAGCCAACGACCTCGGTCCAAAGGTCACGATTAATCATGGCCTTAACCAAGGCGGTTGGCCAACCGCCTCGGTTAACGCTATTAACGGAGGCGGTTGAATTAAGTAGCTCGCCTTGTTTAATAATTTAACGCTATTAACGGAGGCGGTTCAGTTCAAATTGCATGCCTTGCTATAATGTCCATAGCTCTAGTTTGTTTTCATTTGTGTTACCATTGGAGGAACCAAACAGCACATAAATATAATCTAGCCTCGTTCGCTGGTCTGAAACTTGGCTCAAACTGGCTGAAAACACTGTTCCGGCTGAATTGTTGTGAGAGAAAAACACTGTTCCGGCTGAAAAAAGAAGCCGAACAAGTCGAATATGGGGTAAGCCGAACAGGCCCTCTGTGTTATTGGATCATGGCACTTTACGAGGTTGTGTTCTCTTCTGTATCTTCTGTTTACTCATAGTATGTTGCAAAATGATGATTTAAATATACGATCAATAAAATACTAGGGGGGGTGTCAAATAAAATACTAATAACTCCAAATATGCAACAAGAGCTATATATTATATATTTAAAAAACATGGTACTGATTTCATAATTTTCTTATTTAAAATAAATTGGTTATAATTTTTTATAAAAATATTTTTATTATTTTTAAGAAAATACAAAACAACTAACTAGATGGCCAAATTTACCTTGTATTAACAGTTCAATGGTCAAAGTTTTATAGTTTACGGTTATGAGACAAAAATAAACTCGAACATTAGTTAGATGTTCAAAAATAGATTCTCTCTGAAGAGTAGCCAGAGTCCCTGTAAAAAAAGGAAATATATTTAGACACAGTGGGACTGTCATTTAGCAGAAGATTACAGAAGGAATACACACGGCAGATGGCGCACCGGGAACAAGGGAAAAACTGAACAGGGGATGAAACCAAAAGCCGGCATTTAGCGAGTCACTGTAATAAATATAATGGCAGAAGCTAACAGTCTCTCTGTGGAACTGACATTTAGCAGAAGATTACAGCAGGAATGGACACACACCCTGTTTGTTTCGACTGAATTAGCTTATAAGCCATGGCTGAAAGTACTGCTGGCTGGTTTAGTGTGAGAGAAAAATATTATTCGTTGGCTGATAAACCAAGGTTTATAAGCCAAATACAGGCTGACACTGGGACACCGGGAACAAGGGAAACAGAACAAGGGACGAAACCAGAAGCCGGCATTATGTGTGTCTGTATATTCCGATTCAGAAGTCATAACATCACTCTTTTCTTGTTCCGAATGCTTCGGATGTAGGATGTTATCTCATGGCTGAGCCAAACAAGACTTCAATAAGACTTTTTAGTTTGGTCATGAAGCAAGCTTGCAGAGAACGAAAGATTGTCACTTGAGTCTCGAATGGGGAAGCCAGCTTCCGTTGCTGTGCCCTTCTTCCTCCCCTGTGTCCCTCTGCTGTGTATCCGCTCCGCCGTCGTGTCGGCGATCACAGCCAGGACGGACGACGGCACGGAGCGGTGGGGCTACGTTGAGGTCCGACCGAGTACGTAACTGATACACCATGCTCTTCGCTAGCTGCTTCGTGAGTAAATTTTCGGTTCTCTCATCAGCATTTTATTGATGATGCTTTCTAGAGGCGCACCTGTTCTGGTGGTACTACAAGAGCCCCGAGAGGCAGAGGGCGAGCACCTCGCCGAAGAAAGCCATGGCCGACCGTCCTCTGGCTGCAGGGTGGCCCGGTACGTAGCTCGTGACTGGTCAGCTGCAGCCAGTCTCTCCGGCGAGAACTGTGTAGCGATAGCTTGAGAAATTCAGGATTCAGAGCCACGCTTCACTAGCTTGAGTGCGCGCGCGCGCGTGACGTGCGTCGTTTCAGGGTGTGTCAGGGATTGGTGCCGGGAACTTCGTGGAGATCGGGCCGCTGGACGCCGACATGAAACCCCGAAACTCGACGTGGCTCCAGAAGGCCGACCTCATCTTCGCGGTCAGAAGAAAGATTCCATCACTTGCCTCCTCCCTCTTCTCTGCTCCTTGGAGCATCTTCTTCCATGTCTCTGTTTCTCCCTTGCAAGAGTGCTGCCGCCGCCTTCAGGTACTTACTTGAGCCGATTTGCTATGCTTCTGGCACTAGCAGGACAACCCGGTGGGCGTGGGGGCGTGGGGTACAGCTCCGTCGAGCACGACGGCCTGCTCGTGACGACCGACTGGCTGGCGCGGCTTACATGATGACGGTGCTCAAGGCGCTGGTGGAGGAGGTGCCCACCTTGCAGAGCAGCCCGCTGTTCCTTAGTCGCCGAGTCCTCCGGCGGCAAATACGCCGCGACGCTGGGCGTGTCCGTCGCCCGAGGTATCAGCGCCTCCGAGATCAACCTCACGCTCGGAGGTAAAGATCTCGATCATTCTGTCAGTCAGCCAGTAACGAAGCAAGCATGAATTTTCTCGGGTAAGTCCAATTTACACCCTCTAACTCTCGCCAAAGTCTGGATTTCAACCTCGAACTTTAAAACCGGATAACTTTGGCTCTAAAACTCTCGAAACTGTTCAACTTTCAAGCTTCTGGGGCGGTTCCGTTGTATGAACAGTAACTTTTGATATTTTTGGGAGGCGTCGAAATTTTATATTATTTTTTAAGCATCTTAGCGTCTTCAAATAAAAAAACTCAAAACTACAAAGTTGTAGATCTCATTGAGAGCTACAACTTTGATATAAAAAGTATTTTCATTTAACTCTATACAAATAATATATTAGTGCTCTAATGCGGCAAGCGTTAGTAGACGATTATTATAGTGCTGAAATTTTATATTATTTTTTCGAGCATCTTAGTGTCCTCAAATGAAAAAAATTAAAACTATAAAGTTATTTTGTCGCATGATGAGACTCAAATTTCAAAAAATAGAAAACCCTTCAATACGATGTTGGATGAAGATAATTTTTATATGCAAATGGTAGACCTTCAAAAAATAGAAAACCCTTCGATACGATGTCAGATGAAGATAATTTTTATATATAAATTGTAGACCTCGATGAGATCTACAACTTTATAGTTTTATTTTTTTTTCATTTAAGGACAGTAAGATGCTCGAAAAAATAATATAAAATTTCAGCACCATAATAATCGCCTACTAGCGATTGCCGCATTAGAGCACTAATATATTATTTGTATGGAGTTAAATGAAAATACTTTTTATACCAAAGTTGTAGTAGTTTTGAGTTTTTTCATTTGAGAACGTTAAGATGCTTAAAAAATAATATAAAATTTCGGCGCCTCCAAAAAATATCAAAAGTTACTGTTCATACACCAAAACCGCCCAGAAGGTTGAAAGTTGAATGGTTTCAAGAGTTGGAGGGCCAAAGTTATCCGGTTTTGAAGTTCGAGGTTGAAATCCAGACTTTGACGAGAGTTGCAAGGTGTAAATTGGACTTTACCCAATTTTCTCTGGGGTACGCATCACCCCGACCCTTCACCTTGATCGCACGCGGGGCAGGATCCCTGTAGTCGTCGCGCTATCTGATGTGATGTCACCCTTTTGTTTGTGCTCCGCCTCGGCCCCACGTCGCGGCAGGACGTTACTCGCCTGCCGGATCTGTCCCTGTTGCCAGGTCGATTTTTCACTCGTAAGTAAATAACCCGTGTACTGTCGGCCTATTCGGCTGGGATTATTATCTCGTAAGCGATCGTAAATTTCTAGTCAGAACAATAATTTTCTCTCACATCAAATCAGCCAACGGTACTTCTTCACGATCCAGCGACGAACAGCCAAACGAACAGCCTCTTTGGCGACAAGCTCAGGCAAGAAGCATACCTGGGCTTGCGGCTCGCTGCAGTTCGTGAGCCTGTACGGCTGCGGCGTCGCCTATACCATCACCACCGCCACTAGCATAAGGTAGCCGCCGCTGGCCGGTAACAAAATTATTCCATTTGTGCGGTCGTTCGCGCGATGGAAATTGTGAGTGAACGGTCTTGACCACGTACTGTGCGTCTCGACTGCTGGGGCTGCTTTTGCACGTATGATGTCAGCGCTGATATAGGCGAAATAAAACGAAATATTTATTTTAAATTGCTATAACTTCTCAACGATATATTCGTTTTTAATTTCGTCTGCACCGGTGTATTCTGTGTGACGAGGCGAATAAAATTAGACCCACTTACATATATTTTAGAGAATTTGTTTCTAATAATAATTTATGTATATTTAATTATAAAACATATAACTTATAGTTTATGCACACAAGTTGTATTGAATAACTTATAACTTACAAATTATCCACACAAGTTGTATTGAAAATAACTTATGTATACAAGATGTATAGAATAACTTATGTATGCAAGTTGTGTTTGATAACTTTTGTACATAAGTTATGTTTTATAATTTTTGTGTTTATAAGTTTTGGTATAAGTTATTAGTTAATTCCTTCCTTTGTGTGTTAATAACTTTTGTGTTTGCAGTTTTGGCACAAGTTATAAGTTAATTCGTTTATTTGTGTTTAATAGCTTTCTATACATAAGTTGTGTTTCATAACTTTTGAGGTTTTAAGTTTTTCACATAAGTTATATGTTATAACTTTTATTGCATAAGTTATATGGTTTAAATTATATGGTGTAAGTTAATATACATAAATTGGTAGTAGAATTTTTTTTCTTTAAAATATATGCAAGTGTGGTCTAGTTTTGTTCGCCTCGTCGTATAGAACACATCGGTGCAGACGGAATTAAAAACGCATACACCGTTCAGAATTTATAGTATTTTAAAATAAGGTGGGGTTTAAATCCAGAGAGTAAAGTTTAGGGATGTCACATCGGGGTGTCACATGGGAGTGTTCGGATAGTAATAATAAAATAAATTACAGAAGTTCTCAGTAATCCACGAAATGAATTTATTAAGCCTAATTAATCCGTCATTAGCACATATTTACTGTAGCTTCACATGGTCAAACACATGGACTAATTAGGTTTTAAAAATTCGTCTCGCAAATTAGTCGTAATCTGTACAGTTAGTTATTTTTTTAGTCAATATTTAATACTCCATACATGTATGTAAACATCTGATGCGATAGGGAGTAAACTTTAGAGGGCAGAACTAAATAATGCCTAAATATTTTCTTTTTTGGATGACGTCAGCCGTCCTAAAAAAAGCGCGCATGGAGGTGGAGGCGCTGTGCGGGGGAGGCGCTGTGCGTGCGCGCAGTTGTCTGGCGTTAGGCTAAGTGGTTGTGGAAAGAGGTGAATTTTTTTTTAAATAAGGTTTGTCTGAAAATTGTTCGCTTCATATGTTATGAGTGGGCATTCGCCATCTAGTGAGGCTGGAATTTTCCCCCTACTGTTCCGTCGTCCACTCCTCTCAGCTCTTACTGTTATGCGACAGGCGTCGTCCTCGGCGACAGCTGGATCTCGCCGGAAGATTTCACTGTGAGGCGACTCTCCCAAGGAACAAAAAAAGGAGTTCCAAATCTGCATCACCGATCGATTTTGTGCATGTTTCATTCGTTCCCTTGTGTGTGTGTGTGTTTTTGGGTGATGCAGCTCTCGTACGGCCGGCTTCTCCGAGACATCTCGAGGCTGGACAGCGCCGGCGCCAACGAAGCAAACAGGTAATCCTATCCAGCATCTACTAGCTGATTACTATCCCTTGGGTCGGCGATGTTGTCACGGCGGTGCCGTACGTGGCAGGAGAGCGGAGGCGGTGAAGGAGCTGATCGCAGCAGTGAAGTGGGCCGCCGCCCACGCGGCGTTTAACGATCTGTACATCTGGCTCGACAACAGCAGCAGCCATGTGGTAATTAAATACTGTTGCTTCGTTCGAGTAAGTTTTCACAACTCAAATCAGTTGCCTGGCTTTCTCGCGCACTTGCAGTATCTGTACAATTTCTTGCTCGATACTTCAATGGACTCAACGGCTGCGGCTCCGTCGGCGGCGGCGAAGCCATCGCCAACGATTGGTGTCCAGCTGACGGGGTACTCGAAGCACCTCTCCACGTCGGGCTCCAACCGAAGGAAATATACCTCAGAAACGTAGATCAGGGGATAAACATCTTACTTAGATATATAAACTGATTCCTCTAGTTCGTCCTGGCGTAGCTACGCCGCAGCCACGTGGACGCCGGTGTCGTGGGAACTCAGTGCGGTGCAGTCCAGCGTGGTGGTGGCGATGTAGAGGCGACGGTGACGTGAGGTGCCACGGTCCGGTGGTGACGGCGAAGTCAGTGAGTCTTTCCGTCGCTGGCAACACTCTCTTTAGATCGGGTTAGGTTTCGTTGTTGGTGGGTCACGGCGGCTCCGATCAACCTCGTAGTTAGAGTCCTGATCCCCACCTCTCTTTATAGTGCTGTGCGACAGGGGCCCACCAACCATATTAGGGTTGGGCGCCCCTGATCAGGGCGCAGATCCAAGAGCCTAATAGGCCATGGTGGAGATCAACTAACATTCTCCCCCTTGATCTCACTACCATCTTTCAATTTCATATAATTTACTTTTGTTCATTCCATTACAGATTAGCGCATAGATCATGTTTCATCGTCACGGTCAATTGCCGATAGATTTAACAGCTACAACACACCACTCTGTTCTGAAATATATACTTAACTTTGGATATTCTTTTGTCCAGGAATTATAGTCTTTCCCTTAAACCCATGCCGGCTACATGTTCTTTGAACACGTTGGGTGGTAAGCGTTTTATAAGTGGATCCGCGAGCATCTTTTCGGTACTTATATACTCAAGACTTATGACATGATCCCGGACTTTATCTTTCGCAACATAATACTTTTATATAAATGTGTTTGTCAGCACCACTTGACTTATTGTTGTGAGCATACTGTACTGCCGGATTATTATTGCAGTATAACTTAAGTGGTCTATAGATGTCGTCAACCACCTTCAAACCGGGTATGAACTTCTTTAGCCAGTTCACCAGCCCCGTTGCCTCATAACACGCTAAAAACTCGACATACATTGTAGACGATGTAGTGACGGTTTGCTTTGAGTTTTTTCATGAAATAGCTCTCTCTGCGAGAGTGAATACATATCCAAACGTGGATTTTATATCATCTCCCGCATAATCAGAATCTAAATATTCCACTATATGGAGTGAATATGATTTTCTATCATCTCCCGCATAATCATGAGGCTTTTTGTTCCATACAAATAATGCAAGACTTTCTTTAATAATTTCCAGTGTTCTGTTTTAGGATTGCTCTGGAATCTGCCAAGTAACCCGGTAACAAATGCCAAGTCAGGGCGCGTACATACTTGAGCATATTGCAAGCTTCCGACAGCTGAAGCATATGGAACCGTTTTCATTTGATCGATCTCATACTAATTTCTGGGGCATTGAAAAACCCCATATCTGTCGCCCTTGACTATTGGAGCAGGTGAGATACTACATTTGTGCATACTGAATTTTTTTAAGATCTTTTTTCATCCATACTCTTTATAGAAAATGGACCACAGATGTCTGTGTGAATAATCTGTAAAATTCCTACGTTTCGTTTGACATCTTTCTTAATTTTCTTTATATATTTTCCTTTTATGCATTCTCTGCATTGTTCTAAAACTGAGAGCTCTAATGGAGGAAGAATATCATTCTTAACTAGTTTTTCTATTCTCTTCCTCGAAATATGGCCTAAATGACAGTGCCATAATTTCGACGACGCATCGTGGGCTCTCTTTTATTTTATGTTTACATCCGTAGACGAGGATACATTCTTATTGTCGCACGCAACGTTCCCATCATCGCATACAACATTCACATCATCACGTAGTGATAACAAATAGTATGTGCTCTCTTATGCCACCATTTCTAGAGTACCTCTCTGTCACCAGCTGCTTTATCAGCTGGGTAGCATATGTCTTTAAAGAGCCAGTGAACTGACTCTTTATTCTATCGAGGTACTCGATGACCGTATCATACTCTAAGATTGAGCCCACAATTGCAGGCTCAATCGTGTTCTTTATCACAGCCAAACATTTTTTGTTGGCATTGACCCACTTCCTATGCTCAAGGTCATAGGATATCTTTTGTGATTCAAAATCCCTCTCTCTAGTTGCCCAAGCGACATCAGCCTTGTTTGTCTCTATCACCGGTGCCACAGGTTCAGTGGAACACAGTGAGGTGACTACCCAGTCCACTTCAGCCAAGATGAAGGCCATGTCAATCTTTTTCTTTCACTCCGATCACCTTTGAGAGTGGGGATCTCTTTGAGACAACCTATCAAATTGTATCCGCCTTAAAACATAATTCATTTTGAGTAAGAACATAAACATAATAATAACAATTGCATGTTTTAGTTCTAACGTTGGTCAAAATTAAAACATACAATTATTCTCTACACTAATTCTACATTACCGTTAGGCAGAAATAGAATTAATGCACGAAATCATTAAAATTATGATATTGTTATTAATAACGTTGGTCAGAAAATAACAACATCATAATTATATCAAAATCTCTTTTTTTCCAATTAAATATCACGTTGGTTTAAAATAACTGGAGAATAAACAATTTCTTTAGCAGTGGAAACATGAAAGATTCATTATCTATTTTTCAGAAGCATTAAACTTTTCTCGAATATTCTCTGAAAAATTATCCCGTTGGTTCAAATTTTAACAGAGATATTAAACTAGACAAAATTCATCGAAATCTGCTTCTGAAAATTAAATAAAACAAAAACAAAAAACGTTACTGTGCAATTTAGACCGAAATTCTTATCGCGCTGTGCACTATCGCGGCCCAGCTGTGAAAATCGGCCCACTCCTGTTCGGCTCTCGCGCGCGCTGCTCCTTCCCAGGCCGCAACCTGGGCCTGGGCCGGCAAAGCCGCACGCCGCGCGCGCCCGTCTGGGCCGAATGTTGGCCCGTTCTCTGTGAGTCGTTCATCTGCATCGGACGGTCGAGCGCGCGCATCGGTCGAACAAAACCCCGGCGCGGCGGCCTCCCCGAAACCCTATCTCATTTCGACTCCCTCCATCTCTTCTCTCAGCGCAGCGACGGAAGAGAGAAGAAGCAGCGCAGCAGCCATGGCGGCCGGAGGAAGTGGCGGCGCCGCCACGCACCCCTTCGCCGGTGCATGCGTCGACCCGAGGGTGAGCGCACCGCCGTCGAAGGGCTGCGCTGCGGTGCCCTTGACACCCGAGCCCGAGGCGGAGCCACGCAGTGGCGTGACCTGCCCGGTCGGCGCCTCTGGTTCTTCCCGCGCGCCGACCATGGAGATGACCGACGGCGAAGACAGGACGGCCGTGCCCTAGGTAGGAAGGCCCTTCTCTACTGTCCCCTTTCTCTTTCTAGGGTTAGTGTTTCTTTTCCTGATTCGATTCGTTCGATTCGGTTCATCTCTTTCATTTGATTTCTTTTCTTTTCTATTTGTACCGAATCACTCTCTTCCCCTTCCTCGTCGCGAGTTAAGGTTAGGGTTTCGTTAGGGTTCGGATTAACCCGATTCGGTTTTTCTCTCGGTTTTGATTCGAGATCGACGAGATAAGCCCCTTCCCCTCTTCCCCTTCTTCTCTTTTGGATCTTCTTTCTTTTCTTTTCGGAATTGAACCGATTTGGGGTTAGGGTTAGGGTTAGGGTTAGAGTTACTGTTTTTCTTCCCCGACGGGTTAGGGTTCGGTTGAAGTCTCTGCATCTCGATTTCTTTTCCGATTAGGGTTAGAGTTTCAATCCGAAACGGATTGAACCCTCTGTTCCTCTTCTATTTCTTTTCAATTCTCTACCCCATACTAGATCTGCACACTGGCAACCTGGCTCTGGTACCATTGAAGGAAACAGAGTACCTGAGAAACGTAGATCAGGGGATAAACATCTTACTTAGATATAGAAACTGATTCCTCTAGTTCACCCTGGCATAGTTGACGCGAGGTGCCGTGGTCCGGTGGTGACGGCGAAGTCAGTGGATCTTTCCGTCGCTGGCAGCACTCTCTTTAGATCAGGTTAGGTTTCGCTGTTGGTGGGTCACGGCGGCTCCGGTCAACCTCGTAGTTAGAGTCCTGATCCCCACCTCTCTCTATAATGCTGTACGACAGAGACCCACCAACCATATTAGAGTTGGACGTCCTCGATTAAGACGTAGATCCTAGGGCCCAGTGGAGATCAACTTACACCAACAACACCGTCGAGGGCATCCTTAACGGCGTCGTCAAGGAGAGGCTCAAGATAATCCCCAAGGACCTCAAGTGAGCTGGCCACCATTTCGCTGAGCTCGCCTCGGAATCAGACGTCGCTGTGGCAGTGACGAATCTTCCGTTCCTGATCCTGACGAGAAACTCTTCCAACCGCAGGTGGCGGGCAGTCAACTACGCGGTCCATCTCGCACTCGTCAATGATTTCATGAAGCCCAGGATCGACGAGGCAAGCACACGTTGTCTCTGAAATCCGGTCCGGTCAGCATTCAGGTGACATGCTTGATGCTCCTGTCTGACTAAAATGTAATGTGCCTGCTGATGCTACAGATCGACGAGCTGCTGTCTCTTGGCGTGAATGTCACGGTGTACAACGGACAGGTGATGGCCGCTCAGCTTCTCTGCTTCTTTCTACTCCGCAGTGCTTGGTTCTATATAGTACAAATTCAGTGTTTCCTTCAAGCACTAAGTTCAGTAACATTTTCTTCATCCGAATCAGCTCGACGTGATCTGTTCGGTGATCGGCGCGGAAGCTTGGGTGGAGAAGCTCAAGTGAGAGAGTTTGTTTTCTCCCTTCCGGATGCCATCATTCAGAGTTTCAGACAGTGTCTCTGAATCCCTCGCTTATCATTTGTTTTCAGATGGGATGGGCTGAGGAGCTTCTTGAGCTTGCCAAGGCTGCCGCTGTATTTTGGCCCAACAAAAGCCACCAAGGCCTTTGTCAGATCCTACAGGAACTTGCACTTCTACTGGATTCTTGGAGCTGGGCATTTAGTAAGTAATACTAGCTATTTTGTTACAAAATCCACTAAATTTAGGATGTCAAAGATCTGTAATCAGGTGCCAAATTATTTTTTCTTGCGCCCCTGTGTCCTGCAGGTTCCCGTTGACCAACAATGCATTGCACTCGGTATGATTGGTAGCATAACTCAATCTCCAGCTTCATAAACGACCAGAAGGCGGAATTATATACTTCAAAAGTGTAAAAAGCAAACCTATGAATTATGCAATACCATCTGAGTAACTCCCCTGTGTTTTTAGTTTGAATGAGGCCTATGGCTGCATTCATCACGTGTTAGGGTTGATTGGGATGAAAAATTAGTTCCCAACAAATGTAAAATGTGGGGTGAATACAGGTGCAACCAAACAAGATCTGAAAAAGAATTATTTTCAGACATCATACATTCCCCTCCATCTTGTAATACAGTGCATTTCAAAAAATTTAATAAGACAACTTAAGTGCCGAATGGCCCAAGAAAAAGGTGAATTGGATTCAAAATTTAAAACAACATCCTTGGCCTATTCAAGATTATAACCCTCTTTGCACCTTGGCACCTAAGTTTTCTACAAAAGCACACTAGATAGTCCTTAGGGCCAAAAGTTGTCAAGACTCGGTTAAACTCCACTTCACTTATGAATACCCATTTCCGCTTTGGAATGGCAAGTTTCAAACCATAAATACCAAGCCTCCTCAACAGGAACTCCATCGAGGAAGGTCACCAAATCCTCCACTGGAACATCTAAATGATGGTAAACATCAAGAGTGGCCGGCGTTCAAACGTGGATGCAGAAACTGAGAGACTATGATCATGGTGGTCATCAAAAAGTTTGAGTGGAGCTTATGGAATCGAATTGAAGCTTAGTCCTATTTCTTTTCCAAACTTGTAGTCCTTTGTCTTAGAAGGGCTGAACTTTGTTGCTTTTCTTCCTCTCTCTTGGTTGTAAGAGCTTAAGCCTCATGGCCTTAGTTTGTACTCAACTCTCAGGCCTGTGTACCATCTCCGGATGGTAGAGGCTGAAACCTACTTCCATTATTAAAAAAAAAAGAGGTGGTTAGCTGTTGGAAAAAAGATGCATATGCAGGCATTCCTGGATGATCCGCTGGCCTCCACTGCCGAGGATCATGTCGCCGGGGGTTGTTGAATTGAAAGGGCCAGTTCTGTCCCCACTCCCAAGTAATGCGCGACATCGCTATTGGATCATATTGGCCGCCCTGATTGGCCGGGATCGTCAGCTGTGACAAAATGGATCCGTGTAATCCATGACCCAGCCTGACTGATTGATTGGTTCTATTTTTATTTTTATATATGCACTGCTTGAGTGCTTTGCTTGACTTATTTGTCTAGCAGCCTGCCAGCCTAGTTGGATAGGAGAATTTTACGTCCTCAAACTGAAAAGTCTTCATATCTGCACGCCTGCATACCAACAAAAACTTCACCTATCTCCTCATCAGTCTCCTACAAACAACTCTGCTTTCCATTGTTGAACTCAAAGCCTGAAGGATGGGGGACGCCAACGGCAGCAGTATGCACGTCGTGCTGCTGCCATGGCTGGCCTTCGGCCACATCCTCCCCTTCACGGAGCTCGCCAAGCGCATAGCTCGGCAGGGCCACCGGGTCACCCTCTTCTCCACGCCAAGAAACACCCGGCGGTTAATCCGCATCCCTCCAGAACTCGCGGGGCAAATCCGCGTCGTTGACATCGCCCTGCCCCGCGTGGAGCGCCTGCCGGAGGACGCCGAGGCGAGCATAGACCTCCCATCCGACGACCTCCGCCCGTACCTCCGCGTAGCATACGACGCCGCCTTCTCCGACAAGCTCTCGGCTATCCTGCAAGAGTCCGGACCGGAGCGGCCGGACTGGGTGGTCATCGACTACGCCGCGTACTGGGCGCCCGCGGCCGCGGCGAGGCACGGCGTGCCGTGCGCGTTCCTGAGCCTGTTCGGCGCCGCGGCGCTCAGTTTCTATGGCCCCCCGGAGGGGCTCATGGGACAAGGCAAGTACGCCAGGACGAAGCCGGAGGACCTCACCGTGGTGCCCGACTACGTGCCGTTCCCGACCACCGTCGCGCACCGCGGCTTCGAGGCGCGCGAGCTGTTCAAGCCAGGCTTGGTCCCGGACGATTCCGGCGTGTCGGAGGGCCACCGGTTCGGCGTGTCCATCGGAGAAAGCCAGGTCGTAGGCATCCGGAGCAGAACTGAGCTTGAGTCGGAGTGGCTGCAGGTGCTTGACAAGCTCTACCAGAAGCCGGTGATCCCGGTCGGCCTGTTCCCTCCGACGCCCACACAAGACATCGCTGGCCACGTGGCGTCTTTGCGGTGGCTGGACAGACAGGCTCGGGGCTCCGTCGTGTACGCGGCCTTCGGCAGCGAGGCGAAGCTGACGAGCGCACAGCTCCAAACAATCGCGCTAGGTCTGGAGGCTTCCGGCCTGCCGTTCATCTGGGCGTTCAAGCCGCCAGCCGACGGCGACGCCGAACCGGGACAAGGCACAGGCGGGTTGCCGGAAGGCTTCGAGGAGCGTGTCAATGGCCGGGGATTGGTCTGCCGCGGCTGGGTGCCTCAACCCAGGCTGTTGGCCCATGAATCGGTTGGTGGGTTTCTGACCCACGCCGGCTGGAACTCCATCTCCGAAGGCCTCTCGCGGGGCGTCAGGATGGTGCTGCTGCCGCTGATGTTCGATCAGGGCCTCAACGCCAGGCTTCTTGTGGAGAAGAAGATCGGCATTGAGGTGGAGAGGGACGAAGACGACGGCACGTTCGCGCCCAAAGACATCGCGGATGCTCTGAGGACGGCCATGGTGGAGAACCAAGGCGGGACTAGGGTCAAGGAACTGGCCGAGGTGTTTGGAAATGATGAGGCGAATGATCAGTGCCTGCGAGATTTCCTCCGGTATCTGTCCGAATACAGCAGGCAGCATCAAGGGTAGTTCCATTCCATTTCGAGGCTAGTAATGTTGGTGCAGAAAAGGGCAAAGAAATGGAAGCGAGTCATGCTATCAAAAAAGAGGGAATTGCTATTAAACAATATTCAACCTTAATAAAATATAAAATTTCCATTTACTTATTTACAATTTACTATATACTCATAAATATCAATATTATTTCTGTTATTTAAAACAAATTTTGTACTAGTGTCCCACGACGAGAAGACATATGAAGTCAACAAAAATAAAGAAAAATAAAGAAAACAAAAATTTCGAAAGAAATTGTGAACAAAAAAATGGCCCAGAAGAAGGCCCCTGCGGGTGCCTTCTTTTTTTACGCCGTCGCTGCATAACGTGCATTCCCATTCCGTCCGCTGCATCCCCCTGCTCGGCTACTCGTGCGTTCTGTCTGCCTCTCTCGCTCCCCGACGACTGGTGGGCGGCCGCTGCCTCCGCCCTAAGCCAGGTGCTGAGGCTTTAGTTGGTCTCTTCGCCGGCGACGAGCACCCACCAGGTACTCCCACCCCTTCAAGCTGAGCACCGAAACCCTAACCTGAAGCTATTTAGCTATTTGACAAGCCTCCTAACTTCGAAATTTTTGCAAAAATTATTGGGTGTACATGTGTACACCCATGCCCCTTTACTGGATCCGCCCCTGTTAGCTATCATGGTTTTATTTGAATATGGTATGGGGATTTTTCATTATGGGCTGTTCATGGTTCATGTTCTAACTTGTACCTTAATTTATCTGCAGCTTGAAGGGGCTGGCAAGATGATCAGTGTGGGGAAGGCGAAGCAGTATGCCAACGTCCTTGACAAGCCCCTCAGCCGTGGCAGGCAGGAGGTATGTGCTGTCTCTGCCTTGAACCATCGGATCTGTGCGCGCACTGCCTCCCTAGATTAGTCCTCGAGATGTCGATCTTTTTTTGCCATGTATCTCATCGCGCTGGGATGGCGATCCCTTCTAGTTCCTTGCTCCCACATAGGCTCCTCTAATAGGAAGGCAATAGGGGTGTAGCCTGTAATCTGTAGGCAAGTATTGCAGCCTGCGGGAGCAGTGGCGTGAGATGTAGTTGCATTTTCACGGACGTGTTTGATGGAATACTGTTGATCAGTTTTACTCAAGCAGTGGCAAGGTAGCTGACCCGCAGAGCCTGACTTATGTGAGAGACGCAAGAGATCTGTTAATTATGTGAATAGCATTAATTGTTGGGCCAGTCATAGATTTGTTACCTGAGAGATCTAGTTTAGAAATTGATCTGTATATCCCTCCTGCCATCCCAGCTTTTGAGTTTTTGACAATTGCCCAGAGAGTTCTTTCTTGCCGAAAGTCTGAAGCATTTGTTAGTTGCAGAAAAAAGGGGTCATGAAGCAGTTCTATCATCTCATTCTAGGTGCATAAACAATGCCAAGGTGTGACCTGTCAGGTGGAAGAATGTTAGCAACACCTTTTTTTTCATTTTTCTGATATAAAAGAAGTTTCCGCATCTATATAGCCAGGGTACGGGGTTGTTGTTATCATCGTACTCCAGAAACAATAATTTGTACAAGTTTTGATTGGCGCGTTGGATTTACACCGTGGCTCCTGGTCCTTGGCATCAAATTTATTATTCCTTCCCATCCATCTGAGGTTGTTTCACTTTCCACCAGAAGCTGATCTATCTTAATTGTCTCCTTTGGTGATGTTACTCCCCTTTTTGGCTGTGGAACATAGATTGGAGGTGTTGGTTGGTTCGTGTTTCATCTACTGCTCGATTTCTGCGGCATATGCCAGTAGAGGCTTCATGTGTTCTTTGATCTTCTTCCTCCAGTTTGCCATTCGTTGTATTACTTGTATAGATCAGAATTGGGCCCCATTGCAGTGGAAATATAGCTGGCTCGGCATACCAAATTGTCATGTGCTTAGTTTGGGGTTCGGCTAGGGCTGAGACGTAACCGTGTGGGTGAGATACATGCGAGGCGGCTGCTAGGTGCGGCCACTGGGAGAAGGGGGCGCGGGGACATGAGAAGGCTGAGGGGAATTACCCAAACTCAGCTTAACCTGATTATTCTCTCTGTATTTGTAGGGGCAACAAAATTGACTCCTTGATTCTTTATAGATAGAATCCATTCTAATTACAACTCAATCTGTCAAACCTAAACTTTATGATGCTGGGCCTGAGTAGTTCCACCCTTCTATTTCAACCAGCAACCTTAGATTTTTTCCTTTTTGTGGGAATATATTTTGCCGGCCATGACATTTTTTGTAGTATAAGGTTTACTGGTGATGGTCTTATTAACGGCCAGGCATTAAATGATTATTTCTTTATGGTGACGTTAATTAGTTCCTGGCAAATTTTGCAATGGAGAGGTCAAAGATATGATAAGCTTTTCTGATATGATTGGTGATCTCTAGGTTTTCTAGGAAGTTTGCTTTCTATCATGGTCTTTTTCTTTACCATACAGGCTTATTGAGTATTTTGCCTTTTGTAGGTCAGTTTGAGTGCATTTGCATTCTTGTTCTCTGAGTTGGTTCAGTACAACCAGACTCAAGTTGACAATATTACTGAGCTGGAACGGAGGTATCTCTATTGTGTATTTATACTTGTCTGATATTGTTTGATGAATTTGTATTTAAGTTGATTGATTATTTTCTATCATGTGCCTTTGTTTATCTTGCCTTGATTGATATGGGGATTGGGGACATGGGGTATAGCTCTTATTGAACATGCCAATGTTTTTGAGGCGCCGCGCCCCTTCACAGCGCCTAGGCGTTTGTGGCGGATGCCTAGGCGACGCCATACACACATTGTAAGGCGTTGTAAGCTAGAATTTTATATACTAGTGGAGCACATATATATTGGACTGTAAATCACCCTTCTAGTAGTTCAAAGCATCAGTTCAGTGCTATAGAAAATTGATGATAATTCTTCCAATAGTTCAAAGCATCAGTTCAGTGCTAAAGAGAACAATTGCATTAGTTCAATGCTAAAGAGAACAGCTGCATCAGTTCAGTGCTAAAGAAACAGCTATAACAATATCCAGGTTCAGAGCAGAGCAGAGGAGGCAGAGCAGAGAGTATATAATATTCAGACTTCAGAGCAGCAGTACAAGCAGAGCAGACAACAGAGCACGAGATTTGGAAAAGGGCCCGACGGAAGACAAGCAGAGCAGACAGCAGACAAGCAGAGAGCAGAGTGGAGGCGGGGGGCATACCAGGCGGAAGGGCCCGACGGAGGCGCAGTCAAGCGGAGCAGGGGCGGAAGGGCCCGATAGGCTCCACGGCAAGGGCGGACGGCCAAGCGGAAGGGCCCAACAGGCTCCATGGCTGGGGCGGACGACCAAGCGGAGATGCAGCGCCGGCTCCGCGGCAGGGGCGGCCGGCCGGTGGACACGAGCAGAGTCCGCGCCCAGTGGAGGTCGAGGTACGTCCGCCGCCTTCTCTCTTCCCCTCTCCTCGCCCGCACTCGCGGTGAATGACACTCGCGCTAGATTTCCCACGCGAAGAAGCTACCTGGGCGCCCTTCCCCAACGACCGGCATCCGGCATCCGTGGCGCGGTTGTAGGCGTCCGCCCGACGCCGTTTGCGCCTAGGCGACGCCTAACCCTATGAGGCGGACGCCATACACGCTGAGGTCGTGGCGACCCCGACGCCCAGGCCCTCGACCACGCCTTGTCGCCTAGGCGACGACTAGGCGACGCCTCAAAAACATTGGAACATGCTACTAACTTATACCCAGATCAGATAAACTCTTTCAGTAAATTGATTTATAAATTCATCTGGGCTACACCTGTTTGTTTTATTTCATGCACAGGCTGGAGGATGTTGGTTATGCGGTTGGTGTAAGGGTGCTTGAACTACTCTGTCACAGGGAGAAGGTTTGTTACCTGTTTGTTTGCTTGGTTATATAACGATCATTATAAAATACTGTAACAATTATGATGCTCCATTTTTTCAAATAATATTTTATAGTCATATTTCCTTTTACAAAAATAATTTTGCTTGGACAATTCTTTCTAGCTCAAAAATCCGATATATATCATATATGAGTATCCAAGCACTGGATTCAGCATAAAACATAGCTATGGATTTTCTTGGACTAATCAAATAATACCAAATGTAGGGTCACTGGCTCATTGCATCAGCTCTTTGTTTTTTATTGAACTTTATAGAATAAAAGGTTCATTTGGTATAATATGTGCAATGATTTCAAGTACTCTACATTTTTTTAAAAGAAAACGTGATCTCCATGTTATTATATATATTCTTCTCGTTTTGAGGTAGTCATGTCTGGAAGATAATTAGATTGTTACTTCAGGGAAATAGACGAGAGACACGACTTCTGGGTATTTTATCATTCATCCACAGTACTGTTTGGAAAGTGTTGTTTGGAAAGGTATTATGTTCTGCCTGTGACTGTCTTTTCTGATTCATATCCATTCTCGCAGTTGGGTGATTACAATTTGTATTCATAAACTACCAATGATTCCTAGATTGTAAAAGTACAATGTCATGAACTAGATGACTGATGGACCCCCAAACTCAAGTGGCACGTGCTGCCCTGATGGCAGCTACACCACATCAAGAAGTCTATTGACTAAGTAAACTTTTTTAGTTTGTGCTTCTTTTTTATGACAATATTGAACTTACGTAGAGGCAATAAGCCTAAAAGCTGGAACTGTTCAAGAACATACCTATTTGTTCTGAGCTGTCACGTGGGCAACACATGTTCATATACTACAAAACATGTCAAAATCTCCTTGTACGGTCGTAGATGACAGCTTATCCCTCGCTTTATAACTTGTCCTGAGCTGTAGTGATGGCAATGTCTGTAGCCAATTGTAGCCTCTGCTTGGTGCTTATACCACTTTGTGCAACCACTCATTGTGCCTCACTCCTTTGAAATATGCCCAATATCTGGTTCCCTTTCTAAATACCATGGTTTCAAAAGCGTTAGTAATATTCATTTAGTTACCTGCCCGGTGGTGGCTATATGGCTTAACCGGACTGATCCTGCTGTTTAACCAGTGATCATATATTGACAATTAATCTTTATTAGGGAGGCCATTTTGGAACACTGCCAGGCATGCTCATTAGTACAAGCATCTTTAGGATAAGACTGAATTATTATGTTTAATAGGATATCTTGAATAATGCTTATAGTGCAGTAGCATGCAATGAGTACTCTTGGACTCATGTTAGAAGTTAATATGGGTGGTTGCATGTTTTCTAAACACCTGCAGGATAATAGTTTTACAGGGTTGATATTTCTCTCATGTCAGTTTGCTTAGGTTTGGTCTCCACATGTAAACCAACTTCTTATGGCTGTGTTACATAAGAATTTATACCTCTTAATAAGTTAATATGGTTGACAGTAAATGTTAACCTGTGATATTCTTGTTATCACTGGACTTTGTTCACACGATTGTTTGTTAATTCTCGTAGTTGCTTTATGTGCCAGGTGGCTGACTCACTTGAGAAGGGAACAGAACATGAGGATGAATACATGATCAGTGAAAAGGAGCTTCTTGTTAACCGGTTTGTGAACTTTTCTGGAGTTCATAATGCATTTTCTTTTTCTACAAGTCTAAAGTTCGTTACTCTTTCTGTTTGAACAGTTTCATTTCCGTGCCAAAAGACATGGGAGCATTCAACTGTGGAGCTTTTGTTGCGGGAATTGTAAAGGTGGAAATCCAGTACTAGTGACCACTGACCTTATCATTTTATTGGAGCAATATATCAATATTACTTTGTAACTTTTTGCAGGGTGTATTAGATAATGCTGGCTTTCCTGCCATAGTTACTGCACATTTTGTGCCAATTGAAGGTCAGCAAAGGCCAAGGACGACAATCCTGATAAAGTTTGCTGAAGAGGTAGAAGATTTATGTTCTTTTACATCCTGGATCAGAAAAATGAATAGAAAATTATAGTATTGCTAATTTAGGAATTTAAATTATCTCTGTTGTTCTTATTGGTGACAATAATTATACAAATACCATGCATTATCATGAACTATGCTGTAAGTCAACCACTTGTCATGTCACTAACTTGAATTCAGGCCACAATCTAATATAGTAGAGTTAACAAAAAAAAATGCATAGAAACTTTTCATCCAATTAGACATAATTTAGAAGTCTAACATATTTTTTTCTTCTCTGTCAGGCATGTAGGCTTCTATATTAAACTTTGACTTAGTTAACTCAAAATTATCATCTGTCTACAATAAGCTAATCTGTGTTATACCTCCCTTGCTAAAGACGTTTGATTTCAACAGTAAAGAAGCATTCCATGCATACTTATTTGTCAATGGTCCAGAAATTTTATCACATGCATTTTGTAACTGCATCTGTTCGTTTGACTATACTATTGAATAAGCTGATTTAAATATATTATTTTCAGGTTTTACACAGAGAAGCAAGACTGGGCTGAGGTTTATGTATGTACACAGAACCTTTGACTAGCCTATTTGTAAGGTGAATCGTTACTGGATAGTTTGGTGATTCATTGTATTTGATTTATGTATTAGAAGCGTAGCGTTTGGAGGTGTAACTTACTTTTTTTTTCATGAGAATCAATTGCAAAAGCGATCTCAAACATGGCCAAAGTTAAGAGGCTAAGCTGATTATGGGTGCATCCCTGCATACGTTTGTTGTTTTCAAAATTGATTTTGAACCACAACTTTTATAAAGATAGCATGAGTCTATACTTAAATCCACTAGCATGTATTCAGGTCTGTGCAACGTAGTTTGTTTGTGTTTGGTTGTCCATAAAAATTCTTATGTAGGTTTGCATAATGCTCAAAGCAGACTTGACGTTGTTGTCAAAAAAAAAAAAGCAGACTTGACGTAACGTTAACTGTTACTTCCAATTTGGTAGACAATATATAAATTTGCACAAGCCGATAAGACAAAATAATATATTTTCACCGTTCTTACCCATATTAACAATTTGAGACCTCTACTAGTCTAGTATGGAGGTGATTGCATACAATATACTGTAAGTAATGAAACATAACTATGAAACATCAGTTGGACTGTGCAAGACAACCAAGCACCAGAACAATACGTTTATACTAACTTAAATTATGCTTAAACAACTTTGTCAAGCATATCTAAATGGCATGGTCATCATCAGCATTCTCCTTAAACAACTTCTCTTTGGTGTTCTTCTGCCTCGGTTTCCAAACGGCAATAAGACCAGGTTGTTTTGCGTAGTTTGGAACTAGTATATGGCGCCCATGATCAGATCAGCATGGGTCAATGATCATCCGATGACTGAGCATGTGTTGGCCTCTAGTGCTATTTACGGGTACATTAATCCGTCAGCATTTTACTTTTCAGTTCAGCAGCACTCGTGAATAGCACAGAAAGTAAAATACTTTCCACCCCACGTCTCAAGCAAGCGCAAAACAATGGGCTGAAAACAGGGTGCGGGTCCAAAAAGAAAACCATGTGCAGAAAGTGGGGTTCTCTGCTGAGCAGGGAACTACTCGTAGTTCAATTCGAACCTATTAGTACTAATTTTAAACTGTTGGCCCTGGTGAATTAAAACATGTATGAAGTCTGAAATCATGCCCTTGTTTAGTTCTCCAAAAATACACTATGTAAAAAAAAGATTCCTCGTCACATCAAACTTGTGGTACATGCATGGAGTATTAAATATAGATGAAATCAAAAACTAATTGCACAGTTTGCTTTAACTTTGCGATACGAATCTTTTAAGCCTAATTAGTCAATGTTTGGACAATAATTCACAAATACAAACGAAATGCTACAGTAGAAAATCGTGTAATGCAAACTTTGCCGAACTAAACGCGCCCCATGTAAAAGTGATGAACCTGGAGCGGTGCAGAGCTTTTTAGCTTTACGATGAACCGGAAGAAGCGTACGGCTTTTCTGGTCCAAAATCAGGAAGAATCGTACGGCCTCTGTCACCATCAAAGATTGTTAGAGGTTGTTTGGTTCTTTAGTCGTTCCTAAAATTCATGTCACATCGAATGTTTAGATACTAATAAGAAGCATTAAATATAGATTAATTATAAAACTAATTACATAAATGGAGGCTAATTTACGAAACGATTTTTAAGCCTAATTAATCTGTCATTAGCACATATTTATTGTAGCACCACGTTGTCAAATCATAGACTAATTAGGCTTAAAAGATTCGTCTCGCAAATTAGTCGCAAGTTGTATAATTAGTTTCGTAATTAGAACCCGTTTGGTTCCAAGTTCCTAAAACTTTTAGCTCCTAAAAGTTTTAAGAGCTTTTAGGAGGCTGCCAAAACCTCCTAAAAGATTGTTTGGTTTTATCTCCTAAAACTGACTAAAAGCAATAAATGCACTAGCAAAAAGACCATGCAGCTCTCCTCCATACCCCTGCTCCTTCTCTGCTCCCGTCATGGCCCTCGCTCTCCTCCTCCTCGCCGTCTCCGCGGAGGTGGCCATCTCGACGGACGGGAGCATGAGTAGCTCCACCACGCGCCACTGCCTCGTCTTGGTCGCGGCCTTCCCCTGCCCGTCGGGGAGCATGGGTTTGGGGCCGGCAGATCTGGCGAGGTGAGGCCGGAGGCGTGGGCGGGCGGGGCGCAGGAGACAGATCCGGCGGGCGCCACGCGAGAGAGGAGATCCTAGCGGGTGGCGGCGGCGGGGATCCGGTGGGGATCCATCGATGGAGGGTAGGGGCCACAAGAGGGAGGCACGGGTGGGAGGGAGGGTGGGAGAGAGAGAGGAAGGGGGCAGGACAGTAAAGGAGGGGTAGTGGGGGTCCAGGATGGACTTTAGGAGCTTTTAGGAGGGGGTGGAGCTCCTAAAGTTTTTGGCCCCTTCTAAAGTTTTTAGGAGCTTTTAAGATAAGGTGTTTGGTTCTTTAGGCAAATTCTATCTAGATTTTAGCTCCTAAAACTTTTAGAGACTTTTCCCTATAAGCCATTATAAAAGTTTCTAATTCCTTCTCTGCCACAGAAATTTTGGCTGCCCCTCCTCAGTCCCTCGCGCAAAGTTTTCTGGTCCCGTGTGCCACTTCCGTGAGGTTAGAGCATGACGGCCAGTAACGGAGGAATACGATGACCCTTTTGCCCCTGTGTCCACTTAAGTCCCACGAAAGACACCACAGTCTGCCATTCCTCATTTCTCGTCTCTCTCTCGAGCTCCTCTCTCAAAACCCTAGCCAAAGGAACCAAGGTGGCGACGAGAAGAGGCGGCGGTGACCAAGCAGATCTACACACATGAGGAGGGGGCCTCATGGGGTAGGGATCAAGAGGTTGACCCACTGGATCCAAGGCCACGTGCAGCAGGGGCCTTGGTTGAGGGTGACCGCGAGATCCAACCAAGGCGGCGACGAGAAGAGGCGGCGGTGACCAAGCAGATCTGCACGCGTGAGGAGGGGGTCTCATGGGGTAGGAATCAAGAGGTTGACCCATTGGATCCAAGGCCGCGTGCAGCAGGGGCCTTGGTTGAGGGTGACCGCGAGATCTAGGAAGTCGCCATGGTGGAGCCGAAGGTGCGCCCGGCGTAGCTTTCAGACGGATAAGCTATTGTCTTCTTCTATTGTTGTCCTCCATTATCATGCACTTAGCCTAATTGTATGTGCTTAGTTTGTTGTCGTAGATCTGCCTTAATCGATGGGTGTTCGTATGTAGGATGGACCCCAAAACGAGCTACAGATTAGCAATAAGGATCATTGCGACAAATTCTCGATGCCATTGGTTTAGCATAAGCACAGTTGTAGATGTTGACACAACAAATTTCAAAAATTTGGTCGAAGACATTGTGGATAAGTACCCTTGTGGTTATGGTGATATTGTTGACATGTTCTACTACTGTGGTGAAACCAAGTCCAACATCAAAGTTAGCAGTGACCATGATTTAGTTGCTATGTTTTCCAAAAATGCTAGTGCCAAGACCTGCTTGTTGACCTTTGCTTACCATCCTATGGGTACTGATACACTAGTGTAACACCCTGGTGTTATATTGTAACGTTTTGCTGAAACATTTCGTAAGCATCTGATTTATGTGCATTGGTGTATGATAGGTTTTATAATCCATGTTTGGCTTGGAAACATTTGTATGAAACGGGAAAGCATAAGGTTATGTTTCGTGTCACATAACGCGTTTATTACCTTAATTGAATTATTGTTAACGCTAAATGTTATAAAACGTGTCGTGAATGACGATAAAAAGGTTGCGGCCGATGACATGGATGGCTAGCGCGTACGTCCCGGGGGTCGGGTTTGGGGATTCGACGCGAAACATTTCAAATCGACGTCCTCCGCGTAAGTGTTTGAAGTGGTCGACGAAGCCATCTTCGGCATTAGTTGTAGAACAAGTGGTCTAAGAAGTAGCGCAATGTCGTGAATGAGAGTGATGGCTCGGTGTACTCCTTTTCGCATCGAGCGATTGGAATAGCGTTTGGAGCGCGGCGTACTCATTTTCTAGCTGCTTTAAAAGTCGTGCACGTCACCTGGCTCAGCTCTGGGCGCGGTCACCACCCGGTCGGCTTGCCAGCGTGCTATGCTGCGCGGGCTTGAGCCACTGCCGCGCTCGGCTGAGCTCGCGGCGCCGTTCACGCGCATGCCCCGCGTGTCCTGACCTTCTGCCTCGCTGCTACCACCTGCACGCTCTGCCTCGCTGCTGCTCGCCTCGCCAACCAACATGTCGCGCTCGGACCGCTGGCCGTGCTCTGCCTGCCTTGCCCTGCCCCCGCTGTGGCCATGGTCGGGCGGGGTCCCGCGTCCGCGTCGCTTGCGGGTGCGCTCGGCACCGCTCAGTTGATCCCTTGGCCGCTTGCGCGTTTAGAAAACTGCCGTTGCGCTGTCGCCTCGGCGTCGCGTCCGCCGTGTCCTTGCCTGGCACCGGCCGCAGACGTGCCAGGCCAGGGCTCGTCATTTGCTGCAGCGGCCGTGCGGACGGCTGTCAGGTGCACGCCCTGGGGTTCCCCATGGCCAAGCACGGCTGTACTTTGCGTTGACGCCCGCAGACGAGCCATGCCGAGCTGTGTGTTCCTCTGTCTCCGCTGTCCCCTTGCCGCCGTCACGTTTCTTTCCAATTCACCGCTGCGGTTGCACCACGTTCCAATTGGTCTCGCCCGCAGCTCCGTTGGGCAGCCGGTAACCCTTCCCGCCCCTCATAGCAGCCTGTAGCTCTGTCCTGTGCGCCAGTTTCGAAGGGCTGAGCTCTCGGGCCCTTAAGACCCAAAGTGCTACGCCGTCGGTTTTCTTCCCCACCAAAGCAGCTCGGTCAAATTCCTCGCACCACTAGCCTCCTCTTCCGTCGGTTGTCACCATGCTCACCCTATCCTAGACCCTACCGCCGTAGTGCATCCCGTGGCGCGGGCGTGCCATTGCCGTGCTCTGCTGCACTCCTCGCGCGCACGTGGCCGGCTTGGCCTGAGCCACTTCCGATCGCTTCTTCACGTCTTCCAGTTCCGTGGTGAGTCACTGGTACTCGTCCACTCCTTATTTTGTCCCGGCAGTGCTGTTGTTCACCGGAATGGCATCGCCACCCTTGCAGGTTGCCCACCATCGTGGTCCGTGATCACTGCGACGTCTCGGCGTCTGTGTCTCCGCCCGGTGGTTTGCGTTCGCACGTAGGTGAGTATCGGCCCTTTATTTTAGCATGGAGAGGGCCAGGGTGGCCGACGTAGGCGTCCAGTGCCGCGCCGTCGCGCCGATGCGTGCTCTGGATGGCTAGGGACCTCCTCGCGGTGAAGAAGAAGAAGGGGGAGGGTGCTGGTGTAAAACGGTAGACTAGCGAAACAGTACCGTAGAGCTCGTAGTAAATGCTGAGTTCGTCGGGGGTGTTTGTGCGTTTTTACCGACGCGCGCAGGCTTTTCCCTTCGCGGGCCGCTAGCCATCTAGGCCGCGCCTCCGCGTGGGCCGCGCGCCTGACTGCTGTCACGCGCGAGCGGGTTGACGTGTTGGATCGGGCCGCGCGTCGTGGGCAGGCCAAGGAAGTTTCGGTTTTCTCTATTTCTTTGTATTAAGAATTGTTTATCTATTTAGGTTATGAGCTGAACTTCAATAATTAGTAGTAAATTGCATGGTTGTCCAAAAATAGCGAAACAAAGTTTGTTAGGTTCGCAAAAATGTCGCCTACCTGTTAGTACAGTTGGTTCCCCATTAGTGGTTAGGATGGTAGGCTCATAAGCTTGAAGTAGAAAGCTTAGCGGTATATCGATCTTTAATTGCAAGATTTGTTGTGGTAAACCGACGATAGCTTTAGCTTTGAAATCGTTACCGTAGGTTCCTTAGGCATTTATATACTTGCTGTAAAAATGGTAATCATTGAACGAGTCGTTTAATGACGTAGTTAGTATCCTTGCTTTATCGTAAACTGGCATTAGGGGTATGAATATCCGTGGTCATCGTAAGAATGTAGGGCACGTTCATACTTGTTAGTAGTACTGGTATGTAGCTTAGACTTTAGTGGGTAGACCTCGCTTAGTAATGTAATAGAGGTATTTTTGCATTGAGAATTTCTGTTGCCATAGTGTAACCATTGCATCGTCATTTCATGTAGATCACGAACAGGTAGACTTCGTACCCGTCGGTGATCCGGAGTACGACGAGGTGATCGAGGAGTACGAGGAGGAGCTTTTCACACAGGAAGGAGACCAGGAGCCTGTTGGTACTGACTTTGCTGACTCGGCACCTGCCCAAGGCAAGCCCCGGTGCATAACCCCTATTTTTAAATGATCACTGAATATATTTATATGATATGCATTTACGTTACAGGCATTTTATAGAAACTACATGCATAGATATATCCACCATGAGTCCTACTAGTGCAGGTCGAGTAGCTGCTATGCTCAGGATGTCGGTAGCGTGAGTAACCTGCCGTTACTCGCAAATAGGGATTACACTATGATATCATGATGAAATAATGGAAAGGGAAAATGGTGACCGGACAGGGATGTGGATTTGGTACTGGCGGGTGTGAGGGGTTGTGTCCTGCGGCCAACAGGGCATAGCCTGGTTACACTTTTTCCCTGTCTATGTCGATTAAGGACCGGTCGTTGCATATGACTCTAGGCAAGTCACAGATTATTGTCCCGAGCACATACTTGGGTATGGGCGCAGGGAAAACTTGCTGCTCTCTTGTCGCGGATCCGGCTCTTTCCGGACCGACTGATGGGAAGAGGAGGTGGTGGAGGTCCTTGCGCCGCACTGAGTCCGAGATTCAGAGGCGGGGGCTTGGAGTCCAAGTTTGGACGGGGACCTGGACACCCAGGACAGGAGAGTGGTGGGTTAGTCCCGCTTGTGCCCAGGGTACAAGCGGGGCGTGTGTCTTCGGGGCACCCAGCTGGGCACATTGATTCGCGAATCGCCGGGTTATCCGGTACGGCTTGTCTGCGGTTTAGCACCGTAGTAAGAACTGGAAGTGGAAAAGGAGAAGGAACAGTAACGATTGCTCAACTCTTACTTGAAAGTAGCACATGTGCTTATATAGATTGACTAGATAAAAACTTAATCCGGCTGATGATAATAATGTATCAATAAGGACCCACTATTAGTTCTGCTTTTGGCTAAAGAGAACCAGCAACCATAAAGCCCAGTATATTCCTTGGAGTTGGGAAAGTATTCCCACTGATCGAATAAGTCTTGCGAGTATATTGTGTACTCAGGGTTTATTTACCCCTGTTGCAGGTGACGCTTGAGGAGTGTCTTGTGTGGAGGATCCATCTGGTGGGCTCAGACGGACTCCTCGTTATCTTATCGCTAGATGTTATCTTTTAATATTCCGCTGTTTATCATTCTGAACTCTGTATTTGGTATTGTAATAATATACTTTTAAGAAACTCTAATGTATGAGATGGACTTGTGTTGTAACTCGTTTTCATTATTGGATCCTTGGGAAAAATGTGGATCTTTCGGGTTCTCCCTCGGGGTGTGCCCGACGGATATCGCTCGTTGTAGTTGCTTTCGGGGTGCTTAGTGTCTGGTGGAAGACGAGCGCCTCCGTAAGTACACTATTTCGGGTGGTTCTGCCACAGTTGGTACCAGAGCCAATAATGATCACGAGTTCCTCACTCTTTTACAAAACTAAAAGTTTGACCAACAAAAGTTTTGCAAAAAATAGGATGCGATTAAGTTAAGTTATATAAGTATAAGCCCTAGCTATATGGTATATCTAGGATAGCGGCACTGGTTTTACCTAATCAGTTTTCTGCAGGTACACTGACTTACGTTGCGTAAGAAATCGCTTAGTATACGGAAAGCGAGTGTGCGATGTGCCAAAAATTTTATGAACGCCGCTATATTCCGGCTTGAGTGAACGTATAGGTCGAAGCATGCATCATATTATAGCATCTTATTGAACTAGGAGTCCCCCTTCATGTATAATGAAAGTAGTAAATTGGTAGGACTAACTTAATAAATGCCTTAATAAATGTGCTGCCATCTCTTTAATCCCTAAATTCTAATCTGGAGGGTGTCCTAATGGATGGTTCGTCTCTCTTACAGATGAATCTAAGGTCCGGACGTGGGAGCACTAGTTCGGGAGCGGCCAACGAGGGCCATGGTGACAGTGCACGGGCTTTTGAGCGTGACAACGAGGGAGCTCGGGAGGTTCCACCTTTGGTTCCTCATCCTTTCCCGCCGCCACCACCGCCTCCGCTGCAGAGGTCATGGTGGAGTTGTTGGCTGCTCGTCGGGAGTTAGCCGCTGCTCGATAGGAGACTGCTCGTGCCTTGGAGTTTATGGCATAGGCCGTCGCGGGTCTCACCCATGGAGGCCCTGGAGGCAACGGTGGGAATGGGGGTGGTGCTCGCCGTCCTGAGGGACAGTCCTCTTACCAGGACTTCCTCAAGACCCACCTGCCCACGTTCACACCATCGGACAATCTGTTGGAGGCAGAGCACTGGCTTCGCACGCTGGAGCAGAAGTTTCGGCTGCTCGGAGTGGCCAACGAGCAGAAGGTGCACTTTGCGTCCCAGCAGCTTTTGGGGTCCGCAGGTGCCTGGTGGGAGACTTTCCTAGCCGCGGAGCTGTCGGATCATCCGGTAATGTGGCAGGAGTTCTCCGCAGCCTTCCGCGAGTTCTTCATACCTGCTGGCGTTATCCACCAGAAGGTGACCGAGTTCATAGAGTTGCGTTAGGGGAGCAGGATGGTAATGGAGTATGTGAATCAGTTCAATCACTTGGCTCAGTATGCTGGTAGTTAGGTGGACACGGATGACAAGAAGAAGGATCGCTTCTTTCGTGGTCTCACTCCTGCTCTACAGGAGAAACTGTACCTGGGGAACTATCAGACCTTTGGGGCTCTGATGAACGCCACCATTGCTCTTGAGGGTTTTCAGCAGGCATCTCAGGCGGATTGGAAGCGGAGGAGGGTGGCAGCTGGATCCTCCAGCCACCCTCATACTCAGAAGGTGCAAATTGTGAGGCGGGGGTCCTATCAACCATCCGGCGGGCCTCCGTTCCGGTCACCCCAGCAGACCTCACAGACTTCCGCTACTCAGTACAAGGCACCTCAGCAGCAGGTGCAGCCCCAGCAGACTCAGGGGCAGCAGGTCCCACCTCATCAGGGATTTGGGAACAAGCCTAGTGCTTGTTTCAAGTGTGGCAAGGAGGGCCACTATGCCAGGGAATGTCCTCAGCAGCAGACAGCTCAGCCGTCTCAGCCATCTGCAAATTCCAGGCTGATTAAGAGGACTTTCATCAAGAGGAAGGTGCCTAGCAGATCTGGTCAGGTGCACTTCATGGATGCTCAGCAGGTTGTGCATCAGGAGACAGTTATGGCTGGTATGTTTACCATCGAATCCCATCCAGCTTTGGTGTTGTTTGATTCTGGTGCATCGCATTCCTTTATGAGCATGGGGTTTGTAGAGCGGCACAACTTATCACTTGTGGCTATACCGTATGCCTATAAGATCCGTACCACGGGTTCTCAGATGTTTATCAATACCCGTATGGATACTGTAAGTTTGGTATTAGCCACCCACACTTACCGTCTACAGTTCATGATAATGCCTGGGCAAGGCATTGATGTTATTCTTGGAATGAACTGGTTGCGGGTGTATGGGGTAGTATTAGATATGAAGAGAAGAAGTGTAGAGTTACGGCTTCCGTCTTCTGAGGATAGGATGTCTCTCATCATACCCTCAGAACTGGTCTTACCTGTTGCTGCCCATGCTGAAGCTATCCCTGATCTTACCTCCATTCCAGTAGTATGTGAGTTCCCAGATGTTTTCCCCGAGGATCTTCCTGGGTTGCCACCGGACCATGAGGTAGAATTCTCCATTGAGCTTGAGCCTGGTACTGCTCCTATCTCTAGACATCCATACCGTATGGCTCCAAGAGAGCTAGCAGAAATGAAGAAGCAACTGGAGGAGTTGATGGACAAGGGTTTCATCCGCCCAAGTTCTTCACCATGGGGTTGCCCAGCGATTTTTGTGAAGAAGAAGGATGGTACACTGCGGATGTGTGTGGATTATCGCCCCCTCAATGCGGTAACAGTTAAGAACAAGTATCCCTTGCCCCGCATTGATACTTTGTTTGATCAGTTAGCGGGTGCCATGGTGTTCTCGAAGATAGATCTCCGATCGGGCTATCATCAGATCAAGATCAGGCCACGGGATATACCAAGGACAACTTTCTCTACTAGGTATGGGCTGTATGAATACCTAGTGATGTCTTTCGGCCTCACCAATGCCCCGGCCTTCTTCATGTACCTGATGAACTCAGTTTTTATGCCGGAGCTAGATAAGTTTGTGGTAGTTTTCATTGATGACATCTTAATCTATTCCAAGAATGAGAAAGAGCATGCCCGTCACCTCCAGATAATACTGACTCGGCTAAGGGAGCACCAGCTGTATGCTAAATTCAGCAAGTGCGAGTTTTGGCTTGATCAAGTGCTGTTTTTGAGACATGTGTTGACACCTGAGGGCGTTTCTGTGGATCCCAGCAAGGTACAAGATGTATTAGATTGGAAGTCTCCAAGGTCTGTGCACCAGATCCGTCAGTTTCTTGGACTAGCTGGATACTATCGACGTTTCATCCCTGATTTCTCCAAGATAGCCCAGCCCATGACTAAGCTGCTCCAGAAAGAAGCTAAGTTTGTTTGGAGTCCAGCTTGTGAAGAAGCTTTTCAGTCCCTGAAGACTTTTCTGACCACTGCTCCTGTGTTGGCTCAACCTGATATTGAGAGGCCCTTTGATGTTTACTGTGATGCCTCGAAGATGGGATTGGGGTGTGTGCTTATGCAAGAAGGGCGTGTGATAGCTTATGCTTCGCGCCAACTGAAGAAGCACGAGGTGAACTACCCTACCCACGATTTAGAGCTGGCTGCTGTAGTTCACTCTCTGAAGATTTGGAGGCATTATTTGTTGGGCAACAAAGTGCATATCTTCACGGACCACAAGAGCCTTAAGTATATTTTCACTCAGTCTGAGTTGAACATGAGACAAAGGAGATGGTTAGAGTTGATCAAGGATTATGATTTGGAAGTCCACTATCATCCAGGAAAAGCCAATGTGGTGGCTGATGCTTTGAGTCGTAAGTCGCATCAGGTTGAGGAAATACCCTTGTCCCTCCACCACACTGAGGTGCTAGCTCAGATTGCATTAACCTTCGAATTGCTGGAGCAAATTATTCAGGAACAGAAGGGAGATCACGAAGAGATTCCTCACATCAAGAAGTTGCTAGCAGAAGGGCGTGGACCTCATTTTAGCATTGATAAGCAAGGAGTCGTAAGATACAAGGATAGACTGGTAGTCCCATCCAATGAAGAGCTAAAAAGAAAGATTTTGTAAGAAGCCCATCATTCCAAGCTATCTATCCACCCTGGTAGCAACAAGATGTATCATGATCTACGCAGGCTATACTAGTGGTCATACATGAAGCAAGATATCACCCAGTTCGTTGTAGAATGTGACACTTGTGGCAGAGTCAAGGCAGATCATATGCGTACTCCGGGATATCTGCAGCCCTTGCCCATTCCTGTTTGGAAATGGGAGGATATTTCCTTGGATTTCATTGTGGGTTTACCCCGCACCTCCTTTGGTTTTGATTCTATTTGGGTCATCGTGGACCGTCTCACCAAGTCTGCCCACTTCCTCCCGGTGGACACTAGATACAATGCCAAGAAGTATGCGGAGTTATACTTTGATCGGATTGTGACCCTACATGGAGTTCCTCTCACCATCATCTCTGATAGAGGGTCAGTTTTTGTCTCTCGTTTCTGGGAGAAACTCCAGGAGTGTTTGGGTACTCGTCTTCTCAGAAGTTCGGCATACCACCCACAGACGGATGGTCAAACTGAGAGAGTGAACCAGGTGCTCGAGGATATGCTGTGGGCTTGTACCATCTCTTTTCCTGAAAAGTGGGATCATTGTTTGAAGCTGGCAGAATTTTCATATAATAACAGCTATCAAGAGAGTATCCGCATGGCGCCATTTGAAGCTTTATATGGACAGAAGTGTAGGACACCGCTAAACTGGGTTGAAGTAGGAGACCGTGGGTATTTCAGGCCTAATTTCATAAAGGAGGCTCGAGAGAAAGTAAATATAATTCGTGAACACTTGAAGTCAGCTCAGAGTCGCTAGAAGGCTTACGTAGACAAACAAAGAAGGCCTTTAGAATTTGCAGTTGGAGATTTTGTGTATCTCAAGGTATCTCCTATGAGAGGAGTACATCGGTTTGGTGTCCATGGCAAGTTAGCCCCTCGGTATGTGGGTCCATACAAGGTGTTGCAACAGTGTGGCCCCGTTGCTTATCGTCTCCAACTCCCTGAAATTCTCTCGGCAGTTCACAATGTATTTCATGTCTCGCAACTGAAGAAGTGCCTACGAGTTCCTGAAGAATCTGTGGAGATAGAAGGACTTCTGCTACAACCTGATCTGTCCTATGTGGAACATCCTATAAAAATCTTGGATGAGAAGGAGAGAGTGACTAGGAACAGGGTGATAAAGTTTTACAAGGTACAATGGCAAAACCATTCAGAGGACGAAGCCACCTGGGAGCAAGAGAACTACTTAACAAAGCATTACCCCCATCTCCTCTCGGGGTCGGATAGTTAGTTTTGCACAAAAATGTACTCCATACCTCTTTCTCACACTAGGCACATGAAATCTCAGGTCGAGATTTTGTTTTAGGGAGGTAGATTTGTAACACCCTGGTGTTACATTGTAACATTTTGCTGAAACATTTCATAAGCATCTGATTTATGTGCATTGGTGTATGATAGGTTTTATAATCCATGTTTGGCTTGGAAACATTTGTACGAAACGGGAAAGCATAAGGTTATGTTTCATGTCACATAACGCGTTTATTACCTTAATTGAATTATTGTTAACGCTAAATGTTATAAAACGTGTCGTGAATGACGATAAAAAGGTTGCGGCCGATGACATGGATGGCTAGCGCGTATGTCCCGGGGGTCGGGTTTGGGGATTCGACGCGAAACATTTCAAATCGACGTCCTCCGCGTAAGTGTTTGAAGTGGTCGACGAAGCCATCTTCGGCATTAGTTGTAGAACAAGTGGTCTAAGAAGTAGCGCAATGTCGCGAATGAGAGTGATGGCTCGGTGTACTCCTTTTCGCATCGAGCGATTGGAATAGCGTTTGGAGCGTGGCGTACTCATTTTCTAGCCGCTTTAAAAGTCGTGCACGTCACCTGGCTCAGCTCTGGGCACGGTCACCACCCGGTCGGCTTGCCAGCGCGCTGTGCCGCGCGGGCTTGAGCCACTGCCGCGCTCGGCTGAGCTCGCAGCGCCATTCACGCGCACACCCCGCGTGTCCTGACCTTCTGCCTCGCTGCTGCCGCCTGCGCGCTCTGCCTCGCTGCTGCTCGCCTCGCCAACCAACACGTCGTGCTCGGACCACCGGCCGTGCTCTGCCTACCTTGCCCTGCCCCCGCTGTGGCCATGGTCGGGCGGGGTCCTACGTCCGCGTCGCTTGCGGCTACGCTCGGCACCGCTCAGTTGATCCCTTGGCCGCTTGTGCGTTTAGAAAACTGCCGTTGCGCTGTCGCCTCGGCGTCACGTCCGCCGTGTCCTTGCCTGGCGCCGGCCGCAGACGTGCCAGGCCAGGGCTCGTCGTTTGCTGCAGCGGCCGTGCAGATGGCTGTCAGGTGCACGCCCTGGGGTTCCCCATGGCCAAGCACGGCTGTACTTTGCGTTGACGCCCGCAGATGAGACATGCCGAGCCGTGTGTTCCTCTGTCTCCGCTGTCCCCTTGCCGCCGTCACGTTTCTTTCCAATTCACCACTGCGGTTGCACCATGTTCCAATTGGTCTTGCCCGCAACTCCGTTGGGCAGCCAGTAACCCTTCCCGCCCCTCATAGCAGCCTATAGCTCTGTCCTGTGCGCCAGTTTCGAAGGGCCGAGCTCTTGGGCCCTTAAGACCCGAAGTGCTGCGCCGTCGGTTTTCTTCCCCACCAAAGCAGCTCAGTCAAATTCCTCGCACCACTAGCCTCCTCTTCCGTCAGTTGTCACCATGCTCACCCTATCCTAGACCCTACCGCCGTAGTGCATCTCGTGGCGCGGGCGTGCCATTGCCGTGCTCTGCTGCACTCCTCGCGCGCACGTGGCCGGCTTGGCCTGAGCCACCTCCGATCGCTTCTTCACGTCTTCCAGTTCCATGGTGAGTCGCTGGTACTCGTCCACTCCTTATTTTGTCCCGGTAGTGCTGTTGTTCACCGGAACGGCATCACCGCCCTTACAGGTTGCCCACCGTCGTGGTCCGTGATCGCTGCGACGTCTCGGCGTCTGTGTCTCCGCCCGGTGGTTTGCATTCGCACGTAGGTGAGTATCGGCCCTTTATTTTAGCATGGAGAGGGTCGGGGTGGCCGACGTAGGCGTCCAGTGCTGCGCCGTCGCGCTGATGCGTGCTCTGGATGGCCAGGGACCTCCTCGCGGTGAAGAAGAAGAAGGGGGAGGGTGCTGGTGTAAAATGGTAGACTAGCGAAATAGTACCGTAGAGCTCGTAGTAAATGCTGAGTTCGTCGGGGGTGTTTGTGCGTTTTTACCGACACGCGTAGGCTTTTCCCTTCGTGGGCCGCTGGCCATCTGGGCCACGCCTCCGCGTGGGCCGCGCGCCTGACTGCTGTCACGCGCGGGCGGGTTGACGTGTTGGATCGGGCCGCGCGTCGTGGGCAGGCCAAGGAAGTTTTGGTTTTCTCTATTTCTTTGTATTAAGAATTGTTTATCTATTTAGGTTATGAGCTGAACTTCAATAATTAGTAGTAAATTGCATGGTTGTCCAAAAATAGCGAAACAAAGTTTGTTAGGTTCGTAAAAATATCGCCTACCTGTTAGTACAGTTGGTTCCCCATTAGTGGTTAGGATGGTAGGCTCATAAGCTTGAAGTAGAAAGCTTAGCGGTATATCGATCTTTAATTGCAAGATTTGTTGTGGTAAACCGACGATAGCTTTAGCTTTGAAATCGTTACTGTAGGTTCCTTAGGCATTTATATACTTGCTGTAAAAATGGTAATCATTGAACGAGTCGTTTAATGACGTAGTTAGTATCCTTGCTTTATCGTAAACTGGCATTAGGGGTATGAATATCCATGGTCATCGTAAGAATGTAGGGCACGTTCATACTTGTTAGTAGTACTGGTATGTAGCTTAGACTTTAGTGGGTAGACCTCGCTTAGTAATGTAATAGAGGTATTTTTGCATTGAGAATTTCTGTTGCCATAGTGTAACTATTGCATCGTCATTTCATGTAGATCACGAACAGGTAGACTTCGTACCCGTCGGTGATCCGGAGTACGACGAGGTGATCGAGGAGTACGAGGAGGAGCTTTTCACACAGGAAGGAGACCAGGAGCCTATTGGTACTGACTTTGCTGACTCGGCACCTGCCCAAGGCAAGCCCCGGTGCATAACCCCTATTTTTAAATAATCACTGAATATATTTATATGATATGCATTTACGTTACAGGCATTTTATGGAAACTACATGCATAGATATATCCACCATGAGTCCTACTAGTGCAGGTCGAGTAGCTGCTATGCTCAGGATGTCGGTAGCGTGAGTAACCTGCCGTTACTCGCAAATAGGGATTACACTATGATATCATGATGAAATAATGGAAAGGGAAAATGGTGACCGGACAGGGATGTGGATTTGGTACTGGCGGGTGTGAGGGGTTGTGTCCTGTGGCCAACAGGGCATAGCCCGGTTACACTTTTTCCCTGTCTGTGTCGATTAAGGACCGGTCGTTGCATATGACTCTAGGCAAGTCACAGATTATTGTCCCGAGCACATACTTGGGTATGGGCGCAGGGAAGGCTTGCTGCTCTCTTGTTGCGGATCCAGCTCTTTCTGGACCGACTGATGGGAAGAGGAGGTGGTGGAGGTCCTTGCGCCGCACTGAGTCCGGGATTCAGAGGCGGGGGCTTGGAGTCCAAGTTTGGACGGGGACCTGGACACCCGGGACAGGAGAGTGGTGGGTTAGTCCCGCTTGTGCCCAGGGTACAAGCGGGGCATGTGTCTTCGAGGCACCCAGCTGGGCACTTTGATTCGTGAATCGCTGGGTTATCCGGTACGGCTTGTCTGCGGTTTAGCACCGTAGTAAGAACTGGAAGTGGAAAAGGAGAAGGAACAGTAACGATTGCTCAACTCTTGCTTGAAAGTAGCACAGGTGCTTATATAGATTGACTAGATAAAAACTTAATCCGGCTGATGATAATAATGTATCAATAAGGACCCACTATTAGTTCTGCTTTTGGCTAAAGAGAACCAGCAACCATAAAGCCCAGCATATTCCTTGGAGCCGGGAAAGTATTCCCACTGATCGGATAAGTCTTGCGAGTACATTGTGTACTTAGGGTTTATTTACCCCTGTTGCAGGTGACGCTTGAGGAGTGTCTTGTGTGGAGGATCCATCTGGTGGGCTCAGACGGACTCCTCGTTATCTTATCGCTAGATGTTATCTTTTAATATTCCGCTGTTTATCATTCTGAACTCTGTATTTGGTATTGTAATAATGTACTTTTAAGAAACTCTAATGTATGAGATGGACTTGTGTTGTAACTCGTTTTCATTATTGGATCCTTGGGAAAAATATGGATCTTTTGGGTTCTCCCTTGGGGTGTGCCCAACGGATATCGCTCGTTGTAGTTGCTTTCGGGGTGCTTAGTGTCTGGTGGAAGACGAGCGCCTCCGTAAGTACACTATTTCGGGTGGTTCTGCCACAACTAGTCATTCCACTATGGCATGATTTAGCTGAATTGTCTAACTCCTCTATGCAAGCCTGTAACCTAGCTGAGCCTACACCAGCACCAACCCAAACACAAGCTTCCACTCAAACACAAGCCTCCTCTCAAACGGCAACAACCACTGATGATGACAACTACCTAAACAATCCTGAGCCACAGAATGAGCACGTGGGTGTGGATGAGGAGGACATGTACCTAGAATTAGAGCCACAGACCAAGGGTACTGATGCATTTGAGGAGGATGTACCTATTTCTGACTCTGAATGAGAATCTAATTCTGATGATGATGATGATGATGACTATGAGGAGGATGAGGCAGATGAAATGGTCAAAGATAAAGTTCCACTTAGTAATCCTAAAATAGTGTATGACAAAAATAACCCACCAATGATAGTAGGCAGTATCTATGAAAATATGTCTTATTTTAAGTTGGCTTTGGCTACACATGTAATCAGAAATGAGTTTGAGTTTAACATAGAGAAGAGTGATCCAGGGAGGTATAGGGTCTACTGCAGTGCTAAAATTGATGGATGTAGGTGGAGGATTCTTGCATCTATAGCTGCAGACAAGACAACAGTGAAGGTAACTCTTGCCATCTTTCTTTTTTTGTTGATTTACTTATAATTGGTATGACATATTTGCAGGTGAAGAAGAACCCATATCCTCATGAGTGTCAGAGCACAAGAAGAGGTGGTAAAGTGAAGTGTGCAACCAAGTTTTGGGTTTGTGAAAAGGTGAAGGACTAGATATTTAAGGATCCCAGGGTGTCAGCTATGGAGCTACAGAAGAGGATCAAGGATAAATTCAAGGTGGTTGTGCCTTACAAGAGAGTATATAATGGTAAGGAACTAGCTCACAGCCAATTATTTAGAGATTGGAGGTCTAGTTTTGACAATCTGTATAGGTTCAAGTTGCAAATTGAGGAATCTTGTTCAGGTAGCTTTATAGTTATTGATCATCATACTATTAATAACAAGATTAGGTTCAATAGACTGTTCTTTGCCATGAAGCCATGTATTGATGGGTTTCTTCAAGGCTGTAGGCCATACTTGTCAGTTGATAGTACATTTCTCATGGGCAAGTTTAGAGGTCAACTATGTGTAGCCTGTGCAGTAGATGGGCACAACTGGATGTATCCAGTTGTAGTTGGAGTCATAGATTTAGAAACAAATGAGAATTGGATATGGTTCATGGAGAGACTAAGAGATGCTATAAGGAGTCCACTAGGTCTGACTTTCTATACTGATTGTGGTCAAACAGTGATGGTCGGGTATTTCCTAATGCAGAGCACAGAGAGTGTATGTGGCATCTTGTTAAAAAATTTAAGAAAAGGTTCCATGGATAGGTGTTTGATGATCATTTGTGGGCATCATCTTACAGTTGGAACTCATACCTTTTTGAGAAACACTGGTCAGCAATGCAGCAGCTAAGCCAGCAGCTATGGTTTATCTATAGCAGAACCATAAGAAGCTATGGACCAGAAGTCAATTTGAAGTCACATGTAAGATAGACTATGTCACAAATAATTTAGCTAAGAGCTTCAACAACTAGATCAAAGGTGAAAAAGGCCAGCATTTGGATGACTTGCTTGATACAATCAGACAAAAGTTATTAATCAAATGGAACCACAGAAGGAAGATTACAAGGCAGATGCAGGGCAAGATACTTCCACACATTGTGGACAAGCTGAAGGAGCAAAATAGGAACCTAGATATTGATGTCATAATTAGCGATGATGGCATTGCAGAGTTATGTGCAAGAGGAGGATCAAGCTTCAGATTTGTTGTGAATTTGGACCAAAGGACTTGCACTTATAGGGCTTGGCAGGTTTCAGGCCTACCATGTAAGCATGCACTGGCCTACATCACTAGCATAAGAGGAGAGAAAATTGAAGACCATGTGGACAACTACTACTCAATGCATAAGTTCAGGTCAGCTTATGAGGGTATTATCCCTACCATTCCTGATAAGTCCATGTGGCCCAAATCTGATCATGGCTTCTTCATGCATCCACCTCTTCTCAAATCAACTGCTGGTAGAAGGAGGCAGACAAGGTTCAGAGGAGGTGCTGAAGGTGGCAACAACGGCAATAAAGGCAGGCACTAGTGCCCTATTTGCCATGAATATGGGCATCATTGATACACTTGTAAAGATGGAGATTCAGCAAACATTGCAGCAATGCTTGCTGATAGGTGAGATTCTTTGTTTCAGATTTTTGTGTTGGGTTGTATGTGACATACTTAGCAGCTATGACAATTTGTATTTATCTATTGCAGGGGACCACCTAAAGGAAGAAGAAAAAGGCAACCACATCCTCAACTAAAACAAGCATTGTTTCTGTTCCTACTAGAATGGTGTTCCCTGATTTGCCCCCTGGTACAACTGCCACAACTGAAGCAGCTGCTGGAAATAAGAGAAAAACAACAACAGTAGGTTCTAAGAAATCAAAGAGCTCATCCTCTACCTCAGCAGCTTCAATCAGGTAGGCTCATGTTCTTGACATTTTCCTTGTACTACAACTATCACATATACCAAACACCTGTAAATATACGACACTATAAATTTTGAAGGTGGTGTCATATCATATGATTGTACCTGATCAAGTTTTCAGTAAATCCTAAGCAATATATGTCAATGTGGTGTCATGTCATATGGTTGTACTTGATCAAGTTTTTAGTAAATCCTAAGCAATATATGTCAATGTGGTGTCATGTCATATGATTGTACCTGATCAAGGCTACCATTAGCCACCTGCTGCGGCCGCGAGTCGTCATCAGAGCCCGTCCTCCCGTCGGCGTGCTTCGTCTGAACTACCTGTTGCAGCAGCTGCTGCTGCGCCCTCCGGGTCTTCTCCTCCTCCTTGGCCTGTAGCGCCTTGGTGACCTCGGCGACGGTGATGAGGCGGTACGCCTGGCCGAGCACCAGCGTGTCACAGGGATTGAGCAGCTTCACCCGCATGACGCGCGCGGCGCCATGATGCCTATGCTGCTGTCCCCCTGCCGCTGCTGCTGAGAGTTGGACCGAAGCTTCTCGCTGTCATCATGGCGCCGCGTGGGTGAGGCTACTCAAGCCTCGCGACACGCCGGTGCTAGGGCAGGCATACCGCCTCATCACCGTTGTCGAGGTCACCAAGGCGCTGCAGGCCAAGGAGGAGGAGAAGACCCGGAGGGCGCAGCAGCAGCAGCTGCTACACGCAGTTCAGACGAAGCACGCCGGCGGGAGGACGGGCTCCAGTGACGACTCGTAGTCGCAACAGGTTGCTGATGGCAGCCTTGATCAGGTACTGCTTTTACTCCTAAGCAAACCAAGGCACTAACTAATTTATGATGCCATATAGTTAGACACTACATTAAGCTTTCCATGTCACTAAAGAAAACCAATACGGAGGCTCATGTTCTTGACATTTTCCTTGTACTATAGGTTTATAAGTCAACTAACCCAATACTTTTTTTGCTTTAGAAGATCTGAAACAGGCTCCAACCAGCCAGAAACTGGAAGCCTGCAGCCTGTGCCTTTGAGCATTGTGTTCCCTGCAAGCCTAGAGCCAGAACCTGAGCATGTCAACACTGTCGACGATATCAACACAACTGAGAACAAAGAGAGACCCAAGACAGCAGTGAATAAGAAAATGAAGCTTGACAGTCCTGCTATGAATACAAGAGCCAAGGTATGTACAACTCCAGATAGTCCTGCTATGGGTACCAGAAGCAAAAGGAAGCTTGACATTTAGTTGTTGTCTGTGGGATGACTCAAAACTCCAGATATTTTGTAACTCATGTGGTATGTCTATTGACCATAACCTGTATTTTGTAAGACCAAAACAGTGGTCTGTGCATGACCAAAACAATGGTCTGGTCTATGTCATGACTGGTTTGTGAAATATTGTTATGGTTTGTGAAATTTTCGTAACTGGTTTGTCAAATTTGTGGCGTCAAGGACAAGTGCAAAATTCTACTCCTGACGCCTGGACACAGGGGCAAAAAGGTCTTTCTATCTCTCCATTACTGGCCGTTATGCTCTAACCTCACAAAAGTGGCACACGGGATAAGAAAACTTTACGCGAGGGACTAAAGAGGGGCAGCTAAAATTTTGTGGCAGAGAAGGAATTAGAAACTTTTATAATGGCTTGTAAGAAAAAATCTCAAACTTTTAGGGATTTTTATCTATATTTAATACTTTATACATGTGTCTAAATATTTGATGCGACACAAATTTTAAGAGCTTTAAAAAACCAAACAGGATGAATATGACCCGAGTAGGTATCGTTTGTCTCTTGATCCCACCATTCACCACCACACGTTACAGCTCGCATGTCATCCTCGTCCACTCGACTCTCCTCCACCGCCCGTAACTCCATTGATCGCGCCGCCTCCCGTACCAGCGCGACCGGTCCGAGTCTCCTGCGCTCTCGCTGCCTGTGCGCCGTGCCAGGGCCAGCCGCGCGCCTCCCTTCTGCTGCAGCCAGGTCCCACATCCGTCTACAAAAGGCTAATCCCTCTCGGCAGAAGCGCAACGCAAATCCAGACCCAGCGATCGCATCGCACTCGCACCACACTCGGATCACAGGTCAGATCCCCGCGGCGGCTATGGCCGAGAACTTCCTGCTCCAGAGCCGGCACGGCAAGTCCCGCGTCCGCGTCTCCCGCGTCTGGCGCCGCCCGGCCGCGGCGGGGGGCCACGTCATCGTTGAGTGGAACGTCGCCGTCAGCATCGTCTCCGACTGCCGCCCCTCCTACATCTCCAGCGACAACTCCGCCATCGTCGCCACAGATTCCATCAAGAACACCGTACGTTCCAGTGTTCCACCAGTCTCTCTTTGCTTTCCTCCTTCCTCCGCCGCCCCAAAGCGGTTCTGGCGGCTTTTTGGCTGCTGATTTGGTACGCCTTCGCTTGTGCAGGTGTATGTCAAGGCGAAAGAGTGCACGGAAGTGGTGTCCATGGAGGAATTCGCCGTGATTCTTGGAAGGCATTTCACGTCGTTGTACCCTCAGGTATAGCGACTCGAGACTTGTTGTATCCGGGTTGGTTGCTTGCTTCTGAGGGGTCAAGATGGGATTCTTATGGATCTCTTCGTGCTGCCGTTTCGGGGCAGGTTTCAGAGGCCACGGTGACTATCGTGGAGCTCCCATGGGAGCGTGTGGCTGTCGACGGAAAGCCTCATTCGCACGGTGAGAAAGATTATCGGCTATCTTAGTCCTTGATTGTTTGAAGTAAAATGAGGAAGAGTCGTGAACGTTTCCTTGGCGAATCTTTTCCTTGATCCCTGCGGATAGTAGGATAGGATATACAGTATCCGCCAAACTTGGAGCTTTGCCTGCCTTCAAGGAAACTTTTCCTTGGCCCCCCATCCTCGTGTCTCTTGTCGAAATCTGCAATTGCCATTTGGCATCTTTCAATGTGAGACTGTTTATTACTCACTTCTGTAATTACTCCATACTCCTGTTCCAAGGAACAGCCTAGTATGGGCGGCCTCATGTGTGAGTGTCTGAGTGACATGAGGTATAGCATTGATATCACAACTGACAAGTCACTAGCATGCACTTTATGCTCAACGCAATTTTTTTTTCTTTTCCATAACTTACATGGAAATACCTAACTCTAACTATCAACAACTTTTGTGGTTTAAACATTGTGACAGTGACGCCCTGTCCAGTTATGCATAATACTCTCACACATCATTCAGTGCTCAAGATTCATTTAGCAGAGATTTGAAAGAACCCATGCTGAAGGCAACAGTTGCACACATATATTAGAAAACTTTGTTCCATCTCCAAATTTTCTGAACATTTGTTTGGTTAGTAATTGTGCCCCTTAATACTAAATATGAGAATATTCTGCTTTCAAGTAATATATTCACTTCCCAAATGTGTTACAGATTAGTAAAAAACTGACCCATTAGCCAGGAATCCAGGATCCCACAAATACCTGGATTCTTTCCAATTTGTACGCACTAGTATTTGTATATTTGTACATGGGGTGAAGAGTAAGCTGTTCATCTACTTCAAGAATCAATTTTATTTTACTACCTCCCCCTACCCCCCCCCCCCCCCCCCCCCCCCCCCCCCCCCCCAAAAAAAAAAGGGAGAAAAAAACTGAAACTATCTTAATTTTGACCAAGTTTATATAAAAGATTGTCAACATTTATGACACCGAAATAGGCATAGTATGAAAATATGTTCCATGATAAATCTAATGATGCTTATTTGGTAATATAAATGTTGGTATATATTTATTTTAAATTTGGTCAAATTTAAAATAGTTTGACTTAGGAGAAAACTAGAGTGACGTTTTTCGGACGGAGGTAGTACTATATAGCTGAATGACATTTATCCTAGTGACCTCCCATGTTTATTTACTTTTCAAATGCTGAATTTCACACAATGTCTGAGAGAACACTGCATATTGTACCACTGTTTATAGGGTTCAAAGTTGGTGCTGAGAAGCACAGCACAGAGGTCATTGTCAAAAAATCTGGAAGCCTGCTTATAAATTCTGGAATCCAAGGGTACTCGCTGCTAAAGACAACTCAGGTATTTCTTCAACTTTTTCTTTCGTGATAGTTGGGCCATCACTCACATAGTTGGGCCATCACTCTCCATGTTTATCACTTTATCTTAACTCTTCTGTTCTGGTTGAGATTGATTAGTTCTGTATAAACCAGTATGTTGGTGCATCCTAGCCTGCATAAGTTATGAACTATGTTGTGATAAGTCAGTAGATCTATAATAGCCGGTGTTCTCTTAGGCGCTAGGCACTAGTCAGGTGGAGGCCGGCGCCTGGGCTGTCAGTGTTCTGGCTGAGCTTGTTCCTTCTTTTTACCTCTTGGTTTGGTAGGTTGAGTAGTGAAAAGGTCCTTCAGAAGATGGGGGTTAAACCATGTCATGTTTCGAGTGATTTAATACATTTCCTCAGGTTGCCACTTTGTTACCTGAAGCTTACTTGATAAAATTCTTAAATGAACTAGAGTTGTTTTTCTCCAGTATCACAGAAGTAAATTCTAAAATTTGACTGCTACTTCTCAGTCTGGGTTTGAAGGGTTTGTGACGGATCGCTATAGACTTCTTCCTGATACAACGGAAAGGATAGTAGCAACAGAAGTAACTGCTTGGTGGAGGTAACTCTTCTCTTCTGAGTTCTTAGACCATCTTTCAATTTAAATTGTTCTATCTACATACAGTTGAGAAACAATGCTATTACAATGTTCTGGACAAGCCACTACTGTAGTTCAGATGTTGCGATTATCTTTTATTTTTGGGAATTCAAGCTGTTACAATGAATTCCTATCAGCTGTAGTTCAGATGTTCTGGACAAGTCATGTATTCAGATGTCATAACTTTCTAATTTGCAAAATAGCAAGAAATGAGACAGGGATATCCAGTTATTTATGGGTCATGCTGTTTTGCGTGCACTTCCTTTTTCTGTATCCAGGTATCCTTTTGAACATGTTTCGCAGCTACCATCAAAGCCATTCTGCTTTACGCAAAGATATCAGGATGTAAAGAAAGTTCTTGCAGAGACATTCTTTGGTCCTGCTGATGTTGGTGTGTATAGTCCATCTGTACAGAATACGCTATACCTCATGGCCAAGGAAGTTCTTACAAGGTTTGTAACTCTGATTTGGTTGTCTCTTGTTTTCACACCCCTTAAAATATGTACACAATTTTCTTTGATGAGTTGCACTGAATGCACATGTTCATTTTAAAGGTTCCCAGATATATCGTCAATTCAGCTTAGAATGCCGAACCTTCACTTTCTGCCTGTCAACTTGGGGAGCAAAGAAACTCCGTTGGTGAAGGTAAAACTTCCTCTACTGTATAAAATGTATGAGTTTTGTTGTTTCCTCTCTGCCTATTGGATTACTCTCCAGGATAGAATTGCACAGTGTCAAATGTAGTTTATATATACATTCTTGTGCTCTATTCCATGTTAAGCTTATTCGGAGTTTCTATATCTTATCCATGTAAACTGAGATATATTTTGTGTTTATCAGTTTGCTGATGATGTGTACCTGCCGACGGATGAACCACACGGAACCATTGAAGCAACTTTGAGCCGTCCCATGTCAAAGTTGTAAGAATGTAGTCATCAGGCTGGTAGCCTGGTATGAGAGACTCCTGTTTTGTCTCCCCAGCATTCCCAGGCCAAAATGAAAAATAAGCTGTAAGGAAAAGATAAACCATCATAAGTCATAACCCCTATTCTATATATGGGGGTAATAAGTGGACAGTCTTGTGTTGAAGTTGAATGTTGTCCGCTGTAGGCGTCCAGCTTGTGACGTTTCGCCGCTGTAAATGTGTACATTGCTTGTCTTGTATGGAAACCTGTTAACACCTTTGAAAGCTTGCTCAGTTTTACTTAGTCGTTTGTAGTCTCAACTCTTTAGTTACCAAGTTCAGTAAATATGATTACTTCTCCATATTTGTATTGTACTCTTCTCGAGAATGCCTTCATTCATTTTTACTCCAGCAGTATACCGTTGTTTTTCTTTAGAGGAAGGCTGAGTGTTTTTTTCCCCCAACGGAATATGAAATTCCATTAAACCAAGGTCACAGCGAGATCACTGGACACCAAGTCCTGGAGCACGTCCGGGGTGCCATCCCACACCAGACTAGTGTTCACAGGACAATTACAACCTTTTGCCGCCAAGGCATGAGCTACTTTACTACATTCACGAGGAGAAAATTTAACTGAGAAGCTAGAAAAACTAGAGCATATCAAAGTCTTCAGTTCGAAGATACAGTAAGTCCTCCACAATGTGCCAGCCTGAAACCATCTCCCTCAATGTTTTTATTTAGAGTCAAGCAAAGATTTGTCCATTCATAAATTTCATCGATACATGAAGATCTTGCAGTTACGTTACATGGGCCATAAGTATATTGGACTCCAGAGCATTGGGCCGCTTACACAGTATAGCATTGGGCGGTTTGTTACATTTGTACCGAAGGAATTGAACACGGTTGGCCATTTCGTTCTCCACTGTTGCTGCCTGTTGGTCGCCTGGTGAGATATTTTTTTATTTTTAACACTTTTTTAAACTATTTTCAAATCTGACAATGTTTTTTTTTTCAAAACTAACACTTTGGCTGCGCCATGCATGGCGGCGCAACAGGGGCGGTCAATGGCTGCGGCGATCAATGACATGGTAGGTCTGCCGCGCCACCCGTCACGGCACGGCGGGCCTGCCGCGCCACACATCACGGCGCGGGGCTGCCGCGCGCGGCAGACCTGCTACTCCTACTCGCCTTGTACTTCTGTTGTTGTGCCTGCACACAAAGCCTGTATGGCCCTATGGGCTGGCTATGGTAGAGCAAGCTAGGAGGAGGCGTGCACACAGAGACATGTGAGTGACGTGACACCACGGTAGCGCAGGCTTCGCCATTGTGACCTGACACAATGACACCTCTCCCTCGGTCTCTGACTTGCTTTTTGATTGTGCACTTGACGCAGCGCCATTGTGACATGCACAATGTTTGAGAGCAGCTCAGGGGCTACCAGCATCTGACTGACTGTGTACCAGCCTCACAATTATGAAACAAATGCAGGACACGGCATTAATATACATAACCCATAAAAACAACTCACAAGTCACATCCTCCTCATTGCTTCAATGTTATTGGTGTGAAGTGTCTGCTTCTTTCCTCTGCCACCGCTGCCTAGGTGGCTAGCCGTGAGGCTGTCTTCTTGATGCATTAGCTCTGTTTCTCCTTCGATGGCCTGAATTCTTGGGCTTATTGCTACTGGCATTGTTTGCCAGGCCATGTTGCTCTGTTTCTAAGGTTGAAGTAGTGGTGTCTTTAGTCCCGTTCGTTTGGAGGAATTCTGGAGGAATATGAAGGAATCTAGATGAATTTGGAGGAATTTGTAAGAGAAAAACATTGTTCCGGATGAAAAAAGATGCGGATCAAGCCGGATTTAAGGGCACACGAACGGAGCCTTTGCTGGGATCAGCATTCTCTTCTTCAGCTGTTTTCTGGCATGCTGGAAGGAAGAGAAACGTACATTCCTGGTTGTATGGCAAGGTTTTTCTTTGGTTCAATCAGGCCGATTAATAAATGACTCGATTCTTTTTCTCCTGTGCCCGTGAGCTGCACACAGTCAGATGTTGGTAGCCCGTGAGCTGCTCTCAAGCACTGTGCATGTCACAATGGCGCTTCGTCAAGTGCGCAGTCAAAAAGCAAGTTAGAGACCGAAGAAAAGGTGTCACTGTGTCAGGTCGCAATGGCGAAGCCTGACCTACCATGGTGCCACATCACTCACATGTCTCTGTGTGCACGTCTCCTCCTAGCTTGCTCTACCATAGGCAGCCCATAGGGGCCATACAGGCTTTGTGTGCAGGCACAGCAGCAGAAGTACAAGGCGAGTAGGAGTAGCAGGTTTGCCGCGCCATGACGCGTGGCGCGGTAGCCCAGCGCCGTGATGTGTGGCGCGGCAGGCCCGCCGTGCGCACGACGGGTGGCACGTCAGACATGCCACGTCAGCGGTCGCCGCAACCGTTGACTGCCCCTGCCGCGCCGCCATGCATGGTGCGACAGAGTGATTTTGCTGCACCATGTGAATAGGCATGGTAGTTTTTTTTAAAAAAATTAAACAGTGTTAGATTTAAAAATAGTTAAAAAAAATGTTAAAAATAAAAAAAAAATCCCTGGTGACCAACTGGCCATGCACGCTGGCTCGAAATGGAAACCATCCGTCCGCGACCTGAGCTGCTGCGTGATCTAGGCACATGTGATGTGCACAATGACACGGAACATGGCCGCCGCCGCCGCCGCCGCTGCTGCGCGGCGTGCGGTTTCCGGTTTCCTCACATTGCTACGACCTATACAGGCTACAGCGCGGCCGATGCCACCTACGCGCACAGAAAATTCCGGCTAACTCGCTCGCACTGGCCAGTGGCAATTATAAAACGGGCAAGTACACGAGCCGATGCGCTCAAGTGCGCAAGTGCGCGCCGAAAGCCGCTACTTGATATCACTCCGCGCGTTTCCTACTCAACCCAGACTCCCAGGGCCGTGGACCACAGAGCCCCCCCGCACGTTCCCTGGCGCTCCACGGATCATGGGTGGCGGGCTGGCGGCTCCTAGGCTAGCCTGTTGGTTTGCTGGTACATGATCGTGGATTATAAGTTGGAATAATATTTTTCTCTCATATCAAACCAGTCAGTAGTAAATAATCCACGATCGTTTACGGTCTGCCGAACAGGCTGCATGAACTGGCCCAATCATGAGCTCGACGAGGCGGCAGCGGACGCCGGACGGGGCTGGGCGCTGATCGTCGCTGTACCAATGTGGCTGGCCGCTGGCGTCCCACCTCCTCACTTCGGTTCTCCCCGTCCGCCACCCGTTTCAGTGTTTCACCGAGGTGCCGCTAGCTCTGGAGGAAGACCGGCCGCGGTCGATTTCCTCGACGAGAACTAGCCATCTGCAGCGTCGTTTGAGTACACTCCATCTCCCTGTGAAACAAGACAAGGGCGTTGTTGCTGCAGATCTAGGCGCGCGCGCGGCGCCATCCGGCAGGGTGTCCATCCTGGCATCGACCCGGGCCCCGGCCGTGGCACATGGCGCTCACGCGACACGCAGCCTGGCGCCAATGAATTTCTGTTGTGATTGTCTTGGCTCCAAGTTGGCACGCTAGCTGCTGGCGGCCGTCCCGACCTCTCCTGTGCCCTCCAGGCACATGAAGCAGAAGGATACGCTCCTCCGGCCAGCTCAGCTAGCTAGCTGGACTGCTGGAGCTGGACCAACAAGGTTTGACCAGGCGCCTATGTCTTCTAGCCACTGCCTAGTGCCTCTACTGCTACCTCCGTTTTCGTTTACTTGTCACCGAATTTTTACTGTAGCAATTTTAACCATACATTTTTTCCTGTAAAAGATTTTTTTAGATACATCAAGTTTTCACATATATGATTCTTTATTGAACATACTTCATTAGTGTTATATACATTGAAGTATCTAAGATTTTTTTAGAAGAAAAAACAGATGATCAAATTTGCTACAGTAAAAAGTTGCTGGGGGTGGGGGGGGGGAGGGGCTCCATGGGTCCGATGTACGGGGGCTGGATCTGTCCCTGGGTTGTGCCACTCATGGTCCACCGAGAGCTTGTTTGGATGAACTAAAATTAACTATTGATTTTAGCTAAAAAACAGTCTAGAAATGTTTGAATCATAGTTAATAGTTCTATAGATAGATAGTCTCTCTTCAACGTGTTCGGCTGGTTTGAATCAGCCCACCACCAGCCAGCCAGCAGCAGCTGAAGCATCCATTTAAAAGCACTCAGTTCAAATCAAATTTTGGTGCCAATCAACCACATCAATTCAAAAGGTGGCGCCAAGTAACATGCTCATTGAAATACAGGCTCCACAACAAGTATCCGCAATGACACATACCAGTTACTAACTACCATTTCTAATACCACTTCATTACAACTCAAGTGTGCTTCCATGGCCATTGAAATAACAGTTCATTACCACAGCCGTACATACCACAGTTGGCTCATAAACCAATTTCCAGGCATTACAACTACAACAATTTATTACAGCAGTACATACCACAGTTCTCCATAACACTACTAGTTGGGGATTAGTGGAGCATGTACAAAACTAGTAGCAGTTGCACAAACCATGTGAAACAACTACTGAAACATGCGCCTTCAAATCTGCGCGTCTACTCCACGTACAACATGTAGCTACATTGCCATACAATCCTACTATTTCCATTTCCTAACAACGGCAAGAGGGATGCCGCTGTCGTCGTCGCCCGTGTATGGCCGCGACGAGGAGGAGAGCGACTGCACGAGGGGAGAAACCTTAGTCGTGGGGGCAACGTTTGAGAGAGAGAGCGCTAGCGGCCGGCGCATGACTCCTTGTAGGTCAGCCGAACGGCTGCACATGGGCTGCAGAACAGCTGGGCTGATCAGCCCATTCAGCATCAGCCCAACCAGCCAAAAGCAGCCCAGCCGAACACGATCCTTGTCTCAAATAAGCTGCCGCACACTTCTCTCTTCTCTTTTCTCTCACCGGCCATTCACTCTTCCCTCTTGCACCCACCATCTCTATCACCTTGCACTATGACATGCATGCACCTCCACCACCACACCTCCCTTCTCTCTTTGCGCCACTCTCTCGCTGCTTCTCACAAGGCCAGGGCTGCTGTGGAGCCGATCTAGGCTGGGGTGATGGCGGACGAGGTCCTCTAGGCTAGGGCATGGCTAAGGTACTCTAGGTTGGAGCAGTGGGTGAAATCCCAACAAATACTCGATTGGATAACAAATACATGATGTGGGTGAAACTCCCGATGATGTTGCAGCTGTTCAAGCCAATTGCGACGAGCCGACCAACGGGATGTGCCTATCGGAGCTCGACCATTTGACACTGACGTCGTGCCAAGACATCACTCTTGTTGCCTTGTTGGTCACGACGTCATAGAGGACCCAATGCTGAAGGAGTTCGTAGCCTCGATTGCTGCCAGTTGGATGGTGAGAGGCCCTTCACTGGGTGCCTGCCGGCGGCCGCTCCCCCGACAGATGTGGCCCTGTCGAAGGTGTCATGTGTCTGCACCAACACTACGCCCTTCTAAGAAGACAGCTGATGTCAACCCAGCACGTTGAATCGGTGGTTCTAGCCCCCCTAGTGGTCAACAGTCTCGTCTCCGATGTCGCCTCAGCAGGGCCAGGCACACGTCACATCACCACAGGTAGAGCAAACCGCCTCTCTCGGGTGCTGATGCATCCACATAGGACGAGGAGGGCTACCCGCCAAGCTTCGGTCCGGCCGAGATCACAAATAGTGTTAGCTAATATGCCCCTTCTATTCTAGTTATTAGGAATTATAATGGCAGTTTATAGTGAGGGTCTAAAAATATAATATGTCTCCCACAATATTATAAAAGTAAGGTTTGAGCAAATTGTTAAAAAATTGTGGAATACGAACGAACAAGTTGGACCGTGGAATATCGTGTTAAGACTACATGATTGTTTGAACTGGGACTATAAGAGGCTGCAATCCAAGATCTCTAGCTGAAATAAAAAGTTACTACTTTTTTGCCAAAAAAGAAAAGAAAAGAAATCATATACTAAGTACATGACATCTTTGTGCCTATACTCTTCTTTTTTCGAACGTAAACTTTGTGATTTCGGATACTCATCTCTTGGTGGTTGCACCATCCCTGTCCAACCTCGTGTCTGGGAAACAAATTAACAAAAGCGTTTGGTTTGTGTCGTGAAGGCATCCGGAATCATCCGATCCTAACTCCGACCCTAATCAAAGCGTTTGGTGTGCGTCTCGGAATGAAGTCATCCGTCACTAGGCCATTCTGTGTAGTCCAACGGAAAGGCAAATATCTCGGACGAGTTCGTTCCACTAGAAAGCACCGGACGACCTGATTCCTTTCCATGCTGCACCACTCCATTCCAGATCAATTGGATCTCCGGACCAAACACGCTGAGTGGGCTAAGCATTTCGTAGACATCAAAATGGCAACCTACAAAAGATTACGCATCTGCATCTCCTTTCCTTTACTCTGTCCAAGAATAAAGAGGAAGCGAGAAGGGAGACACTTCAGCATCTCGCTTTTTTTTTCTTTCTTTCTTTGTGTTGACGCCAATGGTACACCGAACCTTTGCGACAGCGTTCGTTCGATCGTGCAAATATTCAATTCCTATATAAACTAGCTAGTACCGAACCGATTCTCGCAAAAACAACCAAAAGAGTAATAGCAAATCGATTATGATATGGGAAAGCTAAAAAGGTTGCGTTAGGAACATGGTTAGTTTTCCGTTTTCTTCTGTTGGCACCGTGGCCTAGCCAGTCGTACAAGGGACGGCCATGGCCCAGCCCGTCCTGATAAGTAGTGTACGCGCGCGTACGTTAACGTCGCAATTAAACTCACGGACTCATGGTGTCCGGTGCCGGCCGTAAACTCATTCATGGCCATGATGACGGATGACCCTAATAGCTTATTCGCACAGTAATCATGGTGTCCTTGCCACGCTACGGTCGTCCTCAAGCAGTAGACACTGGGCATCGTCAGCAGTTGGTTACGTAGTCCAGGATCTGATGTTACGTAGCAGATGTTGTAGCTAGAATAGGCTTTGTAGTGCTACCGGTTACTACAGGCTATCAGTGCCATCATTCCTAATCTATCATGGTTCATCACAATCCGATCAGTAGTACTACTACACGGCAATGCCTTTGCTTACGTACGTCTTGACATGTATAACTCACTTTTTTGTTTCTCTTTTTCATTTTTTTTTCATGAAGGACTAATCCATGAGCTCAAATTGACTTGTGGGCGCGTCTCTGCACTGTACGAGAATCACCTTATGACACCCTTTGCGGCTTGCTGCGACAGTCTGTCCGAGCTGGACCGTATTGGTTGAAACTGACTGAAAATACTGTTCTAGCTGAATTGTTACGAGAGAAAAATAATGTTCCAACTAAATAAATCGTACAAGCTGAATACGGGTAAGCCGAACAGTTACGGTACACCCTGCAGATGCTGCGTATCAGCACTGCATGTGGGCCCTCGCAGTCACCAGGTCGGATACTGCCCGTGTGAATCAACTGATTCGCCTGTCTCTTCCCAGAACTGCAGGCTGTCATCCCTGGCTCCCTGTTCACTCCAGTCAGCTCACACAGCTCAACGTCCTGTTGAACTTTGAATTTGAAGAGCACACACAGTTCTTGCATCTTCACCTACAGTGCCTGCTGGAGTGCTGGACGGCTGCTGGCGCCCCATGATGCTTGATCTGCAGCCTGTGCTCAAGAACAGTATCAAGACTAGTACTCATGACAAACACGCACGCACACTCGCACAGTGTCGTTCCTGCACTTCTGCTAGTTGCTGCTACTGCGTTTTTCTCGAGCTGTCTTGCTCTGTAGCGTCATCAGTCGATCAGTGTGTGTGGAACCGGTGAGTGGTCACTGTTGAGGTGAGCAGACAGCAGTTGCCACTAAGAGGAACGGTCCCTCTCTATCTAACCATTTAATCAATTCCTCTGAAAAAGAAGATCATAATCATAATAACCTATACAGAAAGTAGGAGCACAAGGCTTTGGTGCAGCAATTGAATAAACCAGCTGTGCCCTGTGAATGGCAGGCAATAGCAACCATTGTTATGTTCGCTTGGCTAATAAGTCATGACTGATAGTACTGATGACTGATTTATTGTGAGAGAAAAATATTATTTGTTGGCTGAAAAAGTACAGCTTATAAGCCAAGCGAACACGACGCATCTATGGGAGCTCATCATTGGCGCGTGTTTAAATTTTTGTCGCTGGACAGCTCGAGACGGTTAGTTCTGGTACTCCACATGTAGAAAAAGCTGAAGAACAGTAACTGTGAATTGTCGTTAGATTATTATAATGGAACGGCTAACAAGTAACAACGTTCACAGTCGTCAGTGCCATACCTAATTGGTAGAGCTCACTTGCGCTGAATCCCTTGACCCTTGTGATGACTGATGAAGGCATGAGCTGGGTCTCGCTTTGCCGAGAAACTAGAAACAAGTGCTACTAGCTCTGTGTACGTGCAACAGATTTGACTAGCTCGAACCAAAAGTTCAGATCGTGTAACCGCTGTCCGTAAAACAATGGCCCTGTTCGCAGGTCGGTGTTGGTGCTGGTTTTCTGTGAGAGAAAAATACTGTTGGCTAGTTGAATAAGCCTGGCTGAAACCAACAAGCGAACAGGGTGAATAACTGTTGTTGCCAAAGTATAGTGCACATCAGTAATTAGCACGCTGCCGGCTCTGTATTAGATATTGATAGTCTCTCCGAAATATTATAACTTTATCTTTTGAGATGTTTACATCATAATATGGACAGCATTAAAATTGTATATTTATATAGTACTCCGAGACAAATATGCCCGTACGATGTGCCAACTCTAAATATTCATGAAAGTGTTTTCAAAGGCAAAGCTACCGATGTACCTACCGTAGAAAACACTCGTGCTATCTCCTAATTGAAGGGAATAAGGAAAAGAAGCTGGACCCCAAGTGGCCAAGCATTCGTCATTGGCACCAAGGGACGTTGATCCATCACCTCACAACTTACCTTTGCCATTATTATTAGGCTCTCCTTTTATTGCACTATACTAAGATTAGCCCAACTGATTTTTCATTTAGCACTAAAGTATTGTACCACATCTTTTTGCCTTGGGGTTGAACCGCTCCAGTACCCAAAGTATTTTTTTAAGGCCATGTTCGTTTGTCTTATATTCCTTCTTTTCAGCTTGTTTTTTCAGCCAGAACAGTATTTTTCTCTCACAACAAATCAGCCGGAACAGTGTTTCGGCTTGTTTTTTCAGCGAAGCGAACGAGGCCTAAATAAGGTCCGGCACCCAAACTTTGAGATTTGGTCTACAAGTTCAGGCCATTTGTTTGGATGCTAATCTAAGGCCAGTCTTTGTGTGGGTTTTATAAGAGTTTTATAGGTATTAAATACAATGACATGACATAGTACAAGTGGAGAGAGATGATAAAGTTTCATGAAAAAAAATATGTACACTGTTTGCAACATATGAGAGTCTTGGAATCTGAGACATAAAACTCTCTCTGAGACTGTTCTAATGATTATCCAACTAAAAAATAGATCAAACTCATCCAAACATATGGCTAACCAGTGGGCTACTTGTTAGATAAGACTTCATATATTTGTAAGGCTATTAGCCGGTGAAAAAGAGCCAATGGATCGAAAAAAGAGCAAAATGCCCAACCCACCTACCCCCACACGCGTATACAAAGAGTAAAAGAGACATTTACCACAAATCATACTTCCACCATTCCAAATTACCACCATTCCAAATTATAGGACATTTCGGCGACTTTTGTATTGCCAAAATGCCTTATAATTTGGAATAAAAAGAGTGCTATATATATTAGCTCATATATTCAAAGAGGTCTGTGTAACTTTAGACCGAGTTAACTTTAGCCTTCAGCCAGCTAGCAATTAGGATCTCTTTGAAATGCAGGATTATAGAAATATAGAAATAAGAAAAATGTAGGAATAGAATACCCTAATATCTTCAATTATATGAATTGGAAAACACAAAAGTTCCTAATGTTTGGATGAAGCACAGAAAAATATAAAAATTTGATGAGAGAGCGTGACACCAAGGCTTTTCATGAGATTTGACCTCTTGATAAATTTTCTCCGAAATTTCTATAAAACAAGCTATTTCATACAAATTTCATAAGATTTGTAGAACCTAATCCTCGTATGAAAATTTCCAAGATGTCATTCAAACGGGCCTCCTCCTTAATTTCAGGATCACGAACTAGCCGTTCGCACGAGGTAAAAACAGCTGAAGCAGCCCTTACCGCAAAACTCTAATTTAATAAAGAGAAACAACAAAGAGGATCCAAACAACATAACGAACCCGACTCGTAGCCTAACCCTAGAAGCTCCTGGCTCCTCCACAGCCGCCGCTGCCACCGCCCGGACCCCTCTCGCCCTCCTCTCCCCTCTCTGCCTCCCCTTCCCCTACTCGCCCATGCACGGGAGCACGCCCGGATGTACGCGTGGCAGGGACATCACCGCCGCCTGCGTCTACCGCCGGTGGGCCTCCTCCATCGCCGGGGGACGATACCGCAGTCGTGCCCCCCTACAGCCGCTCGTGGGGGCTAGATCTGACGCCCCATGGCCGTCTGCCCCTCCTCACGCAGAAGCCACATCCACGTTGAGCTGCATCGTCAGCGCCCGCGCCCCTCAGTCATCGGGGCTGGCTGATGCCGCCGCAGCCTCCCTGCAGCCGGGCGGGGCTGGATCCGGGGCCCCACGGTCACCTGCACCTTCGTGTGCGGAGGCCAGCACAGGAGAGCGTGCGGCTCGATCGTCGCCGCGGCCTGCAACGGGCCTCTCCACCGGTGTCGCCCAACAGGATGCCGTTGCCACCGCGACCACCTCCTCCTCCGGTGCCCCACCTCCGCCACCGGGGGAAGCCGCGGACAGCCTGGCAGCTGGGTCCACGCTGTTTGGGCCCAAGTCCGGGACTTTTGGGCCGGTCGCGGCGAAGGTGGACATCCCCAGCTCCTCCGACCCCTCACCAGTGGCAGCCCCATTCTACCTAGGTTGCACCTCGGGAGGACGCATGAAGCACCGTCAGTGGGCGGACGCTGACGACGACGGCGAGGACTTCGACGACGACCTCCCAAAAACCTATCTAGATGTTGTTCGTCGCCTGGCCAAGCCGATAGCTGCATCCACGCCGCTCGTCCAAACTCGTTCAGCCGTGGTTCTGAGCCATGGCGGAGCGGACGTGGGGCGGTAGGGGCCTAGGCGAAGGCGGAGGAAGCGCAGCGGGCCGCTCCCCCAGCAGATGTGCGGCTTGTCCGCTTGACCGGTGGATGGCCGTATCCCTGTTCGCCAACGCCTCGAACGCCGCAGTCGGGTCTCCGCCCCTGACGTCGATGGGTGGTGGGAGATCCTCGAACGACAGGAGACGCGACCGGCCTCGGCCTCGGCTGAGAAGCAGCTTCCGTCGATCCAGAAGATCCCCACGGAGCTTCATGATAGATATTTGCCTTTTCTACTCACATCGAGTAGCGACTTGTCGATTGCCACGACGTTGTCTACGCTGCCACGAGTTCCGCCACCTCGCCAGGGAATGCAAGCAGCTCAGGCATGAGGCGACGTCGACGACAAAGGATGTTGACCGGACACGCCACTCCACCCATGGCGGGAACCCACTGGCCTCCTAGCTCACACCACACGGCGGCTCGACGGGGCTGTGCAGGGTGCCGCGAGGGGCGTCGGTGGAACCCGCCGTCGATGATGGCGGCGTTGGAGTCAGCCGGCAGGGGACATCAGTTTGGGCGCACCTACCGGCTGCGTCGCTGTCGCACTATGCTTTCACAAGCCAGATCCACGGGTGTTGGAGCAATGCGTGAGTTCAGAGACTCCCGCGTGGGTCAACCCTATGCTGGAGGAGCTCACCGCCTCGATCGTCATAAGCCTAGCAGGAGCACCGGTGCCTAGGAGCCCGCCAGCGTCGGCAGCGGCCTCTCAGGATGCAGACGCATCCCGAGTGGACACTCCGGCGAAGGCTGAGTAGTGGACGTCAGTCTCGTCTCCGATGTCGCTAGTGCTGGAGACGCCACAATTCATGCCGCCAGTCGAGACGCGCCCTGACCCAGCGTTGGTCAGGGCAACCACCCTGGGCGATGCGACAGTGGTGTCTACCACGGATGATGTCAACCGCGCTGACCTCTACCGACAGACGCCTCAAGCGCTTCACCGAGCGAATCACAAAGACGAGGCAGCCACCACTTCTGGAGCTGCCCGATGTCACGGCCCACGGTGGACGTACGCCGCCCGCACTCCCCCAAAAGGAGCAGCAGATAGCGTCGTAGAGCATATCACATATCTCGGCGTTTAAATGAGATGAGCACCTTGTCCTGAAGTGCCTGGAACTAACCAGCGGGATGGCGTCTCCTTCGACCTCGGCCCTGAAGGCGTACGATGACATCTACGGCGGGGACCCTGGTAATATGCAGGCGCTACGTGAGTTGTTCCCACCAGACGACGACGTGGGTCCATGCAAACAGTGCCGCCGCCGCTCGGCAGCCCGGGCATAGCCTCCTAGCCGACGCTGTAATTCGGGTTGATCAGTGTCTAATGTAATAACATAGCTCTCACTACAGAATGCAGATCCAGTGACTTGTCTTTAGCAAGTCACATTGTAACTTTCGCTGCCAAATTCACCGTTCATCCAAGATCGAAGGGCTACAGCCACTTTTAGCCTGGGTTCTGGCTTCTCTCCCACAAAGACAGAGTGGGAGCTCGCGGCTAGCGTGAGTGGCCGGTGCGACAGGCACGCGGCCGACGTGGTGAGCGCGCAACCAGGGTGGAGCAAGTGCGCGTGGTCGGCGCAGAGAGCGACACGGTGAGCATGCGGTGGCCGCAGAGGGCGGCGAGGCGAGCTCGCGACCAGCATGTAGACCAAAGCTGCGAGAATCAGTGTGGGCCTGGAGCGCGGCGAGCGTTTGCGGCCATCGCGGAGGGTGGGCGGCTGTTACGGAGGGTGGAGCGATGAGCGCGCGACCCGCGTTCCGAGCGGGCACGCCTGGTGCGGAGGGTGGCGCGGCCAGCATGGGCTCTGAGTTTTCACCATGCGGGAGCGTTCCAGACAGAGCATGCGAGAACGGGCCATGGAGCTACTCTTCTCCTCCATGACGCCGGTCGCCGGGGCACGCAAAGAACAGGCATGCTGCTACGTGGGACAATGACGGCGACCCGGAGCTAGAGTGGCACTCGCACAGGGCCACCAAGCTCATGCTGCTGGCCAAGACGACAGACGAAGCCGACGCCTGTCGGATGTTTGACGAAACAATGATCAAAGACCACGAACGCGATGGGCCTGGCCGCCTCCACGGACGAAGTCCCACGTGGTCGTGGTGGCGGCGGAGGCGCCTCAGCCCGCAGCTCTACATCTACTTCGGTGAATTCTACTCCGGCGGAGGCGACATGGACCCTAGACCCTGCGCTGGATTCTAGAATGTGAATGCATGGAATGTGCGGGGTGTCCACTGGAACGTGCGAGGAGCAGAGGCATTAGCCGATGCCGAATGCGAACTGGAGCGCGAGCATGCGGACGCAGACTGGCCGATGGAGTGGGGCAGCGCGTCTCCTTCTCCCGCAGCTGCCTGGACAGTGGCGCTGCCCCATGCCTCGACGACCCCCCATTGGAGAGCAGGAGGAGCTGGCAGCGTCGCCTCCGGCCGCGTCGAGGCCGCCTCCACTGCGCTGCTCCCTTCGTCTCGTGGGCGACCTACGCGGCGCCGCAGCGGCCGTAGCCGACCTGGGCTGCTTGGCCTACGCCGACCTACGACCGGGGCTACTCTGCTCCTCCTCGTCTCCAAAGCTGCAACGCGTCGCACCCTCGGCGCTCCTTTGCGTCGCGCTGCACGCGGCCCCCGATGCTACCACACACCTTCCGCATCCACACCTCCGCGCTCCATCATGCCTGTCGGCCCTTCGTCGCCGTGGACCTCCTCTTCCGCATGTCGACGCTCCTCCTCGTGTTCCTGGACAATATGCGCGATGCGCCTGTGGAACGTCCCCCCGGGCTCTCGGGCCAGCCTGACCACCGCATCGTCGTGGGCGTGCTCCTCCCTCTCCTGAGTCTCGTCCAGGGCGGCGCGGCGCTCAGGACATTGATGCTCACAGCACACGGTAGAACGGCGCGCGCAAAGGAGAGCTGCTCCCGCGCTGTCTCTGTCCCTACGGGAGAGAAGCCAATCACTGGATGAAAACATCTCCAACCTCACGATCTTGCTTGGACGGTAGATGTGGCAAGGAAAGTTACGGTCTATGTCCCTCGTACACTAGATGGTCCGAGCCTCCTTATATATCTCTTCTCATAGTTAAGGACGTCGTTAAAGCGTGTTGTATTAAACTTTTCCTCTATCTTAATACACATACGCGCAAACCTTTTGTATAATCGAGAAAAAAAAATAACGTTGAAAAAAAACAAAATATGCTTGGCTCAACATAGCGAGCAAGACAAAGAAGACGACTCGGCAGCCACACGGGGCAACGTGATGGGGACATCTCATCAGTTTAAAGAGCACGCCAAAATTATTCAGGTTGAGATTCTAGGTTACATGTTCGTTGGCAATTGGATCATTATAAGAATAAATAAATGAATTTGTGCCGAATTCGATCACACACCAGCAACCACTGTTTATGGAAGAAAAAAATTGCTCTCCATTTCAACCCGAATCACTACTAGTGACCTCTCTTAATTTTAAACGTGTTCGGCTGATCTGATCTTTGATTGTTTTACTTTCAGCTTATTCTCTCCCATAGCACAGTTGAATCAAACCAAATAAGAGATGATCTCTCGCGCGTCGCTGTCAAGCAGTACTAGTGACCTCTCATCATTAACCCGCGGTGGCTCATGGCGGACGGAAGGCGCATATATAAGCGCCGCCTCCTCCTTACCCATATCCGGATTTAAATAACCAACCAACAGCACACACCAGACCAAAAACGAGACGCCAGATCAAAGGCTACACCAAATCCTCCCCCAGCACAGCAGCGGAGGCCGCGGCACCACACCTTGAGCGCGGAGCGCAGCCGCGGAGGCCGGAGACGTCGGCGACGCGCGCACGGTCCCACCGCGTCGCCGTGGAGCGGCGGCCGGAGCGCCCCGCCTGTGGCCAATGTCGGTGGAGAGAGGCCCGCCAGCGGTAAGGTCCCTGTCCCGAGCGGAGCGGTGGCGATTGGTGGGAACTGTGCGCGGTACAGTTGATAAACTTCTAGCTTTCCTGTGAGGGATGGGTGCGCTTTTCCCGTGCGTGCGTAGTACGGTTGCTCAACTTCTTCATCCATGGGTTTTCGTGGCGTAATGTTTTCCTTCGATTGCCTTATGTGATTGAGTTAGTAGGTGGTTCTAGGATTATGATTGGATTGGATGGAACAGGGGCTCGGTTTTGTTCAAATTTGAACTGCGGAGCCTGCACTGAAGCTGCTTGATTCACGCCTGTTCCGACGGTTTCTGCAGAAATCGCCGAGGTTACGGGGCTGATTGGAGTTGTGGCGCGTACGGGACATGCCAGATGTTCTGATGTTAGAGGTTGAAGTTTTGCAAGCGCGTGTTGCTGCTCTGGAGATTTAGCAGCTGTGTTGAGTGGTTGGGAGCCATGGAGTCACGGATGGATCAGTACGAGGTCATGGAGCAGATTGGTCGCGGCGCCTTTGGTGCTGCCATCCTCGTCAACCACAAGACAGAGAAAAAGAAGTATGATGCCTTGGTTCAGTTTAGTTACCGAGTCTGTTTCCCCGTGAATTTGCCTAGTTGACAGCTGTTTGCTTTGCTACTGCAGGTATGTGTTGAAGAAAATACGTCTTGCAAGGCAGACAGAGCGATGTCGCAAGTCTGCTCACCAAGAGGTCAGCAGAACAGAAATTTCCATGCACTTTTTCGTTCGTTTGTTGTCAGTTTGAACTGTCTTCAGTGAACTGATAGAGGTAATGGAAATTGCAGATGGCTCTTATTGCTCGATTGCAACATCCTTATATCGTTGAGTTCAAGGAGGCATGGGTTGAGAAGGTTGGTTCTTCAGGAACATGCTCCTGTATTTGCGTTTTATTGGGTTCCATCCTCTGTTACCTCAACACATGAGTTTTGATAGGGCTGCTATGTTTGCATTGTGACGGGATACTGTGAAGGTGGCGATATGTGAGTGCCATGTGCTTGTTTGAACTAGCTATTCTACTGCTTTTGTGATGACTCTTTTTGTCTAATTATGTTCCTCTTTGGCAGGGCTGAATTGATGAAAAAAGCGAATGGGACATACTTCCTAGAGGAGGTTGCTATAATTTTTCAGTTCCTTCTTTGCACGTATCAAGAAAACAATTTGGAAATATGTGCTAACTGTTTCTTAGTGACCTACAGAAACTACTGAAATGGTTTGCGCAATTGGCATTAGCTGTTGACTACTTGCATTCAAACTTTGTTTTGCATCGAGATCTCAAGGTAAGTGACAAAGAATAGAGATGCTGTCAGTTTAAGAAGCAGGATTCAGTGTTGACCCCTTTTCTTTTCTTTTTTGGCAGTGCTCAAACATATTTCTTACCAAAGAACAGGATATTCGTCTTGGTTAGTTTCCCATGCTATTTCAAATATAATAACTCTACATGTTTTGCAATGCTTCATTTTTGTGGTTTTAATATCTCATTTCACTTGTAGGAGATTTTGGCCTGGCCAAGACTTTAAAGGCAGATGATTTAGCCTCTTCGGTAATCTTTTTCTCTTATTTCCTTTGTTTCTTGTTTCAACACTTGTCCTTCATTTCTGTTTGTTTCTATTCTAAAGTCCTAATGAAAACTTGAACCACATGTTTGACTAATCCTTGTCTGTTTTTCTGCTTTCATTATGTTAGCTGCCTTGTCTGTTCTCAGAATCTTATTTTCTATAATGATGCTTCTTAGGTTGTGGGAACACCAAATTACATGTGCCCAGAGTTGCTTGCAGACATTCCTTACGGATTCAAGTCAGATATATGGTCTCTTGGTAATAATTTCTTACATATGAAGAGATGTTTAAATATATTAATATTAGATGCCTGTTTTAACTGTTGTCTTTGCAGGATGTTGTATGTATGAGATGGCTGCTCATCGACCTGCTTTCAAGGCTTTTGTGGGTTCTTATTTGGCTTATACTCCTCGCATCAGTATCATTATTTAACACTAGTTTCTATACAGAGATGATTTGAATATTTGTCTGCTAGTGGATGCTGTCAATTTGTGTTCAGGTCCCATCTTTGAACCACATCCTTCTTTCCATATATACATGGGTGCGAGTGTAACAAACCACTAATCAAACCATGGATTCGGCATGTAATCGGACCGTTTTCTACCAATTAATGAAATAATACGCAGCTCTCACGCATGTTTGAGAAAAAAAAATCACATCCTTTTTATAACTTATTAACGTGTAGGCCAATCAACTAGGAAAATGAGCATGTGTGTCATACACAGATTTATAGAAAAGATGACATGCCAATTGATGCAGGAAGTCCCTAAACTGCCTACTGGAAGGATCAGAGTGATTAGAGTCCATCGAAATTAAGGTATTAGCTAAGCATGCTGCTATCGAAAATGAAAGATAAGCTAGAACTATATGGTTTTCAGGATTCAGACCCAAGCCTCAGTAGGGAAGAGTGAGACTGAGCATCTTCCATTGAGGGGTTCTGGCATTAGCATCTATGCCGCTTTCAGTTCTTCTATCACTTTCATTTTATCAGTCGCCAAAAAAGACCATTGACCTCTTCAGCCTGTGGCTCTGGCTTTTGCTTGGCGTTTGTCACCCTCAGACCTTCTCTCTCTACCTACTTGGTTCCCCTCTTTATGTATTTGCGAATGCACATGACATGGGCATGCTATGTGAAGCATTATATAAGACAAGGATAAGTTTATCTTTCAGGTTCATACCATATTGGATCAAAGTTCTTCATGATCCATCCAGGAATTCATTCCTGACTTCTGTGAATGATTGAAAGTTTATGTCTCATGGCTTCCAAAATGTATGCAAGAGGTCAGGGTTTGAGTGCGTTGCATTTAAACCAATACATGTTAGAGCATGAAATTAGATGGAAGTTTTGAATAAAAAATTGCATATACCAGTTTTTTTCGACTGCACTTTAATGCTGTTGTGCCTCAGTTTCATCTCATCTCTCCGCCTTTTCGTATTTTACTATGTGGTGTTATTAATTTCAAAACTATAGAAGTTGAGGTAAGCTTAAGATTACTCCATGTTTCTTTCAGGATATGGTTGGACTGATAAGTAAGATAAATCGCTCCTCCATTGGCCCTTTGCCTACTTGCTATTCTTCATCTATGTAAGTACACCTGAACTGTACATTTGGCAATGAAATTGGACATATATAAAAGTTTTCCATCCATCTTTCTTGTTTGGACATGAATTCAAGGTCATAGCAGTTTCTCTAATGTTTGGAAACATTATCCAGTGTATGGCTAGCTAATAATCCCATTTTACTGTTGAATGCAGGAAAGCACATATCAAAAGCATGTTGAGGAAGAGTCCTGAACATCGGCCTACTGTAAGCTACAATGCAATAGATACCTCCCCTGCAGCTGCAATACTTGTTTGCCACGCACATTTATAAGATTCTTAGAGTATTTGTTACATTTTTGTTAACAGGCATCCGAGATTATAAAAAATCCATACCTGCAACCTTATGTAAATCAGTACCGTCCATTTGCTGATATATTACATCCTAGTCGATCACCAGTGAAACCTGTCACCAATTCACGGAGCAGTCAGAGAAGTATGTCTGGGAGTCAGTGTAGTAGCATTTCTGGAACTGGCAGTGATATGGATAGTATACAATCAAGTGAAATAAATGCGTCAGGACTAGCCTCAAGTTCCAACAACACCATTGAGACTGAGGGTGCTGAAACTACTGATCTTCAGAGCCATAAATACACTGCCTGTCCTGAACTCGAGAGACAAGATTCATCAAAATCCGTACAAGATAATCATCATCCCAGACATGAGAATAAGCAGCCAAAGATAATTAAGAAGATACTGACAACTCTAAGAGAGGAGAGCAAGTTTAGGGAAAGCAATTATCCTGTGAGAGCTAGCCGTGTAAAGCTAAATTCACCTAGCAATAGAGAACGCTCATCTGACGACTCAAAGCAAAGTGATATTTCCTCCAGTTCAAGATCTAGTGAAGTTATGTCACATGAATCAGCAAATGCAAGCTGTGAACCTGTGAAACGAGGACACGCATCTCCTCCCTTGAAGCATTTGGTAAGGATAAATGGTTTTCTTGTGCTAAAAGCCTTAAATCCACTTCTCTGTGTTTGCTAATTCTTTTCTGGTTCCATCTTGCAGTCACCAATTATTGAGCATTCTCCAAAGGTTAAAATTAAAGTAGATGAGCTGCTACATCCACACCCTGCCAAGCAGGTTGGAGAAGCTGTTGATGCAGCTGCAGGGAAGGTTAAGAACAGAACACTGCCCATTTTTATTAGATGCACCAGTATTCCTGCTCGGAGGCAAGGAGTAGCAAGTCCAAGCCGTCAACACACTGGGGTAAAGCGAGTTCACAATAAGGTCATGGCAGAGCATCCAAGGAGTCCTTGTCGGCCTACCCATAGTCCAAGCAATGCTCTTGTGGAACTTCCAAGTGTTCCAATTGTTCCTCCAAGTCATCTGGAAGATCTTCAGAGAAAAACAGGCAATTCACGAGCAAAATCTGCTCCACCTAGGGCTTTAGCAACCAAGGAAGACAGCAGTGCTTGCTCCAGTTCTACGACTGGTTATGCTGAAAATACCAACCAGTCTGAACCGTCTGAACCTGACTCACCAACCTATTTGGTCCCATCCTGCAAATGTTTGATACCTGACACAATCATACAAAAGCATGACATAAAAAGTAAAGCAAGTTCAGAGGTCAACACAACCAATTGTGAGAACAAAATTACTAGTAACGGTGCTATTAGTCTAAGCGCAGCCATGGTGCAACCTTCTGATATTACTGAACAAGAGATTATTTGCAAGGATGGAATGCCCTCCAGTCAAGTGGGTCAGTGCAGTGACACAGTTACTGTACCAAGTGATGAAGACAAGTTCACAGTGCAGGAACTGCTTTCATCAGTACCAGATCTTTCTTCCTTTGTCCCAACAACAGCGATGAACACTGAACCAGGCAGAGGATCCACTCCCACTCAGTCATCAGAGAAACCATCAGGTCCTCATTTAAACCCTTCTCCAGTCGAGGACATTATACATGTCATAAGCCACTGCAGTTTCCGTGTCAATGGTGAGCAGGCAGTAAAAGAAACCGGATCAGAGAGCATTGATGTTGACAAGCGTCTTAACATGGTAAGAGAAGAGATAGGTGTAAGAAGTATCGAGCCAAATCTGATACCTTCTGGACCTATAGATTCTGCTACAGTGAATCCAAATTTAGCAGAAGCTAATACTACCTTTCAGAAACCAGCCAGTACAGATGCGATAAAATTGCCCACCATACCGGAAGGAAATTTTAGTACTCTGGAGACAAACAATGGGTTTAAGCAGGAAGCAGCTCCGGCTAAGGAAATACTAGATGTGACATCCTTCAGGCAGCGAGCTGAGGCTCTCGAAGGGCTCTTAGAGCTTTCTGCAGAGTTACTGGAACACATGAGGCTGGAGGAGCTTGCGATTGTTCTAAAGCCATTTGGGAAGGCCAAGGTGTCCCCTCGAGAAACAGCAATATGGTTGGCTAAAAGTTTCAAAGGCATGATGAATGACGAAGCAAGCCGCAGTTCAACGTGAGTACACATAGCCTTTGCGCCACCCTTTTTGTTTTGGTTGATTTCTGTTTGTGCTCTGAATATGCAATGATTGTCTTGTCCTTGGCTTCTTGGTATCGTGTGTCCCCTGTTTCCATTTCAATAGTTGTTCATTCTTTACAGCACATGTTGTAAATAGCCCAGATTTGTGAACAGAAAATAAGACATGCCAGAAATGGTGTTAAAATTTACACGATTGAAGTAATAGAAAGACTAATTTGATCAATTATTGTTTTGCCTGCGTTCTCTTCTGAAACTATCCAAATTCTACCAAGAAAATGTACAAAATTGTGTTTTTGCATTTGTTGTCAGTATAATTAATTTATCAACTACTCTTAGAACACCCCACATATAGGCATTTTGATAACAGTTTGTGGCTATTTAGTAAGCTGGTTTTAGCATCAGACGCACACAACTCTTTTTTGTTCAGGCAGAGTTGCATTTTTTCTGCAGTAATTATATTATTCCTTCATTTCCGACTACTGAAACCACAGAACCTACACCATACAAGCTTACAAGTCTTCCCTTGTTATAAGTGATGCTCACACGAGCTGTAGGCTGTAGCCTTACTACCTGGTTGCAGTTGGAGCTCCATTTCTTCCCAAGCAGCTTCGCAACTTTGCTATTTCAGCCGCCCGTGTGGCCCGCTGGCTTTGAACCTCTTGCTGTTGAATGGCTGCCTGCCGCCGCTGCTACTGGTAGTCTCCTACCAAGCCCAAATGCTCTGTATTAGTGCTGAGTAATGCCATTAGTCATCATGGACACATTGGCCAGGAGACTCGTATTCACTTTACTCTGGGTTCTTTCATGGTCAAACCTCATTGCCTGGCGCAGAACACCTTTGGAAGGGGAAAGTTCCATTTCACTGCAACTTTCCATTTTCTAGATTTTCCTTTTTCGGTCGTTGGCAATGGCAGAGGAACAACAGTGAGAACAACAGTCAGAAAACGGCTCGACGAGTGCACAGGAGCCAATATCAGAGTGCACACTGAGAACTGGAGCTTATCCATGCACAGTGAGAACTGGAGCTTAGCCGGCAATTGCACATTGTCGCATTACAGTGTCGTTTCCTAGTGCCAGTTTTCATGCTGTTGGGCGTTGTCGTTTCCGTTTCTTTTTCAGATTCTCATCCCCGTAGCCCTGGGCCCTGCCTACCTGGCTTCTTGTGAAGGCCGCTCTCAAGTTGTATTTCTAGTGCAATGCGTGCCCTGACCAATACGTTCTCTAAAAAAAAAAGCCAGAGAGCAACGGCCAACTGCCCAAATTTTAGTATTCCTGACAGGCAATCGGCATCAACGGATGGCTTCTATGGGAGATCCGAAGAGCGTCTGGAACGTATCGTCCATCTTGTCTTCAGATGCCACCACAATTTCACGCAAATCATCAGCCTAGTAGAACGCCGGCCTCTATATCATCACTCGGTTCCCTGGTCTCATCTCATTATCACGACGTCTGCAGCTATGAACCATCAACGGGAGGGAGTTGTCTATGGCTACAGCGAGGCCATCTACGTGACCAGCGCCGGTCCTCCTCCGTACCCGCCTCCACCGCCGCCACCACGCCGCATGAGCCCGTTCCGCATCCTTGTAAGAGCCTTCATCGGCGCGTGCATCTTCATCGGCGTCCTCGCGCTGCTCATCTGGCTCATCTACCGGCCCCGGACGATCCAGGTCGCCGTCGCCACCGCGACGCTCGCCCGCTTCGACCTCGTCAACACCACGTCGATCACCCCGGTGCTGTCCTACAACCTCACCGCGGTGCTCTCCGTCTCGAACCCCAACAGGCGCGTGTCCATCTACTACGACCAGCTCCAGGCGGCGGGGCTCTACCAGGAGGAGCGCTTCGGCCTCGCCGCGCTGCCGGTGTCGTTCCAGGGCACGAGGCACGCCGACGCGGTGCCGGCCCTGCTCGTGGGCAACACGTCCATGGAGTTCGGGGACTCCGGCGTTGCCGCGTTCAACGATTACAGGCGCGCTGGGGTGTTCCCCGTCGACCTTTGGGTGGACGGGGTCGTGCGGTACAAGTTCGGCGAGCTGATGACCACCACGGCGAGCACGCTGACGGTCAAGTGCCATCTGGCGCTGAAGCTCATGGTGGCGTCGGGTTGGGTCGAATGTACTGTGATCGACTCCTGATGATCCAGGTCTCAAGGAAGAAGCCAAGAAGGGCGAGGTCGCCGATCGGGCCTATGGGTCGGCCCAAAGGACCCAAACCCTCTCCTTTCGGAATCTTACCATATGAATCCTGCTACCAAAAGAGGGCCAGGCAGCGTGGCCACTTCGCTTGTTTTTCCCGGCCATCGGATTGGCCGCGCGGACGGCTCATATCGTGCGAGCCCCGGTCATTTTGCAAAACAAACCTCGAACTTTAGTCGAATCAACCCGCAGTCCAGGCCTCCTCTCAGTTTTTTTTCAAAAAAGCCCTCGAACTTTACAGAAATCAACCCTCAATACATGCCTTTACCGGAGCCATCACGAAGCTTCGTGGGCGACGCTCGTCCCCTCTCCCCTCCGCCTCCTCCGCCGGACTGCCGCCCCCACCCCTGCTCTCCACTCCACCCTTCGCTTGCAGGGTCACTAGAGCGGGCTTGAATCGCGGTCGCCGATGAGCTGGCGCGACGCATTGGCACGACGGTGAGCTGGCCCCTCGCGACAGGCGGCGAGGCGGGGATCTGGCGGTGGCTCCCAGCCCGTGGGTGCGGCTGTCCGCGGGTCGCCGGCAAGCGGCGGCGCGCAAGCCACTGGCGCGGGTCCCTGCCACCGACAAGCTAGCGAGGCAGCGGGCTCCAGACACCGCGGGGGCTCCCGGCGCGGCAGCGGGCTCCAGGTGCGGTGAGACCGGGCTCGCGACGACAGAGCCACGTGCATCCGGGGCCGGCCGCACACGCGCCGTGGAACCGGCCTCATACTGCGTCGAGGAGCCGGCCGCGCCCGCGCTGGGTAGCAGCTGCGTAGGTGCCACCTCGCCACGACACTGGTAGTCGAGGCCGCCTCGCCCGGCTGACATGGCTGGGGGCCTAGTCGCTGGGCCGGTGCCACTGGCACCTCGCCCCACTGCGCCCGCCATGGCTGCCTCTTGCACTGCCCCAGCGTCGTGCAAGCCTGCAACTGCCACCTCCTGCTTCATGTGATATTACGGCTGCAATTCTTACAGTTCAGGGTAAAAATTCTTTTCCTCTCTAATGTTCTGAGGATCATACAACATGCTATATATCCATTACTAAGAACCTTGCTATTCCCTTTCCTTTGTGTGCTGTAATCTAATATAGTCAGAATCTTCCTAGCCCTTCTGCTTCTCAATTTGATTAGCAAATGCAAATAGAATTAGGAAACAAGATGAGATACGCTAGCTAATTTTCATTCGTTATACAAGTATATAGACTTTCTTGCTGCTGAATTTATCATGTTTTTTTGCAGGCTAGAAATTGTACAGTCAAATTGTTTTCAAATTACAAATTCAAAGAGCTATACAAGTATAGACAATCAAATTGTTTTCATGTACTATTAAACAAACTAATAGTTTACTACATTTTAACATGCTATTACGTCTCCGATTACTATATTTCATCCTTCAAAAAATACCCACACTTCTACATGTTGATTAGTTATACGTTTGTTTCCAGATAGCTTACGGGTCGTGACAGATTTTTTAGTCTAAAATAGTTCCATATCTCTTTAGGTGCGAGCTACTATTGAAGTCAAGGCATCAGACATCATTCACTTCACCTCTCATGGACGACCTACAAGATAAGAAATATATATGTCCATGTCTGTTTTTTCTGCTATTGAACTCAATACTGTTTAGTTCCAATGATGTTGGAATCAAAACTTACCATAGCTGTTTGTTGTAGCTATGTATGCATACCTATTTGGTAAGCTTACAATGGCTCCAATTTACATAATGACTATAATTTTTCATTGAGCTATGACATTTGGGAATATGCAGTGATGATTACCATCCATCTGTCTATTTTCTTTTCTGAACTAAGGTATATGGGAATATGCAATGATGATTATCACTCTTTTATGATCTTTCTATTGTACTTTTTTTTGAATTGAGGCATTTGGCACATGCAGTGATGAGAACCATTAGATGTATATGGTCCCTTCTTCTATTCTGAATGAACTGAGGCCATTTGGCATATGCAATAATAACCATTGCAGTCCTGTTGTTACTTTTATATGTAAGTTTTATTTAAAATAGCTATTAATTACGTTCGATATTAACAACATCACAATGGTTAACGTTGTAAACAACATACTCATACACATGTTCATTCAATTTCTTTTTTTTGGTACCTATTTTAGCTCAGAATTATAAACGGTTGCTGCCTCGATTCAGTTTAAAGGAAGGAGCGAAGTGCTTATTCAGAAATAGACATTATCCTTACCATCAGCTAGGTGAAAATCGAAATGTTCTTTGATTTTGATGCTACTTCATTAGGGTAGCATAGCTTCAGTGCTTCACAAAATTCATCTCTCATGGTGATCGGTGTTCCTGTAGCCAATTTTATTTTTGCAAGATTGAAAAATGCATATTTCAGCAAAGCATCCAATTCAAAATAGAAAATATCAATTTAGGTTGTGCCATGACCTCAGCAGATCACTTATTAGCGATTATCGATTCTATTTCACTACATAATCTGAAAAGGGACAAAACCAAATGAATAAGTACTCCAAAATTAAACATCAAGCAATTTGGCTCCCGAACGATCAAGCAGGAACTGTTGGTCTCTTTGCAGCACGATCGGCAATCCACCCTTTCAGTTGGCATTTGACTCTCGAACGGTGACCTATCAATCGGAGATAAGGCCACTACCAATAAGTCGTATGTTATATTTTCCATCTCGATACATGGCCACGGCCAATACTACTCGCAGGTTCTCTACTGGAACAGCCCTAGCTGGTGCGGCAACGCCGCGCCAATGGTTTTTTAGGTTTTATAGGCTGTGGGCCGGCTAGGAGTACATGTAGGAACTGGGCTGGGACAGCCGTTCCCGAGGCTGCTTTAGCCAGGTTTAGACTCAGAGGCCCAAACAGGAAAGAATGTATGGGCTCAGATAGGAATTGGAACGACTGTTTAGAGGGTGACCGCTGCGTTTGATAATGCAGACTGTTCAGCACCCCTTGATTTGTCCGCTGCACACAGCACGCTTACACGCGTCAAGTTCATATTATCAGTTCACCACGTGCCAGATCTCTTCCCCTCGAGCAGAGCTACGACGACAACAATACTTGTGGTCCCCTTCTGGTCAGCAATTGGGATGCAGCAGAGTCCAGGTAACTCAACCAGGAGCCTACAATGTATCTCCAATATCGGTGGCATCCCTGACGCCCACTCGCCCAGTGCAGTACATTCATCGCCCTATGCTCTATGCTCCTGGCAAATTTGGAAGCGGAGAAACGCCGCTATCTTCCGAGATGAAGCTCTGCCCATAAGACAATTACTGATATCTTGCAAAGCTGAAGCTATGCAATGGAGTGCCGATGCCAAGGACAAAGCTGTAGTTCAGGCGTGGAGCAGGTTGTTTGATCAAGCTATCAAGTTGCCCACGCAACCTACCAAACTTTCGGTCCGGAAGACGATCCATAGTCCACGGAGGAAGATGCTGAACGAGGAAGAAGAGAGAATCAGGCATCTCCTGCGCGTAAGGGTAGATAAGAGGTTAGGAGAGCAGACTAGAGAGGAAGCAGAGAACGCGAAGGAACCGGAACTCTTCTTGCTGAGCGAGGACGAAGAGAACTGTGCGAACACAGAATTCTGCGATGTGCGGCGTGTATGTAACTGCGATCTGCGCGTGTATGTTGCGGTCATGCGGGACAGGCTTTTCCTTAGAAAATCTCAAATCTACCACGGCGTACAGCGTACGGCGTACCGTGTACCAGTACCAGAGGGCGAATAGTCGTGTTCAGACTCCAGGCTCCAGGCGAACTCCCCCACGAAATTTCGGCTAAAACAGCCCAAAACACAGCCACTTATATAAGAACTACTTTGATTGATACGGTATAAGACCTTTCCGCGAAGTTGACATCTCTAGCTCCTTTCCGTAGTTCCTTAACCCGATTTTTCCACACACAAAACGTAAGAAACAGCTGCAAGTTTGCCGTGTAGGATAATAAAGAACAACGATCCGGTCCTACCATTCTACCAACGGAAAAACCAGACGCGTCTCGAACTCTGAATAACGAAACGCGGTTCCATTCCAAAGTCGAGTCTCTCATTTCTCCGCGTTCCTCATCTCGATCGCTGCATATAAATACTACTGCATATAGGTCGTGTATCCGTCACAAAGTACGTACTCGGTGGCAATCAATCACAATCTCAAGCAAATTCACCACGCACACACTTGTGTCTGCAACAGCGAACGAGCGAAATGGCGGCCTACGAGAAGCACCAGCCGGAGGCTCCGCTAAACGCGGCGTACTACGGCCAGCCGATCCCTCCGCCGCAGCCGGCGTACTACCCACCGCCGCCGCCGCCACCACCACGACCCGCCCCACGCCGTGGCGGCTGCGCGCGCTGCCTGCTCGGCTCCCTCGTGGCCCTTGTCGTCGCGCTCGGCGTGGCCGTCCTGGTGCTATGGCTCATCTTCCGCTCGGACAACCTCAAGGCCTACGCCGACTCCGCCGCGCTGTCCCGCTTCGACCTCGGCAACGGCAACGGCAACGGCGGCGGTGACCTCCTCCAGTACAACCTCACCGTGGTCATCCGCGTGCGGAACCCCAACCGCTTCGGGATCCGCTACGACTACGCCGAGTCGCAGGCGTTCTACGACGGCGACCGCTTCGGGTTCGCCCCGCTGCAGCCGTTCTACCTGGACAGCAAGAGCGACGCCAGGATCACGGCCACGTTCGGCGGCTCGACGGTGGTAGACGACGACGACGCGCGGCGCACGTACAGGAGGGAGAACGGGGAGGGGTTCTACTACGTCAAGGTGAAGGTGTACTCGGACCTTAGCTTCAGGGTTAGGGTCATCCGCCGGCATGATTTCAAGAGCAAGATCACCTGCGTGCTGCGGTTGCCCGTGCCCGCTGCCGGTGGCAACGTCAACACCACGGCGCTGACAACGCTGGGGACGAGGTGCGACGTCGACTTCTGATCCTTGCCGGTTGTCCAAAGGCCATCCTTTGACAGTTTGTATTATTTGGCCGGCCGGGGGGGATAACGCTAGCTGTCGACAATATCTATCTTTGATTTTGAACTGTAGTCTGTTAATGTCGTTTGATTCTCACGACCATTCTTTTCTTCTTTTCTATGTATATGAATGAATAAACCTGAATTTTGCGTTCGTTGATTCCATATCTTGGTGTCTTTACAGATTATTTATTCGACCTTGTATATACTCCATCTCCATGCTATGCCAAATGCAGGAAAACACACGTAGTCTTTCTTTCCAAAGGATGGTAACCGTAGATTTATTAGAAAAGAAAGGTAAATAACCTAGTTTATACACAGAAAAAAAACTATACAACTAGGTGAGCCAAAACGCTTCCTGACCAGACTATCCAACTTGCTTTAGAAAGTAGCATTAGCACAACTAGACAAGACAAACAAGCTGAAAATAGAAAAACCTACTACGGATACACTACAACATCATCTACCCACTACGGGCTTGTTTGCCAGACCTCCGAGAGCAGCTTACGGGTTGAATCCGGGAGAAATTCTGACAAATAGTTTTTTACTAAGAAATGATTCTTTGCTGATTCTATAAAATGATTCTCTCGGTGGTTCCTTTAGTTTTTTTTTTTTTTTTTTTTGCTTTGGGCCTGTTCGCTTGTCTGAATTCTTGAGGAATCTGGATGGTTTGGAGGAATTTGTGAGAGAAAAACATTGTTCCGGATGGAAAAATAAGCGGATCAAACCGGATTTAAGGGCACGCGAGATCGCCCTAGTTTCGCCTGGCTCCTAGGTGCTTTAGTTGCCTTTTACACTAGTTTAGTTGCTGTTTTCAAGGGCTGAAATAGGGTGACTGATCTTGTATTCTTGTACCTTTTTTTTTCTCTCTTTTTCGTCTAATATATATTGAACGGCAAAGCTCTTGCCGCACCTTTGAAAAAAAATGAAGTGATTCTATGAAATGAACTAAGGGGGTAGGAGCTGAAAAAAAGTAACTTCTCCTGATTTATTCCACGCACAGAATTACTATTCTTTCCGTTCCAAATTATAAGACGTTTTGTCTTTTCTAGATACATTGCTTTTAGTATGCACCTAGGCAAAATGTATATCTAAGTGCATAGAAAAAATTATGAATCTAGAAAAGCCAAAACGTCTTATAATTTGGAATGGAGGGAGTACATGATAGAGTTTATTATAGAAAATCAATTTCAATCAAAGAATCACCTTCCACAAAAAATCTAGAGTAAGAGGAACTCTGCCAAATAGGCCATATAAACACCCTCGGAGAGCAACACTGAGCACTACTAATAACCCAACATGTTAGATATAACAAGCAAAAATAAGCATTCAACTTGGTGAGCTTGCCACACTCTTGACAAGATACTTGAAGATAGACCCACGTAAAGAGGATGTCGAGGCCTTGTACAATTTGATCTAGGCACCTCCAGATCTGAGGTCTTGTATGATTTTATCCAGGCACCTGATATACCCCTTGGTACATTAGCATCTAGGTGCAACTAGCAACATGCCTGATACAAGAAAACAAAAATCTAAAACGGCAAATCCTTCATGTAGTAAGGGGTTGTTTGGTTGGCACCCTGACTTTGGGGTGGGTGGGTGGGGGGGGGGGGGGGGGGGGGGGGGGGCTACACACGGCAAATCGATCCAACCCAACGAACATCAGGATGGACACTGACCCAGGTGAGTTTCTCAGGTCAGGAAGTGAAAGTGCATCTAGATCCTAAGTTGATTTTGGTCGATTGAATATCGACGTGATTAAAGGACTAACATATTTGATGAGATTATATGCATTTGTTTAATCACATGTTAATGTCTATGATTGGTCTAAGTGAAGCAAATGACATACAAATGAGAATTGAGTCCAATTTTGGTTTGTGAAATGGAGAAATGATAAGCATATGTTGAAAATGGTAAAAGAGGCATGGTTTGATGGTTGCAATTTTTCTTAAACATGAAACTTGTTTATAATGAATAATATTAAAATTTGGAATTTCATGATCAATCGAAGGCAATCATAAGAGTTGAAGAATGAATGAGACATGAGTGATTGTATATGGATTGGTCTCTCAAGGAAAACTTGCCAAATCAAATCGAGTATGTTGATGGTGGATTTTATATTGATCAAAAGCAATGGTGAATCAATTGGGAGCTTTATTGTCTCAAAACTGATATAAATGAGATATGCAAGCAAGAATCATGGTATTGGAGAGATGGATCTCAATGGATGATTAATGTTGATTCAAGACATGGTGTGATGTGAGGATGGCAAGATAGGATGAAGGTAGTATGGAAAAGGCTTTGATAAACTAAGCGAAGGTGAAGGGCAAGCGAGTATTTCAACCTCTTAAGATAACATTATTGTTCATATGCCATTGTATTCACACTATCTCTTCACAGGGGAGTTGCGACCAACTTTGTCTCAGTCCTTGAGCAAATCCTCCTTGAGCCTGTGACTTGAACTATTTCAACACATAAGAGTTTAATTCATAGCTTTAAGTCACTTTAACTCTTGATTAAGTAATTATTTGATAATTGATATTGCATGGCTTCTCTTGTCTTGATTAGTCCCTCGGTGCTAACCTTAGCGCTTGAATCTTTTCCCTAGACTTGGTTGATACAAAGCCAGTTGCTTGCCCTTCACCTTCACTTAGTTCCTAAAAGCCAAATCCTTGCTTAACCATTCATCCTATCTTACAATCCTCAAGTCAAGGGTTACTTCACAGAGATAATATGCATTCATTGGTCCACATCATCAATATCATGGTCCTTGCTTAAAATTAACCGTTTGCTTTTAATTCAATATTAGGATCAATCAAAGTTCCATGTGTTGATATACTAATTTGTTTCCATGTGACCAAACAACCTACCATTGCACTTTCTTTTGATTCACCATTGCTCTTGATCACACATTTTGAACTATACTAATAAACTACCAATACTTCTTATAAATGCAAGCCAATCATCATTGAGACCAAACCATATCCATTTCTCTTAGTCTCAGTTTACTTTACCAATTTGCTTGACTTTTCTTGTACTCAAGATATGAAATCAGTTTCATATGGTTAGTTACAATAAATCGATCCAAAACTCATCAAACTCATTAGTCCTTGAATTGCTTTGTCATTCAACCACCAAAACTCAATAAAGGCTCAAATACACTTATAATAATGTCGCCTGAACACTGCCACCACCACTGCTTCTCTACACTTGCCTTGGTGTTCATGTCCTCAGCGGCCATGATTTGTCCAATGACCTCCTTCAAGCCTTGCAAGTGGCACGTTTGGAACACCCTAAAATAACCTTCTCCCTAACAATGGCAGCTGGAGGTGCATGTCATCTATAAATCTTTTGTGATTTTAGACATACCAACTCTAGAAAACTTAGAGAAAAGAATCTGAGAAGACAAAACTTCCAAAGACCTCAGGACCTCATGCCCAATGTCATTCTCACCTCCCAACTGTGATTGCTGCTATTTTATTTAGAATCTCTTTATCCAACGGCTAACGAAAATATTCTCATGTGCGAGGCAATCCCTCCCTCATCATCTACTAAATGAAACATCAAAAAATGGGATGGAACAACGGTTCATCAGGCCATCCCTCGTCTCATAAACAAACACACGCAAAAGGGATAATTGTTCAAAACAAAATTATAACTTTCTAATTGTTTTTAAAGACTATAAGGTGTTTCAGTTTTTGACTTGTGTTTAAAGCCTTAAAGGTTTCCTACCAGAATTAGTACTTAGTCAGGTCCTCTTCCTTGGTTCAGTTTAGTTACCGAGTCTGTTTCCCGTGAATTTGCCTAGTTGACAGCTGTTTGCTTTGCTACTGCAGGTATGTGTTGAAGAAAATACGTCTTGCAAGGCAGACAGAGCGATGTCGCAAGTCTGCTCACCAAGAGGTCAGCAGAACAGAAATTTCCATGCACTTTTTCGTTCGTTTGTTGTCAGTTTGAACTGTCTTCAGTGAACTGATAGAGGTAATGGAAATTGCAGATGGCTCTTATTGCTCGATTGCAACATCCTTATATCGTTGAGTTCAAGGAGGCATGGGTTGAGAAGGTTGGTTCTTCAGGAACATGCTCCTGTATTTGCGTTTTATTGGGTTCCATCCTCTGTTACCTCAACACATGAGTTTTGATAGGGCTGCTATGTTTGCATTGTGACGGGATACTGTGAAGGTGGCGATATGTGAGTGCCATGTGCTTGTTTGAACTAGCTATTCTACTGCTTTTGTGATGACTCTTTTTGTCTAATTATGTTCCTCTTTGGCAGGGCTGAATTGATGAAAAAAGCGAATGGGACATACTTCCTAGAGGAGGTTGCTATAATTTTTCAGTTCCTTCTTTGCACGTATCAAGAAAACAATTTGGAAATATGTGCTAACTGTTTCTTAGTGACCTACAGAAACTACTGAAATGGTTTGCGCAATTGGCATTAGCTGTTGACTACTTGCATTCAAACTTTGTTTTGCATCGAGATCTCAAGGTAAGTGACAAAGAATAGAGATGCTGTCAGTTTAAGAAGCAGGATTCAGTGTTGACCCCTTTTCTTTTCTTTTTTGGCAGTGCTCAAACATATTTCTTACCAAAGAACAGGATATTCGTCTTGGTTAGTTTCCCATGCTATTTCAAATATAATAACTCTACATGTTTTGCAATGCTTCATTTTTGTGGTTTTAATATCTCATTTCACTTGTAGGAGATTTTGGCCTGGCCAAGACTTTAAAGGCAGATGATTTAGCCTCTTCGGTAATCTTTTTCTCTTATTTCCTTTGTTTCTTGTTTCAACACTTGTCCTTCATTTCTGTTTGTTTCTATTCTAAAGTCCTAATGAAAACTTGAACCACATGTTTGACTAATCCTTGTCTGTTTTTCTGCTTTCATTATGTTAGCTGCCTTGTCTGTTCTCAGAATCTTATTTTCTATAATGATGCTTCTTAGGTTGTGGGAACACCAAATTACATGTGCCCAGAGTTGCTTGCAGACATTCCTTACGGATTCAAGTCAGATATATGGTCTCTTGGTAATAATTTCTTACATATGAAGAGATGTTTAAATATATTAATATTAGATGCCTGTTTTAACTGTTGTCTTTGCAGGATGTTGTATGTATGAGATGGCTGCTCATCGACCTGCTTTCAAGGCTTTTGTGGGTTCTTATTTGGCTTATACTCCTCGCATCAGTATCATTATTTAACACTAGTTTCTATACAGAGATGATTTGAATATTTGTCTGCTAGTGGATGCTGTCAATTTGTGTTCAGGTCCCATCTTTGAACCACATCCTTCTTTCCATATATACATGGGTGCGAGTGTAACAAACCACTAATCAAACCATGGATTCGGCATGTAATCGGACCGTTTTCTACCAATTAATGAAATAATACGCAGCTCTCACGCATGTTTGAGAAAAAAAAATCACATCCTTTTTATAACTTATTAACGTGTAGGCCAATCAACTAGGAAAATGAGCATGTGTGTCATACACAGATTTATAGAAAAGATGACATGCCAATTGATGCAGGAAGTCCCTAAACTGCCTACTGGAAGGATCAGAGTGATTAGAGTCCATCGAAATTAAGGTATTAGCTAAGCATGCTGCTATCGAAAATGAAAGATAAGCTAGAACTATATGGTTTTCAGGATTCAGACCCAAGCCTCAGTAGGGAAGAGTGAGACTGAGCATCTTCCATTGAGGGGTTCTGGCATTAGCATCTATGCCGCTTTCAGTTCTTCTATCACTTTCATTTTATCAGTCGCCAAAAAAGACCATTGACCTCTTCAGCCTGTGGCTCTGGCTTTTGCTTGGCGTTTGTCACCCTCAGACCTTCTCTCTCTACCTACTTGGTTCCCCTCTTTATGTATTTGCGAATGCACATGACATGGGCATGCTATGTGAAGCATTATATAAGACAAGGATAAGTTTATCTTTCAGGTTCATACCATATTGGATCAAAGTTCTTCATGATCCATCCAGGAATTCATTCCTGACTTCTGTGAATGATTGAAAGTTTATGTCTCATGGCTTCCAAAATGTATGCAAGAGGTCAGGGTTTGAGTGCGTTGCATTTAAACCAATACATGTTAGAGCATGAAATTAGATGGAAGTTTTGAATAAAAAATTGCATATACCAGTTTTTTTCGACTGCACTTTAATGCTGTTGTGCCTCAGTTTCATCTCATCTCTCCGCCTTTTCGTATTTTACTATGTGGTGTTATTAATTTCAAAACTATAGAAGTTGAGGTAAGCTTAAGATTACTCCATGTTTCTTTCAGGATATGGTTGGACTGATAAGTAAGATAAATCGCTCCTCCATTGGCCCTTTGCCTACTTGCTATTCTTCATCTATGTAAGTACACCTGAACTGTACATTTGGCAATGAAATTGGACATATATAAAAGTTTTCCATCCATCTTTCTTGTTTGGACATGAATTCAAGGTCATAGCAGTTTCTCTAATGTTTGGAAACATTATCCAGTGTATGGCTAGCTAATAATCCCATTTTACTGTTGAATGCAGGAAAGCACATATCAAAAGCATGTTGAGGAAGAGTCCTGAACATCGGCCTACTGTAAGCTACAATGCAATAGATACCTCCCCTGCAGCTGCAATACTTGTTTGCCACGCACATTTATAAGATTCTTAGAGTATTTGTTACATTTTTGTTAACAGGCATCCGAGATTATAAAAAATCCATACCTGCAACCTTATGTAAATCAGTACCGTCCATTTGCTGATATATTACATCCTAGTCGATCACCAGTGAAACCTGTCACCAATTCACGGAGCAGTCAGAGAAGTATGTCTGGGAGTCAGTGTAGTAGCATTTCTGGAACTGGCAGTGATATGGATAGTATACAATCAAGTGAAATAAATGCGTCAGGACTAGCCTCAAGTTCCAACAACACCATTGAGACTGAGGGTGCTGAAACTACTGATCTTCAGAGCCATAAATACACTGCCTGTCCTGAACTCGAGAGACAAGATTCATCAAAATCCGTACAAGATAATCATCATCCCAGACATGAGAATAAGCAGCCAAAGATAATTAAGAAGATACTGACAACTCTAAGAGAGGAGAGCAAGTTTAGGGAAAGCAATTATCCTGTGAGAGCTAGCCGTGTAAAGCTAAATTCACCTAGCAATAGAGAACGCTCATCTGACGACTCAAAGCAAAGTGATATTTCCTCCAGTTCAAGATCTAGTGAAGTTATGTCACATGAATCAGCAAATGCAAGCTGTGAACCTGTGAAACGAGGACACGCATCTCCTCCCTTGAAGCATTTGGTAAGGATAAATGGTTTTCTTGTGCTAAAAGCCTTAAATCCACTTCTCTGTGTTTGCTAATTCTTTTCTGGTTCCATCTTGCAGTCACCAATTATTGAGCATTCTCCAAAGGTTAAAATTAAAGTAGATGAGCTGCTACATCCACACCCTGCCAAGCAGGTTGGAGAAGCTGTTGATGCAGCTGCAGGGAAGGTTAAGAACAGAACACTGCCCATTTTTATTAGATGCACCAGTATTCCTGCTCGGAGGCAAGGAGTAGCAAGTCCAAGCCGTCAACACACTGGGGTAAAGCGAGTTCACAATAAGGTCATGGCAGAGCATCCAAGGAGTCCTTGTCGGCCTACCCATAGTCCAAGCAATGCTCTTGTGGAACTTCCAAGTGTTCCAATTGTTCCTCCAAGTCATCTGGAAGATCTTCAGAGAAAAACAGGCAATTCACGAGCAAAATCTGCTCCACCTAGGGCTTTAGCAACCAAGGAAGACAGCAGTGCTTGCTCCAGTTCTACGACTGGTTATGCTGAAAATACCAACCAGTCTGAACCGTCTGAACCTGACTCACCAACCTATTTGGTCCCATCCTGCAAATGTTTGATACCTGACACAATCATACAAAAGCATGACATAAAAAGTAAAGCAAGTTCAGAGGTCAACACAACCAATTGTGAGAACAAAATTACTAGTAACGGTGCTATTAGTCTAAGCGCAGCCATGGTGCAACCTTCTGATATTACTGAACAAGAGATTATTTGCAAGGATGGAATGCCCTCCAGTCAAGTGGGTCAGTGCAGTGACACAGTTACTGTACCAAGTGATGAAGACAAGTTCACAGTGCAGGAACTGCTTTCATCAGTACCAGATCTTTCTTCCTTTGTCCCAACAACAGCGATGAACACTGAACCAGGCAGAGGATCCACTCCCACTCAGTCATCAGAGAAACCATCAGGTCCTCATTTAAACCCTTCTCCAGTCGAGGACATTATACATGTCATAAGCCACTGCAGTTTCCGTGTCAATGGTGAGCAGGCAGTAAAAGAAACCGGATCAGAGAGCATTGATGTTGACAAGCGTCTTAACATGGTAAGAGAAGAGATAGGTGTAAGAAGTATCGAGCCAAATCTGATACCTTCTGGACCTATAGATTCTGCTACAGTGAATCCAAATTTAGCAGAAGCTAATACTACCTTTCAGAAACCAGCCAGTACAGATGCGATAAAATTGCCCACCATACCGGAAGGAAATTTTAGTACTCTGGAGACAAACAATGGGTTTAAGCAGGAAGCAGCTCCGGCTAAGGAAATACTAGATGTGACATCCTTCAGGCAGCGAGCTGAGGCTCTCGAAGGGCTCTTAGAGCTTTCTGCAGAGTTACTGGAACACATGAGGCTGGAGGAGCTTGCGATTGTTCTAAAGCCATTTGGGAAGGCCAAGGTGTCCCCTCGAGAAACAGCAATATGGTTGGCTAAAAGTTTCAAAGGCATGATGAATGACGAAGCAAGCCGCAGTTCAACGTGAGTACACATAGCCTTTGCGCCACCCTTTTTGTTTTGGTTGATTTCTGTTTGTGCTCTGAATATGCAATGATTGTCTTGTCCTTGGCTTCTTGGTATCGTGTGTCCCCTGTTTCCATTTCAATAGTTGTTCATTCTTTACAGCACATGTTGTAAATAGCCCAGATTTGTGAACAGAAAATAAGACATGCCAGAAATGGTGTTAAAATTTACACGATTGAAGTAATAGAAAGACTAATTTGATCAATTATTGTTTTGCCTGCGTTCTCTTCTGAAACTATCCAAATTCTACCAAGAAAATGTACAAAATTGTGTTTTTGCATTTGTTGTCAGTATAATTAATTTATCAACTACTCTTAGAACACCCCACATATAGGCATTTTGATAACAGTTTGTGGCTATTTAGTAAGCTGGTTTTAGCATCAGACGCACACAACTCTTTTTTGTTCAGGCAGAGTTGCATTTTTTCTGCAGTAATTATATTATTCCTTCATTTCCGACTACTGAAACCACAGAACCTACACCATACAAGCTTACAAGTCTTCCCTTGTTATAAGTGATGCTCACACGAGCTGTAGGCTGTAGCCTTACTACCTGGTTGCAGTTGGAGCTCCATTTCTTCCCAAGCAGCTTCGCAACTTTGCTATTTCAGCCGCCCGTGTGGCCCGCTGGCTTTGAACCTCTTGCTGTTGAATGGCTGCCTGCCGCCGCTGCTACTGGTAGTCTCCTACCAAGCCCAAATGCTCTGTATTAGTGCTGAGTAATGCCATTAGTCATCATGGACACATTGGCCAGGAGACTCGTATTCACTTTACTCTGGGTTCTTTCATGGTCAAACCTCATTGCCTGGCGCAGAACACCTTTGGAAGGGGAAAGTTCCATTTCACTGCAACTTTCCATTTTCTAGATTTTCCTTTTTCGGTCGTTGGCAATGGCAGAGGAACAACAGTGAGAACAACAGTCAGAAAACGGCTCGACGAGTGCACAGGAGCCAATATCAGAGTGCACACTGAGAACTGGAGCTTATCCATGCACAGTGAGAACTGGAGCTTAGCCGGCAATTGCACATTGTCGCATTACAGTGTCGTTTCCTAGTGCCAGTTTTCATGCTGTTGGGCGTTGTCGTTTCCGTTTCTTTTTCAGATTCTCATCCCCGTAGCCCTGGGCCCTGCCTACCTGGCTTCTTGTGAAGGCCGCTCTCAAGTTGTATTTCTAGTGCAATGCGTGCCCTGACCAATACGTTCTCTAAAAAAAAAAGCCAGAGAGCAACGGCCAACTGCCCAAATTTTAGTATTCCTGACAGGCAATCGGCATCAACGGATGGCTTCTATGGGAGATCCGAAGAGCGTCTGGAACGTATCGTCCATCTTGTCTTCAGATGCCACCACAATTTCACGCAAATCATCAGCCTAGTAGAACGCCGGCCTCTATATCATCACTCGGTTCCCTGGTCTCATCTCATTATCACGACGTCTGCAGCTATGAACCATCAACGGGAGGGAGTTGTCTATGGCTACAGCGAGGCCATCTACGTGACCAGCGCCGGTCCTCCTCCGTACCCGCCTCCACCGCCGCCACCACGCCGCATGAGCCCGTTCCGCATCCTTGTAAGAGCCTTCATCGGCGCGTGCATCTTCATCGGCGTCCTCGCGCTGCTCATCTGGCTCATCTACCGGCCCCGGACGATCCAGGTCGCCGTCGCCACCGCGACGCTCGCCCGCTTCGACCTCGTCAACACCACGTCGATCACCCCGGTGCTGTCCTACAACCTCACCGCGGTGCTCTCCGTCTCGAACCCCAACAGGCGCGTGTCCATCTACTACGACCAGCTCCAGGCGGCGGGGCTCTACCAGGAGGAGCGCTTCGGCCTCGCCGCGCTGCCGGTGTCGTTCCAGGGCACGAGGCACGCCGACGCGGTGCCGGCCCTGCTCGTGGGCAACACGTCCATGGAGTTCGGGGACTCCGGCGTTGCCGCGTTCAACGATTACAGGCGCGCTGGGGTGTTCCCCGTCGACCTTTGGGTGGACGGGGTCGTGCGGTACAAGTTCGGCGAGCTGATGACCACCACGGCGAGCACGCTGACGGTCAAGTGCCATCTGGCGCTGAAGCTCATGGTGGCGTCGGGTTGGGTCGAATGTACTGTGATCGACTCCTGATGATCCAGGTCTCAAGGAAGAAGCCAAGAAGGGCGAGGTCGCCGATCGGGCCTATGGGTCGGCCCAAAGGACCCAAACCCTCTCCTTTCGGAATCTTACCATATGAATCCTGCTACCAAAAGAGGGCCAGGCAGCGTGGCCACTTCGCTTGTTTTTCCCGGCCATCGGATTGGCCGCGCGGACGGCTCATATCGTGCGAGCCCCGGTCATTTTGCAAAACAAACCTCGAACTTTAGTCGAATCAACCCGCAGTCCAGGCCTCCTCTCAGTTTTTTTTCAAAAAAGCCCTCGAACTTTACAGAAATCAACCCTCAATACATGCCTTTACCGGAGCCATCACGAAGCTTCGTGGGCGACGCTCGTCCCCTCTCCCCTCCGCCTCCTCCGCCGGACTGCCGCCCCCACCCCTGCTCTCCACTCCACCCTTCGCTTGCAGGGTCACTAGAGCGGGCTTGAATCGCGGTCGCCGATGAGCTGGCGCGACGCATTGGCACGACGGTGAGCTGGCCCCTCGCGACAGGCGGCGAGGCGGGGATCTGGCGGTGGCTCCCAGCCCGTGGGTGCGGCTGTCCGCGGGTCGCCGGCAAGCGGCGGCGCGCAAGCCACTGGCGCGGGTCCCTGCCACCGACAAGCTAGCGAGGCAGCGGGCTCCAGACACCGCGGGGGCTCCCGGCGCGGCAGCGGGCTCCAGGTGCGGTGAGACCGGGCTCGCGACGACAGAGCCACGTGCATCCGGGGCCGGCCGCACACGCGCCGTGGAACCGGCCTCATACTGCGTCGAGGAGCCGGCCGCGCCCGCGCTGGGTAGCAGCTGCGTAGGTGCCACCTCGCCACGACACTGGTAGTCGAGGCCGCCTCGCCCGGCTGACATGGCTGGGGGCCTAGTCGCTGGGCCGGTGCCACTGGCACCTCGCCCCACTGCGCCCGCCATGGCTGCCTCTTGCACTGCCCCAGCGTCGTGCAAGCCTGCAACTGCCACCTCCTGCTTCATGTGATATTACGGCTGCAATTCTTACAGTTCAGGGTAAAAATTCTTTTCCTCTCTAATGTTCTGAGGATCATACAACATGCTATATATCCATTACTAAGAACCTTGCTATTCCCTTTCCTTTGTGTGCTGTAATCTAATATAGTCAGAATCTTCCTAGCCCTTCTGCTTCTCAATTTGATTAGCAAATGCAAATAGAATTAGGAAACAAGATGAGATACGCTAGCTAATTTTCATTCGTTATACAAGTATATAGACTTTCTTGCTGCTGAATTTATCATGTTTTTTTGCAGGCTAGAAATTGTACAGTCAAATTGTTTTCAAATTACAAATTCAAAGAGCTATACAAGTATAGACAATCAAATTGTTTTCATGTACTATTAAACAAACTAATAGTTTACTACATTTTAACATGCTATTACGTCTCCGATTACTATATTTCATCCTTCAAAAAATACCCACACTTCTACATGTTGATTAGTTATACGTTTGTTTCCAGATAGCTTACGGGTCGTGACAGATTTTTTAGTCTAAAATAGTTCCATATCTCTTTAGGTGCGAGCTACTATTGAAGTCAAGGCATCAGACATCATTCACTTCACCTCTCATGGACGACCTACAAGATAAGAAATATATATGTCCATGTCTGTTTTTTCTGCTATTGAACTCAATACTGTTTAGTTCCAATGATGTTGGAATCAAAAGCTTACCATAGCTGTTTGTTGTAGCTATGTATGCATACCTATTTGGTAAGCTTACAATGGCTCCAATTTACATAATGACTATAATTTTTCATTGAGCTATGACATTTGGGAATATGCAGTGATGATTACCATCCATCTGTCTATTTTCTTTTCTGAACTAAGGTATATGGGAATATGCAATGATGATTATCACTCTTTTATGATCTTTCTATTGTACTTTTTTTTGAATTGAGGCATTTGGCACATGCAGTGATGAGAACCATTAGATGTATATGGTCCCTTCTTCTATTCTGAATGAACTGAGGCCATTTGGCATATGCAATAATAACCATTGCAGTCCTGTTGTTACTTTTATATGTAAGTTTTATTTAAAATAGCTATTAATTACGTTCGATATTAACAACATCACAATGGTTAACGTTGTAAACAACATACTCATACACATGTTCATTCAATTTCTTTTTTTTGGTACCTATTTTAGCTCAGAATTATAAACGGTTGCTGCCTCGATTCAGTTTAAAGGAAGGAGCGAAGTGCTTATTCAGAAATAGACATTATCCTTACCATCAGCTAGGTGAAAATCGAAATGTTCTTTGATTTTGATGCTACTTCATTAGGGTAGCATAGCTTCAGTGCTTCACAAAATTCATCTCTCATGGTGATCGGTGTTCCTGTAGCCAATTTTATTTTTGCAAGATTGAAAAATGCATATTTCAGCAAAGCATCCAATTCAAAATAGAAAATATCAATTTAGGTTGTGCCATGACCTCAGCAGATCACTTATTAGCGATTATCGATTCTATTTCACTACATAATCTGAAAAGGGACAAAACCAAATGAATAAGTACTCCAAAATTAAACATCAAGCAATTTGGCTCCCGAACGATCAAGCAGGAACTGTTGGTCTCTTTGCAGCACGATCGGCAATCCACCCTTTCAGTTGGCATTTGACTCTCGAACGGTGACCTATCAATCGGAGATAAGGCCACTACCAATAAGTCGTATGTTATATTTTCCATCTCGATACATGGCCACGGCCAATACTACTCGCAGGTTCTCTACTGGAACAGCCCTAGCTGGTGCGGCAACGCCGCGCCAATGGTTTTTTAGGTTTTATAGGCTGTGGGCCGGCTAGGAGTACATGTAGGAACTGGGCTGGGACAGCCGTTCCCGAGGCTGCTTTAGCCAGGTTTAGACTCAGAGGCCCAAACAGGAAAGAATGTATGGGCTCAGATAGGAATTGGAACGACTGTTTAGAGGGTGACCGCTGCGTTTGATAATGCAGACTGTTCAGCACCCCTTGATTTGTCCGCTGCACACAGCACGCTTACACGCGTCAAGTTCATATTATCAGTTCACCACGTGCCAGATCTCTTCCCCTCGAGCAGAGCTACGACGACAACAATACTTGTGGTCCCCTTCTGGTCAGCAATTGGGATGCAGCAGAGTCCAGGTAACTCAACCAGGAGCCTACAATGTATCTCCAATATCGGTGGCATCCCTGACGCCCACTCGCCCAGTGCAGTACATTCATCGCCCTATGCTCTATGCTCCTGGCAAATTTGGAAGCGGAGAAACGCCGCTATCTTCCGAGATGAAGCTCTGCCCATAAGACAATTACTGATATCTTGCAAAGCTGAAGCTATGCAATGGAGTGCCGATGCCAAGGACAAAGCTGTAGTTCAGGCGTGGAGCAGGTTGTTTGATCAAGCTATCAAGTTGCCCACGCAACCTACCAAACTTTCGGTCCGGAAGACGATCCATAGTCCACGGAGGAAGATGCTGAACGAGGAAGAAGAGAGAATCAGGCATCTCCTGCGCGTAAGGGTAGATAAGAGGTTAGGAGAGCAGACTAGAGAGGAAGCAGAGAACGCGAAGGAACCGGAACTCTTCTTGCTGAGCGAGGACGAAGAGAACTGTGCGAACACAGAATTCTGCGATGTGCGGCGTGTATGTAACTGCGATCTGCGCGTGTATGTTGCGGTCATGCGGGACAGGCTTTTCCTTAGAAAATCTCAAATCTACCACGGCGTACAGCGTACGGCGTACCGTGTACCAGTACCAGAGGGCGAATAGTCGTGTTCAGACTCCAGGCTCCAGGCGAACTCCCCCACGAAATTTCGGCTAAAACAGCCCAAAACACAGCCACTTATATAAGAACTACTTTGATTGATACGGTATAAGACCTTTCCGCGAAGTTGACATCTCTAGCTCCTTTCCGTAGTTCCTTAACCCGATTTTTCCACACACAAAACGTAAGAAACAGCTGCAAGTTTGCCGTGTAGGATAATAAAGAACAACGATCCGGTCCTACCATTCTACCAACGGAAAAACCAGACGCGTCTCGAACTCTGAATAACGAAACGCGGTTCCATTCCAAAGTCGAGTCTCTCATTTCTCCGCGTTCCTCATCTCGATCGCTGCATATAAATACTACTGCATATAGGTCGTGTATCCGTCACAAAGTACGTACTCGGTGGCAATCAATCACAATCTCAAGCAAATTCACCACGCACACACTTGTGTCTGCAACAGCGAACGAGCGAAATGGCGGCCTACGAGAAGCACCAGCCGGAGGCTCCGCTAAACGCGGCGTACTACGGCCAGCCGATCCCTCCGCCGCAGCCGGCGTACTACCCACCGCCGCCGCCGCCACCACCACGACCCGCCCCACGCCGTGGCGGCTGCGCGCGCTGCCTGCTCGGCTCCCTCGTGGCCCTTGTCGTCGCGCTCGGCGTGGCCGTCCTGGTGCTATGGCTCATCTTCCGCTCGGACAACCTCAAGGCCTACGCCGACTCCGCCGCGCTGTCCCGCTTCGACCTCGGCAACGGCAACGGCAACGGCAACGGCGGCGGTGACCTCCTCCAGTACAACCTCACCGTGGTCATCCGCGTGCGGAACCCCAACCGCTTCGGGATCCGCTACGACTACGCCGAGTCGCAGGCGTTCTACGACGGCGACCGCTTCGGGTTCGCCCCGCTGCAGCCGTTCTACCTGGACAGCAAGAGCGACGCCAGGATCACGGCCACGTTCGGCGGCTCGACGGTGGTAGACGACGACGACGCGCGGCGCACGTACAGGAGGGAGAACGGGGAGGGGTTCTACTACGTCAAGGTGAAGGTGTACTCGGACCTTAGCTTCAGGGTTAGGGTCATCCGCCGGCATGATTTCAAGAGCAAGATCACCTGCGTGCTGCGGTTGCCCGTGCCCGCTGCCGGTGGCAACGTCAACACCACGGCGCTGACAACGCTGGGGACGAGGTGCGACGTCGACTTCTGATCCTTGCCGGTTGTCCAAAGGCCATCCTTTGACAGTTTGTATTATTTGGCCGGCCGGGGGGGATAACGCTAGCTGTCGACAATATCTATCTTTGATTTTGAACTGTAGTCTGTTAATGTCGTTTGATTCTCACGACCATTCTTTTCTTCTTTTCTATGTATATGAATGAATAAACCTGAATTTTGCGTTCGTTGATTCCATATCTTGGTGTCTTTACAGATTATTTATTCGACCTTGTATATACTCCATCTCCATGCTATGCCAAATGCAGGAAAACACACGTAGTCTTTCTTTCCAAAGGATGGTAACCGTAGATTTATTAGAAAAGAAAGGTAAATAACCTAGTTTATACACAGAAAAAAAACTATACAACTAGGTGAGCCAAAACGCTTCCTGACCAGACTATCCAACTTGCTTTAGAAAGTAGCATTAGCACAACTAGACAAGACAAACAAGCTGAAAATAGAAAAACCTACTACGGATACACTACAACATCATCTACCCACTACGGGCTTGTTTGCCAGACCTCCGAGAGCAGCTTACGGGTTGAATCCGGGAGAAATTCTGACAAATAGTTTTTTACTAAGAAATGATTCTTTGCTGATTCTATAAAATGATTCTCTCGGTGGTTCCTTTAGTTTTTTTTTTTTTTTTTTTGCTTGGGCCTGTTCGCTTGTCTGAATTCTTGAGGAATCTGGATGGTTTGGAGGAATTTGTGAGAGAAAAACATTGTTCCGGATGGAAAAATAAGCGGATCAAACCGGATTTAAGGGCACGCGAGATCGCCCTAGTTTCGCCTGGCTCCTAGGTGCTTTAGTTGCCTTTTACACTAGTTTAGTTGCTGTTTTCAAGGGCTGAAATAGGGTGACTGATCTTGTATTCTTGTACCTTTTTTTTTCTCTCTTTTTCGTCTAATATATATTGAACGGCAAAGCTCTTGCCGCACCTTTGAAAAAAAATGAAGTGATTCTATGAAATGAACTAAGGGGGTAGGAGCTGAAAAAAAGTAACTTCTCCTGATTTATTCCACGCACAGAATTACTATTCTTTCCGTTCCAAATTATAAGACGTTTTGTCTTTTCTAGATACATTGCTTTTAGTATGCACCTAGGCAAAATGTATATCTAAGTGCATAGAAAAAATTATGAATCTAGAAAAGCCAAAACGTCTTATAATTTGGAATGGAGGGAGTACATGATAGAGTTTATTATAGAAAATCAATTTCAATCAAAGAATCACCTTCCACAAAAAATCTAGAGTAAGAGGAACTCTGCCAAATAGGCCATATAAACACCCTCGGAGAGCAACACTGAGCACTACTAATAACCCAACATGTTAGATATAACAAGCAAAAATAAGCATTCAACTTGGTGAGCTTGCCACACTCTTGACAAGATACTTGAAGATAGACCCACGTAAAGAGGATGTCGAGGCCTTGTACAATTTGATCTAGGCACCTCCAGATCTGAGGTCTTGTATGATTTTATCCAGGCACCTGATATACCCCTTGGTACATTAGCATCTAGGTGCAACTAGCAACATGCCTGATACAAGAAAACAAAAATCTAAAACGGCAAATCCTTCATGTAGTAAGGGGTTGTTTGGTTGGCACCCTGACTTTGGGGTGGGTGGGTGGGGGGGGGGGGGGGGGGGAGGGGGGCTACACACGGCAAATCGATCCAACCCAACGAACATCAGGATGGACACTGACCCAGGTGAGTTTCTCAGGTCAGGAAGTGAAAGTGCATCTAGATCCTAAGTTGATTTTGGTCGATTGAATATCGACGTGATTAAAGGACTAACATATTTGATGAGATTATATGCATTTGTTTAATCACATGTTAATGTCTATGATTGGTCTAAGTGAAGCAAATGACATACAAATGAGAATTGAGTCCAATTTTGGTTTGTGAAATGGAGAAATGATAAGCATATGTTGAAAATGGTAAAAGAGGCATGGTTTGATGGTTGCAATTTTTCTTAAACATGAAACTTGTTTATAATGAATAATATTAAAATTTGGAATTTCATGATCAATCGAAGGCAATCATAAGAGTTGAAGAATGAATGAGACATGAGTGATTGTATATGGATTGGTCTCTCAAGGAAAACTTGCCAAATCAAATCGAGTATGTTGATGGTGGATTTTATATTGATCAAAAGCAATGGTGAATCAATTGGGAGCTTTATTGTCTCAAAACTGATATAAATGAGATATGCAAGCAAGAATCATGGTATTGGAGAGATGGATCTCAATGGATGATTAATGTTGATTCAAGACATGGTGTGATGTGAGGATGGCAAGATAGGATGAAGGTAGTATGGAAAAGGCTTTGATAAACTAAGCGAAGGTGAAGGGCAAGCGAGTATTTCAACCTCTTAAGATAACATTATTGTTCATATGCCATTGTATTCACACTATCTCTTCACAGGGGAGTTGCGACCAACTTTGTCTCAGTCCTTGAGCAAATCCTCCTTGAGCCTGTGACTTGAACTATTTCAACACATAAGAGTTTAATTCATAGCTTTAAGTCACTTTAACTCTTGATTAAGTAATTATTTGATAATTGATATTGCATGGCTTCTCTTGTCTTGATTAGTCCCTCGGTGCTAACCTTAGCGCTTGAATCTTTTCCCTAGACTTGGTTGATACAAAGCCAGTTGCTTGCCCTTCACCTTCACTTAGTTCCTAAAAGCCAAATCCTTGCTTAACCATTCATCCTATCTTACAATCCTCAAGTCAAGGGTTACTTCACAGAGATAATATGCATTCATTGGTCCACATCATCAATATCATGGTCCTTGCTTAAAATTAACCGTTTGCTTTTAATTCAATATTAGGATCAATCAAAGTTCCATGTGTTGATATACTAATTTGTTTCCATGTGACCAAACAACCTACCATTGCACTTTCTTTTGATTCACCATTGCTCTTGATCACACATTTTGAACTATACTAATAAACTACCAATACTTCTTATAAATGCAAGCCAATCATCATTGAGACCAAACCATATCCATTTCTCTTAGTCTCAGTTTACTTTACCAATTTGCTTGACTTTTCTTGTACTCAAGATATGAAATCAGTTTCATATGGTTAGTTACAATAAATCGATCCAAAACTCATCAAACTCATTAGTCCTTGAATTGCTTTGTCATTCAACCACCAAAACTCAATAAAGGCTCAAATACACTTATAATAATGTCGCCTGAACACTGCCACCACCACTGCTTCTCTACACTTGCCTTGGTGTTCATGTCCTCAGCGGCCATGATTTGTCCAATGACCTCCTTCAAGCCTTGCAAGTGGCACGTTTGGAACACCCTAAAATAACCTTCTCCCTAACAATGGCAGCTGGAGGTGCATGTCATCTATAAATCTTTTGTGATTTTAGACATACCAACTCTAGAAAACTTAGAGAAAAGAATCTGAGAAGACAAAACTTCCAAAGACCTCAGGACCTCATGCCCAATGTCATTCTCACCTCCCAACTGTGATTGCTGCTATTTTATTTAGAATCTCTTTATCCAACGGCTAACGAAAATATTCTCATGTGCGAGGCAATCCCTCCCTCATCATCTACTAAATGAAACATCAAAAAATGGGATGGAACAACGGTTCATCAGGCCATCCCTCGTCTCATAAACAAACACACGCAAAAGGGATAATTGTTCAAAACAAAATTATAACTTTCTAATTGTTTTTAAAGACTATAAGGTGTTTCAGTTTTTGACTTGTGTTTAAAGCCTTAAAGGTTTCCTACCAGAATTAGTACTTAGTCAGGTCCTCTTCTAGTTTTACACCACGCTTGTTTACCATTTTTTTGAGAAGTTACAAAGATGTATATAACCCACGTCCTTTACACTCACACCATACATATACATACAAAGAAAGAGATTAGGAGGTTTTAGCCTCGAGTGCAGGGGAAATGTGCAGGACCGAACACACATGCGTATGTACCTTATTTTTCTACAAACAACAGGCCAACCCTAGCCTGTCTCCACCTGGCTTCCTCCCCGCCGCCGCCGTCACCGGTCGCCGCTCCGGCAAGCGCCAGCGCCTCCCCCTCGCCTCCCTCACAGAGATATGCTACACGCGTCTCCCCTCCCCTCCCCCACCCCACTGGGCGCATGCGGGCGCAAGCGCCTCGGCGCCGCGACCGCCAACACCACATGGGGCGACCTCGCAGCCACCACTAGAGGCCAGTAGGCCACCTCCCCGCCACCACCAACCGCGTCTGCCTCGCAGCCATCACCGACGGTTGACTCCCCGTCGCCGGTAGTGTCATGCACCACCACCGATGTTGACGCTGATGGCCCCGAAGTGTTGCCACTGAATCCCGTCGCCGGAGTCACCAAGGATGGCCACGACCACCCTCTGGCTCGCCCACCGTCAAGGGAAGGTGAAGCATCTAGGCCCCTAGTTGGGTTTTGGGGATTAATGATAATACGTGATTACTATGACTAACGTGTGTTTTGTAGAGGCAATTAAGTTAGGTCATGGTAATGGAGATCGACCGGGCTATCATGGTGGTCATGCCCCTACGATGAAAATTATTTTTGTTTTCAAAGGATCACGATAAGGTTAAGGATGGACTAGTTCTAAGTGTTGATTAGAGTTGAAGAGGCACTTAGAGTAGTTTAGGACTTTGTTTTTCCTTTAGCCGTACTATTAAGGGGGTATGGACGGGTAGCTTGACCTAGGTGAGTCTAGTGGGTTAGGTGTGGTGCACACTTGCTAAACCTAGCACTAGGTAGCTCCTAAAAGCCCTTAGATCCATTGGAGCAAACTTCATTCACATATGATCGAGAGTTGGAAGTGAATCGAGGGTCAAATACTGACCAGACGCTGGCTCTGAGGTGACCAGACGCTGGCGCAGAGTCCGGTCAGTTCATTTGATCTAGGTGAAATCATCTGGTGTGACCGGATGCTGAGAGGTGAAGTGACCGAACGCTGAGTCCTAGCGTCCGGTCAACTACAGTAAGGTTCTAGAGAGGGAAAATCATGGCCGGACGCGTCCGGTCATATTTTAAACACTAGAGTTCGGGGAGAACTGACCGGAGTGTTTGGTCAACATGACCGGAGCGTCCGGTCAACATGACCAGAGCGTCCGGTCACCCCACAGAAGCACATAAAGGTTCGTTTTTTAGTCATTGTTATAAATACTTCATTCATTCATGTGTGGGGGTACTTTTGCTCATTCCAACAGCTGAGAAACACCTTTGAGAGTGCCAAGAAGAGCAAGGTCCTAGTGAGGTGATTGAGATTTGAGAATCCCAAAGAGAGCCCTCATTAGTGAGATCAAGAGTAGCAAAGTGTGCATCCACCCTTCTCATTAGGCTTGTCGTGGTCAAGTGAGAGTTCGTGCTTGTTACTCTTGGTGATCGCCATCACCTAGACGGCTTGGTGGTGATTGGGAGTTTGGTGATCATCCGGCAGAGCTTGTGGATGACCCAACTCAAGTTGTGAGCGGTTGTAGGGTGATTCACCGCGACGGAGTGTCAAAGAATCAACCCGTAGAGAGCACTTGATCCTTGTGCGGATCAAGGGGGAGCTACACCCTTGCGTGGGTGCTCCAACGAGGACTAGTGGGGAGTGGCGACTCTCCGATACCTTGGCAAAACATCACCGCGTTCCTCCTTCTCTATTTACTTTGAGCATTTACTTTGAGTAATTCAATTCTTGTCATTTACATTCATAGAATTGCCATGCTAGAGTAGGATTGGAACATAGGTTGCTAAACTTTTGTGCGGTAGATCAATAGAAACACTTTCTAGGCACAAGGGGTTAATTGGGCTAACCATAGGACTTAATTATTGCAAAGAAATTTAGAATTAGCCCAATTCACCCCCCTCTTGGGCATCTTGATCCTTTCAATTGGTATCAGAGCCTCGTGCTCACGTATTTAGGCTTAACCGCCTAGAGAAAGATGTCTCACGGGGATGGACCTCCTCCTATCTTTGAGGGGGATGATTTTCCATATTGGAAAATCCGCATGGAGGCGTATTTAGAAGCTCTAGATGTTGGAATACTTAGAGCCGCCTCACAAGGCTTCCCAAAACCTCGGGATGCTACACACCTACAAGGCGATGAGGTGAATTATGAAAAATGGAATGCAAAGGCTCGAAACACCATCTTTAGAGGCCTTTGCAAAGATGTGTTCAACCGGGTGAGGAACCACAAAGACGCCCATGCACTATGGTCGGACGTTTGTGCGCTCCATGAGGGAACAAAGAGTGAGCGTGAGGAACGCTATCATCTTGTCATGAAAAAGCTTAACTCTTTTGAGATGCTTCCCAAAGAATGTGCTAATGAAATGTATTCACGCTTGAATGTTCTTGTAGAGGAAGTCAATGGGCTTGGACTCACTCAAATGCAACCATCCGATGTTGTAAGAAAGATCTTGAGTGTCCTCCCATTGACAAATATGGGCATATTGTGACCAGTGCTTCATCAAGGTGATCTTTCCACCGCTACACCAACACAAATCTTGGGAAAGATCAATGCTCATGAGATGTACATGCACATCACACCACAAGATGGCTCATCCTCTACTAAGAAGAAAGAAAAAGACTTAGCATTCAAAGCTAGCCAAGAGAAGGGCAAAGCAAGGCTTGAGTATGAGAGCTCAAGTGATGATGAAGTTGATGATGCAAGCCTTGCTCTCATGGTGAAAAGAACCGCCAAGATGCTAAAGAAGCTCAACAAGAGTGGCATCAAGTTCGATGGCAAGAAGAAGAAGTTCTTCACAAGCTCTAGAAGGAAGCCAATCTCTGAGATGGATTGCTACAATTGTGGAGAACTTGGTCATCTAGCACATCAATGCACAAAGCCCAAGAAAGACAAGTACAAGAACAAGTACAAGGGCAAGAAAGATGACTCAAGCAATGAAGAAGAAGATGAGAAGAAGAAAAACAAGCCATACAAGAAGAGAGATGGCAAGAAGGACTTCCACAAGAAGAAGAAAAGTGGAAAGGCATACATCGTCGGTGATTGGCTCACGGACATTGATTCATCTAGTGGCTCATCCGATGATGATAGTGACAACGAGAAGGTGGCCGCCATTGTTATTGACTCTTCATCATCTTCACCGCCACCACCGCCATCATCCCCTACACACCTATGCCTTATGGCCAAGGGTGATCGCAAGGTATCAAATGATGATAGTAGTGGTGATGAACATGCTAGCAATGATGATAGCGATAGTGATGATGATGAATATGAATCACCTTCTTATGATGATCTTGTTAAATTGCTAAATCAATACACTAAGATCATTAGAAAGAGTAGAGCTAAGAATGAAAAACTAGAGGCTAAGAATGATTCACTTTTAGCAAAATGTGATATAGCCGAAAAGGCTAGTGTTGAGCTTAGAGAAGCAAATGATGCTATATCATCCAAACTCAAGGAGCTCAAATCTTCTAAGAAAGAGCTTAAAGATAAACATGATAAACTTGAGGGGATGCACAAAGAGCTCATCACTAGCCACAACAAGCTAAAAGAAGAATATACTACTCTTAAGATTAATCATGATAATCTTGTCATTGCTCAAGAATTTCTATCCAATGAGCCACATGATGCTACTAACAATGTTGTTAAGATTGATATAGCTACATCATGTGATGATTTGATCATTGAGAGCATTGAGCAAAGTTCTAGTAGCAAGGGCAAGCAAGTGGTTGAGGCCGATGATTATGATGAGTTTGTCAAGCTCAAGAATGACAATGAAAAGCTCAAGAAAGATCTTGAAGAGCTCAAGACCACCAACACCATAGTGCTTGAAACTAGTGATCATGATGGTGACTTGATTCTTGAGAATGAGAAGCTCAAAGAAGAGAACAAGAAGCTCAAGCAAGAGAAAAATAATGATGCTCTCAAGGAAGAGAACAAGAAGCTCAAGTTGGAGAAAGAGCATCTCAAGATTGGATTGAGCAAGTTCACAAGAGGCAAGCATCTTCAAAGTGAGCTACTAATGAACACCGTCATGAAGATGGATAGAAGTGGCATTGGGTACATGGCAAACAAAGAGAAGAAGGCTCAAGCTCAACAACAACAAAAGCCAAAGCCAAAGAAGTGTTTTGAGTGTGGACAAGAAGGCCACTTTGCCCATGAGTGCCAAACTCCACCACCACAACCCTTGCCCAAGCATGCTAGACCTTTTGCCTTCAATGCTCATTACATGCTTAGAAAGGATTCTAGTGGAAAGATGAAAGTCATGTTCTTAGGACCTCCAAACAAGAATAGGCCTAAGAAAATTTGGGTTGCAAAGTCACTTGTTGAGAAGGTGAAGGGCCCTCAACAAGTTTGGGTTCCTAAAGCTTGATCTCTTGTGTGTAGGTGAACTACAAGACCGGTGGAAGTCATTGGGTTATTGATAGTGGTTGCACACAACATATGACCGGTGATCCTCGTATGTTCACCTCACTAGATGAAGAAGTAGATGGACAAGAAAGAATCACATTTGGAGATAATTCTAAAGGGCAAGGTTAAAGGATTGGGCAAAGTGGCAATATCAAATGATCATTCTATCTCAAATGTGCTCTATGTTGCTTCATTGAGCTTCAACTTGCTATCCGTTGGACAATTGTGTGATCTTGGCTTCCAATGCTTGTTCACCGAGAAGGAAGTTGTTGTATCTAAGAAGGATGATGATCAAGTGATATTCAAAGGATTTAGATACAACAACCTATACTTAGTGGATTTCACCTCCGAAGATGCTAACTTGAAAACATGCCTATTCACCAAAACAACACTTGGGTGGCTATGGCATAGAAGACTTGCTCATGTTGGGATGAGCTCACTCAAGAAGCTAATGAAGAATGATTTGGTGAGAGGGTTGAAGGATGTGAAGTTTGAGAAGGACAAGCTTTGTAGTGCATGTCAAGCCGGCAAGCAAGTTGCAAATACTCATCCAACAAAAGCTTTCATGTCAACCACAAGAGTGCTAGAACTCCTTCACATGGACTTATTTGGACCAACAACATACAAGAGTTTGGGAGGAAATCTTTATTGTCTTGTGATTGTTGATGACTATTCAAGATACACATGGGTATTCTTCCTTCATGACAAATCTAAAGTTGCATCTTGCTTCAAGAAGTTTGCCAAGAGAGCACAAAATGAATTTGAAGTGAAGCTCAAGAAGATTAGAAGTGACAATGGGAAGGAATTTGACAACACAAACATAGAAGCCTATTGTGATGAAGTTGGGATCAAGCATGAGGTCTCCGCAACATATACTCCTCAACAAAATGGTGTAGTTGAGAGAAAGAACCGGACATTGATCACTCTTGCAAGAACAATGCTAGATGAGTACAACACCCTCAAAGCTCTATGGGCGGAAGCTATCAACACCGCATGCTATGCATCCAACCGCCTATTCCTTCAAAAGTTCCTTGGCAAGACACCTTATGAGTTGCTCAATGGGAAGAAGCCGGACGTCTCCTTCTTTAGGGTGTTTGGTTGCAAATGCTACATCTACAAGAAGCGGCAACACCTAGGGAAGTTTCAAAGACGTTGTGATATTGGTTTTCTTGTTGGTTACTCATCAAAGTCCAAAGCATATAGAGTATTTAATCATGCCACCGGCTTGGTTGAAGAAACATATGATGTGGAATTTGATGAATCTAACGGCTCCCAAGGAGCACATGAGAATCTTGATGATGTAGGTGATGAACCATTGAGGGAGGCTATGAAGAACATTCGGTTGGAGACATCAAGCCTAAAGATGATGAAGATGATGTACAAGTGATTGATCCACCTTCTTCATCAAATGTGCCACAAGATGGTGATAAAGATGGGAGAGTAGAAAATGAAGACACTCATGTCTCCCATGATCAAATGGTGGTACAAGCACAAGATGTTGATGCTCCACAACCTCCTCCTCAAGTGGTCAATAGAAGAAACACACCTCTACTACAAGATCATCCACAAGATCTCATCATAGGGAGTCCATCAAAGGGTGTAATGACTCGCTCACAAAAACTTGCTTCATTTATTGCACATCACTCTTTTGTCTCTTGTTTGAGCCTACTAAGGTAGAAGAAGCTCTTCAAGATCCGGATTGGATAAATGCCATGCATGAAGAGTTGAACAACTTCACCCGCAATGAAGTTTGGACTCTTGAAGAGCGGCCAAAAGGTGCAAGAGTCATTGGAACAAAGTGGGTGTTCCGCAACAAGCAAGATGATCAAGGTGTAGTTGTGAGGAACAAGGCAAGACTAGTTGCAAAGGGGTTCTCTCAAGTTGAAGGTTTGGATTTTGGAGAGACCTTTGCACCGGTTGCAAGACTAGAAGCCATTCGTATCCTCCTTGCATATGCATCACATCATGACATGAAACTATATCAAATGGATGTGAAAAGTGCATTTTTAAATGGCTTTATTAATGAACTAGTCTATGTTGATCAACCTCCCGAGTTTGAAGACCCTAGATATCCTAATCATGTTTATAGGTTGTCCAAGGCGTTATATGGGCTTAAGCAAGCCCCAAGAGCTTGGTATGAGCGCCTTCGGGACTTCCTTATTGAGAAGGGCTTCACCATTGGGAAGGTCGACACCACACTATTCACCAAGAAGCTTGATGGGCATATCTTCATTTGTCAAGTGTATGTTGATGATATCATCTTTGGATCATCAAATGAAGATTCTTGCAAAGAGTTTGGTGAATTGATGTCGAAGGAGTTTGAGATGTCAATGATTGGAGAGCTTACATTCTTTCTTGGTTTTCAAGTCAAGCAAATGAGAGAAGGGATTTTCATCTCTCAAGAGAAATATACAAATGATCTTCTCAAGAGATTCAAGATGGATGAATGTAAGCCAATCAAGACACCAATGCCAACTAATGGACATCTCGACCTAGATGAGGGAGGTAACACTGGTTGATCAAACTCTCTACCGCTCTATGATTGGTAGCTTGTTATATTTAACCGCATCTAGGCCCGACATCATGTTTAGTGTGTGTATGTGTGCTAGATTTCAAGCTAATCCTAAGGAAACTCATTTAATTGCCGTTAAAAGAATCCTTAGGTATCTTAAGCACACACCAAGCATTGGCCTTTGGTATCCCAAAGGAGCTATATTTGAATTAGTTGGCTATTCCAATTTGGATTATGCCGGTTGCAAAGTGGATAGAAAAAGCACATCCGGAGGGTGCCATTTGCTTGGTAGATCACTTGTGTCTTGGTCCTCCAAGAAACAAAATAGTGTGGCTTTGTCCACCGCCGAAGCGGAATACATTGCCGCGGGTGCTTGTTGTGCACAAATTCTTTACATGAAACAAACTTTGCTAGACTATGGTGTAGTTCTAGAAAAAGTACCTCTTTTGTGCGAATATGAAAGTGCGGTAAAACTTGCAAATAATCCGGTTCAACACTCACGCACCAAGCACATTGATATCCGCCATCACTTTCTTAGAGATCATGTTGCAAAGAATGATATTTCATTAGAAGGTGTAAGGACCGAGGATCAATTGGCGGATATCTTCACTAAACCGCTAGATGAGGCGACTTTTTGTCGATTGCGGAATGAGCTCAATGTTCTTGATTTTAGTAACTTCACTAAAAAATGAGCTTGTGTTGTCCCTTGCATTGCATTGTAATATACAACATGTTTACTCTTTATGGTAATGCATATAGGGCTTGTCTAACATGGTTAAGATAACCGCCGAAAAGCGTGTGAAGAAGCTTAACCTTGGATCAAACTTGACAAGCAACTAGATTTACTTTCAAGTATTGCATTGCATATGCATGAATGTTACTTTGTCGTTTATCTTCAATTGCCCTCTTATTGCCTATTTTCTTAAAAAGAATTTTAGTCTAAGGCAAAATATTTTAAAAATTTTGAGGGTTTGAGAGAGGTCACTCACATCAGTCCCAATTGGTGTTTATTTGGATCTTATTGAAGTTGGGACTTGGTTGGGAATAGGCAGCACGAAGGACTTTGAAGATTTGCTGGAAAATGGGTGACCGAACGCTGCATCGGACTCTGGTGTCTAGCATTCGGTCAGTTCACAGGAGGTGAACTGCTGCCGAGAAGGAGTGACCGGATGCTGAAATAATGTTTTCCCAGCATCCGGTCAGATGGCGATCCAGCATCCGGTCGATCGAAGACGAAGGAGACTGCTTACACCGGACTCTGGCTGCGTCCGGTCTAGGTTCATCGGACGCATCCGGTCACGATTCTAGGGATTTTGGACCTCTCTGGAATCGAACGGAGCGTCCGATCAATAGGAAACGTGCGGTTTTAGGACTTCTTCTCCGTTTCCTTTTCTGTCTCATCGGGGGCCACCCATATAATCCATCCACCATGACCCAAGGCCGCATTCACGCCGTCTTTGCCTATAGTCAAGCCGCCATAGCCATGCCGCTGCTGCCCACGCCTCTGCTCCGTGCTGCCTACCGGTAGCCGTGCCCACGTCGCCGCTCGCCCTACGCGCCTTGCTCCCACGCCGTCGTGCTGGAGTTCATCTGTCCGCCCGTAGCAAGCCACGCCACTGCACTAGCGTGCCTCCCATGCCCTAGCTCCAGTGCCATCGCCCATGCTCGTGCCCTCATTGTATTGCTCGGCCATCGAATCTCGCCACAATCCTAACCCTAGCCTTGAAGTGTCGACCCGGTGGTTCCCTGATTCGTTCCTTTTCTTATCGATTCACCGGTTCGTCAGGTAGCAAGCCCTCGTTTCCAATTTCGCATCTAAATGCTTGCTTCTTAGGGTTTCATATCTCTAGATATATCGTAATTATTCATATATCCTATCTATTCTATCGTGCAACGAGTCGGTGCCGTTGTGGTTCCATTGGCAATTGTCAGTTAACTCATGGCCAAGCTTGTGAGTATGGATCGAGGCCAAGCCTCGGAAGTGATAGTTGATTGTTGATCTTCATTAGTGACAATTATTCTTTTAGATCCATCAGATGGCTCCTGTCAAGAATGTTGGAGGTGGTCCCGGTGATGAGGATCTAAGGCCCCCGCCTCGCCAGCCTACAGATGCAAAAGGCAAGGCGACAAAGAAGCTAGCGATGAGGAAGCACAAGTACCCTGATGCAGATACAGTGAGAGCAACCGCAGTTGCATAGGCCACAGAGCGCATAGAGAGAGGAGGAGCTTGGAGTGGTGTTGTTATCGCAGATCAGCTTTCTCCATCTACGAGGGCTGCACTTGAGCAGGTTAAGTGCCATCAGGGTGGTCCAACTAGGACTCTCATGGTTGGAGGATGGCATGTCGCTATTGATGAGAGTCAGTCTCAAGGGGAAGCCTCAGCAGCAGCCACAACTAGCAGAGCAGACTCAGGAGGGAGAACAAGCCAAGGAGACAGAGCAGGCACCTCAGCCACAGCTTTGCCACTCTGGTCATATCCGTGCTCTAGTCAGACCGAGGTCAGAGACACAGCAGAGGGGTTCTCGCCCACCGCCTAGACCACAAGGTCTGCCTCCAGTGACTCACTTGAATTTGAGGGCCGCCACGGCCAAGCAGGTTCAACAGCTTAGATTTGTTGACTTTGAGCAGTGGTTCCCGCCGAGGCGAGATGAGCGTGCTTCAGAGGGTTTCTACACACCTCTGTAGGAAGATTTTTATAATGCATATCTTAACAGTGGGGCAGTATTCAAATCTCAGAGGGTGTGCAACATTGAGACCATTGTAGCATTAGCTGGAGATCATATTCGCCCTTACCTAGCTTACCTGCCAGGGCTCACAGATTTACTTGGACGGATAGGCTTATATATTCCATCTTGGGTCCGTCAGTTCTATGCTACACTCTAGATTGACCCACAACATAGATTTATACACTTTGCATTCAGAGGCAGAGATTACATGTTGATGAACATTAGGGTCAGAGAGATACTCAGGCTTCAAGAGCAGCCCATCCGGCTACATGAGGTTTGCTATGGACAGACAGCGCCCCCTAGACGCCCTCATGGTGATATGGTGCCCCCTATAGATCTAGTCCACCATTGCTTCACAGAGCCTTTCGGTGAGGGGTCGAGCAGGACACCTAGTGATCTCACTTCGACTGCTAGAGTGCTTGATGCCATTATGAGGAGGACACTGTTTCTAAGGATGGGGTATCGCGAGGGCTTGACTCACATACAGTTATGGTTACTAAACACTCTGATGCAGCAGATAGTGTTTGACATTTGGGATCTTCTCCTATCAAAGATGGAGGATACTATTGCAGAGGGGTTCAGGGGTCACAGGCAGCTGCCATATGCTCACTGGATTACATTCCTGATCCACAGGGCAGTTACTGTAAGGCCACCAGAGATGCTGGCAGAGTATAGTGATGCTACTACAGAGTTCCCTGCATACAACATGACTCAGATGATCTGTCATAGTACAGTGAGGACACCCAGTCAGTCGAGCCGACGTCCAGAGGTGCTAGAGACTGTAGCTCAGCAGGATGAGACCATCAGGAGCATAACAGCTATAGAGGAGGAGTAGCTTGATGCTCAGTAGGAGGGGATTGTCGTGAGCGACCCAGGTGACAGCTCAGATGATGACTACCAGCCTATTCCTCAGATGCCTCCACATCGACATGACCATGAGGCTGGTAGTTCTAGTTCAGCTCCACCTACACCGTAGATAGACCCTACTCTACTTGCCATACTTGAGTGGATGAGGCAGAATCAGGCTTGCGAGGCTCAGGAGACAGCTGCCACTTTTGCTCAGGTTCAGACTAGGCAGGATGAGTTCTAGCGACAGCAGCAACAGCAGGCTATACAGTAGCAGTAGCAGGCCATGTTTCAGCAGCAGCTTCTCATGCAGCAGCAACTACTGGGGTTTATGTAGCATGTTGTGATAGCTATTGGGGCTCCACCGCCACAGCCTTCACCCCAGCTTGGTCAGCCTGCCACCACTTCTATGACTCCAGCATTACAGCCTAGTGGGCTTCAGAGTCAGGGACAACCAACAGCACAGTTTGCGTCACCTATAGAGCATGTGTCCTAGTGGTTTACCTCGCTAGTGTTAGCCCCGCAGTTCACACCTCTTCAGATGGGCTTCACACCTGACTCAGACTTCCTCGCTGCTAGTGCTAGATACCTTAGTCTCCAGGAGCCTTGGAGCGACTTTCAGTGAGTTGACAAGGCAACCTACTCCACCATATTTACATGTCCCAGGTCCTTCTACAGTTGCACCTATTACCGGGTCTACAGAGATGCTCCCTTCCTTTGTTGCATCATCAGAGCCACCTGCTTCAGTGATACCTGCACAGTCTATGGCCACTCCAGTCTCTGATCTGACCCAGACCGCTTCAGCATCGCTTCCAGCTACACAGGATCAGATAGCTCAGAGCTCAGGGTTAGATGATGATGGCACACAGTTCCAGCTCGCTCCTCGTACCTCAGCGCTCGACTCATCCGCTATAGCCCCACTGACCGACCCTTAGGTTTTGGTGTTTGACGCCAAAAGGGAAGATGGATCGAGTATGTTAGACCTAGGAGGAGCGACTTAGGGGGAGCTTAGTTTATCTATTATATTTGGTTTTTATGTGTGATACACTATTATGCATTCATGAGTTTACTTTTATGCATCAAACTATATTTATGTGATAGTGATATCTACGTGATCGTGATATGTGACATGTGTGCTCTCTACTTTGAATCTTTTATATGTCATATCACTAGTGTTATGCTCATTTGCTTTGCTTCCATGTTTTACTCCGATGCAAATGAGCTTTATTAGTTGTACGCATGCTTATTTCATATCTTTTGAGTACATCATGTTGGCTTGGGTCATATAAGCTTGCCTAACTCTTTTGTTCTTATTGTCAAAAGCTTATATGAACCAAGCATGTTAAAAACCTCAACTCTTTCACATACTCGAGGTGGTATTGTCATCAATCACCAAAAATGAGGAGATTGAAAGCATCTAGGCTCCTAGTTGGGCTTCGGGGTTTAATGACAATACGTGATTACTATGACTAACATGTGTTTTATAGAGGCAATTAAGTTAGGTCATGGTAATGGAGATCGATTGGGCTATCATGGTGGTCATGCCCCTTACGATGGAAATCGTTTTAGTTTTCAAATGATGGACAACAAGGTTAAGGATGGACTAGTTCTAAGTGTTGATTGGAGTTAAAGAGACACTTAGAGTAGTTTAGGACTTTGTTTTTCCTTTGGCCATACTATTAAGGGGGGTATGGATGGGTAGCTTGACCTAGGTGAGTCTAGTGGGTTAGGTGTGTTGCACACTTGCTAAACCTAGCACTAGGTAGCTCCTAAAAAGCCCTTAGATCCATTGGAGCAAACTTCAATCACATATGATCGAGAGTTGAAAGTGAATGGAGGGTCAAATACTGACCGGACGCTGGCTCTAGGGGTGACCGGATGCTGGCGCAGAGTCCGGTCAGTTCATTTGATCAAGGTGAAATCGTCTGGTGCGACCGGACGCTGAGAGGTGAAGTGATCGGGACGCTGAGTCCCAGCGTCCGGTCAACTACAGTAAGGTTCTAGAGAGGGAAAATCACGACCAGGACTGCGTCTGGTCAGTGTTGAACGGACACTATCCAACGTCCGGTCACATTTTAAACACTGGAGTTCGGGGAAAACTGACCAGAGCGTCCGGTTAACATGACCGGAGCAGTCTGATCACCCCGCAGAAGCACATAACGGTTCGTTTTTTAGCCATGGTTATAAATACTTCCTCCATTCGTGTGTGGTGGTACTTTTGCTCATTCCAACAGCTGAGAAACACCTTTGAGAGTGCCAAGAAGAGCAAGGTCCTAGTGAGGTGATTGAGATTTGAGAATCCCAAAGAGAGCCCTCATTAGTGAGATCAAGAGTAGCAGAGTGTGCATCCACCCTTCTCATTAGGCTTGTCGTGGTCAAGTGAGAGTTCGTGCTTGTTACTCTTGGTGATCGCCATCACCTAGACGGCTTGGTGGTGATTAGGAGTTTGGTGATCATCCGGTAGAGCTTGTGGATGACCCAATTCAAGTTGTGAGCGGTTGTTAGAGATTCACCGCGATGGAGTGTCAAAGAATCAACCCATAGAGAGCACTTGATCCTTGTGCGGATCAAGGGAGAGCTACACCCTTGCGTGGGTGCTCCAACGAGGACTAGTGGGGAGTGGCGACTCTCCGATACCTCGACAAAACATCGCCGCGTTCCTCCTTCTCTATTTACTTTGAGTAATTCAATTCTTGTCATTTACATTCATAGAATTGTCATGCTAGAGTAGGATTGGAACATAGGTTGCTAAACTTTTGTGCGGTAGATCAATAGAAACACTTTTTATGCACAAGGGGTTAATTGGGCTAACCATAGAACTTAATTATTGCAAAGAAATTTAGAATTAGCCCAATTCACCCCCCCTCTTGGGCATCTTGATCCTTTCAATTGATGTCGGAGCCTCGTGCTCACGTATTCAGGCTTAACCACCTAGAGAAAGATGTCTCACGGTGATGGACCTCCTCCTATCTTTGAGGGGGATGATTTTCCATATTGGAAAATCCGCATGGAGGCGTATTTAGAAGCTCTAGATATTGGAATACTTAGAGCCGCCTCACAAGGCTTCCCAAAACCTCGAGATGCTACACACCTACAAGGTGATGAGGTGAATTATGAAAAATGGAATGTAAAGGCTTGAAACACCATCTTTAGAGGCCTTTGCAAAGATGTGTTCAACCGGGTGAGGAACCATAAAGACGCCCATGCACTATGGTCGAATGTTTGTGCGCTCTATGAGGAAACAAAGAGTGTGCATGAGGAACGCTATCATCTTGTCATGAAAAAGCTTAACTCTTTTGAGATGCTTTCTAAAGAATGTGTTAATGAAATGTATTCACGCTTGAATGTTCTTGTAGAGGAAGTCAATGGGCTTGGACTCACTCAAATGCAACCATCCGATGTTGTGAGAAAGATCTTGAGTGTCCTCCCCATTGATAAATATGGGCATATTGTGACCATGCTTATCAAGGTGATCTTTCCACCGCTACACCAACATAAATCTTGGGAAAGATCAATGCTCTTGAGATGTACATGCACATCACACCACAAGATGGCTCATCCTCTACTAATAAGAAAGAAAAAGACTTAGCATTCAAAGCTAGCCAAGAGAAGGGCAAAGCAAGGCTTGAGTATGAGAGCTTAAGTGATGATGAAGTTGATGATGCAAGCCTTGCTCTCATGGTGAAAAGAACCGCCAAGATGCTAAAGATGCTCAACAAGAGTGGCATCAAGTTCGATGGCAAGAAGAAAAAGTTCTTCACAAGCTCTAGAAGGAAGCCAATCTCCGAGATGGATTGCTATAATTGTGGAGAACTTGGTCATCTAGCACATCAATGCATAAAGCCCAAGAAAGACAAGTACAAGAACAAGTACAAGGGCAAGAAAGATGACTCAAGCAATGAAGAAGAAGATGAGAAGAAGAAAAACAAGCCATACAAGAAGAGAGATGGCAAGGACTTCCACAAGAAGAAGAAAAGTGGAAAGGCATACATCATCGGTGATTGGCTCACGGACATTGATTCATCTAGTGGCTCATCCGATGATGATAGTGACAATGAGAAGGTGGTCGTCATTGTTATTGACTCTTCATCATCTTCACCGCCACCACCGCCATCATTCCCTACACACCTATGCCTTATGGCCAAGGGTGATCGTAAGGTATCAAGCCCCTACACACCTATGCTGGCTTCGAGGTGACTGGACGCTGGCGCAGAGTCCGGTCAATTTATTTGATCAAGGTGAAATCGTCTGGTGCGACCGAACGCTAAGAGGTGAAGTGACCGGACGCTGAGTCCCAGTGTCCGGTCAACTACAGTAAGGTTCCAGAGAGAGAAAATCACGACCGAACGTGTCCGGTCACATTTTAAACACTGGAGTTCGAGGAGAACTGATCGGAGCATCCGGTCACCCCGCAGAAGCACATAACGGTTTTTTTCAGCCATGATTATAAATACTTCCTCTATTCGTATGTGGGTGTACTTTTGCTCATTCCAACAGCTGAGAAACATCTTTGAGAGTGCCAAGAAGAGCAAGGTCCTAGTGAGGTGATTGAGATTTGAGAATCCCAAAGAGAGCCCTCATTAGTGAGATCAAGAGTTGCAAAGTGTGTATCTACCCTTCTCATTAGGCTTGTCGTGGTCAAGTGAGAGTTCATGCTTGTTACTCTTGGTGATCGCCATCACCTAGATGGCTTGGTGGTGATTGGAAGTTTGGTGATTATCCGACGGAGCTTGTGGATGACTCAACTCAAGTTATGAGTGGTTGTGGGTGATTAACCGCGATGGAGTGTTAAAGAATCAACCCATAGAGAGCACTTGATCCTTGCGTGGATCAAGGGGGAGCTACACCCTTGCGCGGGTGCTCCAATGAGGACTAGTGGGGAGTGGCGACTCTCCGATACCTCTGCAAAACATCGCCGTGTTTCTCCTTCTCTATTTACTTTGAGCATTTACTTTGAGTAATTCAATTCTTATCATTTATATTCATAGAATTACCATGCTAGAGTAGGATTGGAACATAGGTTGCTAAACTTTTGTGCGGTAGATTAATAGAAACACTTTCTAGGCACAAGGTGTTAATTGGGCTAACCATAGAACTTAATTATTGCAAAAAAATTTAGAATTAGCCCAATTCACCCCCCCCTCTTGGGCATCTTGATCCTTTCAGAAGGTGACGCCGCCACAGCCACCGCGGAGGCAAGGCAAGATGGATGTGTTCGGCATGTCCCCGCACTGTCTGCCGGTGGGTCTGGATGCCGCCACCACCGTGGCCACATCCGGACCTTTGGGACCCAATGTGGTGACGCCGGACACCACTCGCTCCTCCTCCCTCTCTCCGGGTGCAGCCCCGTTCTACCCACGTTGCTCCGCCGGATGGCGCTCGAAGCGACGTCGATGGGAGGACGACGACGGTGAGTGCGACGACAACCACCCCACATCCTACCTTGATGCCCTTCGTCGCCCGGTGAAATTGGTATCTGCATCCCCGCCATGCACTCAGACTTGCCCAGTCGTGGGTGGGGGCCATGGTGGAGCGGACACCAGACGACAGGGATCTCAACGAAGACAGAGGAAACGTAGCCATCCGCACCCATAGCTGTTGTGCGGCATGCCTGCTCGGCCCATGGATGGCCGCGTCCCTGCTGGCCAATGCCTTGGCTGCCGTGGACAGGTATCCGCCCCAACGCCGATGGGTGGCGTGAAATCCTTCCATGGCAGGAGACAGATTCTGCGGCTGCCAAGGTTGAGCCTCACCGTGGTCCAATGTAGTTTTCGTAGGCCCAGAAGATTCCCGCAGAGCTTCACAGCAGATGCTTCAACTGCCTTTCCTACTCGCACGGAGTAGCGACTTGCCGATTGCCTCGGCGTTGCCTGCGCTGCCATGGCTTCTGCCACCTCGCCAAGGATTGCAAGCAGCTCAGGTCTGCTTCGACGACGAAGGTGAAGGGCGGCGACCTATCATGGAACGCTGCTCGTGGCAGCGACCCATCAGCCTCCCAGCACGTGCCCCATGGCGGCCCATCGCCGTGTTGGGTGCCACGGGGGGCACTGATGGTACCCGATGATGACGCAGGCGGCGCCGGAGTAAGTCGGCAAGGGACACCAGCACGGACGCGCCTACTGACTACGGTGACAACACCGCTACTTCTAGTGATGCACACCTCCACGAGCCAGATCCGTTGGAGTTGTAGGAGTGCGCACGTGCGGGACCTCCCGCACGGGTCAACCTAATGCTGGAGGTGCTCACCGCTTCGCTCGCTGTCAGCCGACCAGCAGGGGCGACTAGCCCTCAGGAAGTGGAAGCGTCGCTGGCAGACACCAGTTCGCCAACAAAGGCAGCTCAGTGGGTGACGGGCTCACCTACGCTGTCGCCTGTGCAGGGGCAGCCACACGTCACACCACCGCGAGAGGGACAACCTGGCACCGTGGATTCCGAAGCATTCCTATTGCCACCTCGAGGAGGTCACCACGACATTGTGGATGCCAAGGCGTGTGCACAAAGCCCCGACACCACCCCCATAGGCACGGATGTGGCCACCCCTCCTAGATCAGCTGACTCCGCCGCCCAAAGGCTCAAGCGATTCACCGACAAGATCCTACGTAAGGCGCCATCGCCATCGCTGCCGCTGCCGCTGCCGACTGTGGAGGCACAACCAAGGTTGCTGACCCGCAGCAGGAGGATCGCTGCACAGCCACTCTCCCGCGTTCCGGTTTCTAAGCGGGAGAGGTGCTGATGATGAATGAAATGGAATTCATTGACGGGCAGATGAGGCCGCCTTCCACATGACAGCCAAGAACGTCTACGACAGCATCTTCGTCGACTAGCTCAATCCCTCGCAGGCTGAGGCAATGTGACAACTCTTTTCGGAATCACAGGGAGAGCGACCGAGGCACCACGCATGCAAGCGCGTCTAATCGCCGGTGATGGCTAGGTAGCATGATTAGCGAGTAATGGCTCATGATCTCCTTCCGCTAGGGAGGGCAGAGCCGATTGTATAACACTATTCCCTAGTGTATCTTTCACTATTTCTCGATCTTAATATAGAACAAAAATATTGTGCGACCATGTTCAAACACTGATGGGCCGCGTCTTATCCTGCCACCAAACCCGAGGCCCTTTGACGCGTCGGGAGTAAAGTTTAGGATGTGTCACATCGGGTGTCACATAGGGTCTCACATCGGATGTTCGGATACTAATTATAAAACAAATTACAGAAGACATGACTAATTCGCGAGACGGATCTATTGAGCCTAATTAATCCATCATTAGCGCATATTTACCGTAACACAACATTGTCAAATCATGGACTAATTAGGCTTAATAGATTCGTCTTACAAATTAGTTTCAATCTATATAATTAGTTTGTAATTAGTCTATATTTAATACTCCAAATTAGTGTTAAATATCCGATATGACAGGACTTAGGGAAACCAAACACCGCCATTTGGTACTCACCAAAAATATGCAGACAGTTACACCCACTCATAAAATGCCAATTCTTCCGGGACTTCGCTTTTCAACGGGCAGACGCTATAATTCACCTCCTCGTTCGTTGCCCGCCTGCCTTTTCCAAGTTCCAGTCGCAGTCCGATCCTTGCTTGAACTGATCAACATTCCTGTGAGTCAAGGACGCCTGCGCCACTTTCCCAAACATTACAACGGCCGTAAGCCAGTAAAAGTCCCGTGAGATCCTCAGAAATCACCACAGCGTACGGCCTGTGCTGTGTACATAGACGTGTCCATGGATATATGTAGCTGATAATCTCATCAGTAACACTTGTTCGTGGATCAGAAGTTGCAGAAGGCAATGGCCAGCCACGAGCACAAGATCCACCACCTCGACCAGCCCTACTACGGCCCGCCCATCCCTCCCGCAGCACCGACGGCCGCCGGTGCCGGCGTCCGCCCGCCGGCGCGCAGCCGTGACGCGTACGCGCTCTTCTGCCACGCCTTCCGCGTGCTGACGCTCGTGCTCATCGCGCTCGGCGTCGTGGCGCTGGTGCTCTGGCTCATCTACCAGCCCAGCAGCCTCAGGGCGTCCGTGGACTCCGCGCAGCTCACCCGCTTCGACCTCGCCAACGCCAACGCCAATAACGGCACCCAGCTGCTGCGCTACAACCTCACCGTGGGCGTCAGCATCCTGCATCCGCAACCCGAACCGGAAGCAGGCCGTGCTGTACCGGCGCCTGGACGCCGTAGCGCTCTACGGCGGCGAGCGGTTCGGGTACGTGGACTTCCCGCGGACGCGGCAGGACCGGAAGAGCACGATGGAGGTGCGGCCGAGCTTCCATGACTAAGTTCATGACTACAAATGAGTTCATGACTAAGCACAAATAAGTTCATCTCACAAAAAATGAGTTCATCTCACAAAAAAATAAGTTTTTTTGTTGAATGTGCTTGGATTCAGTTTTTTTTAGTATTTATTTGTGAACATGTAGTCCCACTTTCTTAAAAATGTTCGAAATATTTATGAAATGATCATGGACCAAAATTTAATATAAGCACGTAAATTTTGAAACACCGTACTTTTATTTGAAACTTAATATATACACGTAGAAATTTATTTAAACTATAGAAAACCGTAAATGATTTTCAAATTTTTTTGTACTTTTACGCAACAACATATATGCAGTCTATTTCAAGTAAAAATATTGTTGTTACAAGTACTATTTTGATTAGAATATTCACCTGTCTTAATTAGTTAAAATAATAAAATAATTAATTTTTTGAGGGAAAAATATTTAATAAAGATGAACCTTTCACGTGCGACCTCCAAGCCCACAGTCGGCCCATCTATCCCTCCCACCCAACCCTAGGTCACAACACACACGGACATAGCCTATCTATCGAGCCACCACTCCCTCCGCACCCCCTCTTCTATTCGCTCTCTCCTGCTCCCTCTCCGCAGCTCTCCCACCCGGTGCTCTCTTCCTCATGGAGGAGCTCGATTCTACAAGGAAGATCTCGATCCGGTTAGGAGGTCCCGGATCCGTCTCGGGTCCAAGAGGCGGCCACGGACGGGCTTGGGATGCGGAGGCGTGGGCTCGAGATGCGGCAGTGGCGTAGATCCGAGCAGCGGCAGCCGGCGTAGGTCCGGGATGCGGTGGCTGTAGTTTCCATGAGGGCCAAGGAGGCAACAGCGGCGTGGCTCGAGAGGCGCGGAGCCATGAGATGCGGCAGCGGCGCGGGATGTGGCGGCGCACCCCCATCAGGCGGCACTCTGGGAGGAGCTGGCGGTTCGAGCTCTGAGGAGGACGAGGCCACGGCGGCGGCGGCGGCCACCACTACCCACGACGACGCGCGCTCCTGACGTCACTACAATGTGAGACAGCCCTCCATCTCCTCTTGTGTAATTTATCTGCTTGTGTAAATACAATTATGGTTTGATCTCGTCATCTCGTGTGTGTTTATGGCCGGCTGCTAAGTGTGGACTCGAGATCGATAAATGTTTAGTGAACTGCTAGATAAATTAATCTTTGATTTGTAAGTGTACTACTGCTACATGTTTTTTCATCATCTGTAGAACATGATTTTGAACTAAATGCAGGTAAAAAAATACTGGTCTCAGATATGAATTAGTTTTCTTAGTAAACATCACCGAAGAGAGCACTAGTTTGCTGACAAAAATAATTTTGCCATTAAGAGCTATTGTTATTTTTTCCCTCCAATCTAAGATTTCTGAATTGGTCTCTCTTGTTTTCTGAATTGATTACAATATTAAGTAAAACAGAAAGTTTTGTGAACAGTAGTCATATATGTAAGATGATGATTTTACAGATAGATATACAGTATTCCATGAAACGAGTAGACTTGCATCTATTTTTCTCTGAAAGGGTCTCTCATGATATATTTGTGCCATTTAATTGTTTGAGCATTAATGAAGTGTAACTGTTTTGAGTCATTCTTTTCAGAAGGTTGTACTTCATTAGTCAAACTTTCAGCCTGTTCGCTTGTTGGTTTCAGCCAGCCCAAACCAGCCAGCCAACAGTGTTTTTCTCTCACAATAAACCAGCACCAGCCAGCCCAAATCAGCCCAGAAACCAACCAGCAAACAGGTCGTTTGTGTCGGGTTCATAAACCCGAGGTCCCTCGTAGACCGGCTTCCCAACAAAAAGCTCGGCCCAAGCAGACAACGAGCAACTCATGGGCCGGCCCAAGTATCTGAACAAACAGGCCAGAACGGCGATCCAATCACCGACCGGAATGTCTGGTCAAGGAGGAGCGACACCCGTTTTCTGACTCCGGCCCACCTCACCGACCGGAGCGCTCGCTCCGACTCCAGCCGCCTTCGGATAGCCTCTCCGACCAGAAGGCCTGGCCAAAGCACTACTTCCGACTCCGACCCCGCGTCTCCGACCGGGGTACGTAGAAGCCCTGCTCACCGCTCTTCTCTGACTGGCACAACCAGAGCCGACTGGGACCAACCGACCGGGGACGCCCGCCTGGAAAGGACCAGTGAACGAACGGAGAAAGCAAGGCAAGGCGCTCAAGTCAAACCACGACACCAGAGACCGTACCCTGTACACCTGCAGGAACAGTACTCTGCAACCGTCCTGACACAAACAGTGTTGTAGGCGCCGATATTTTCCTCTACAGTATTGTGGGTGCCGTTAACTCCCATATGGTAAGGCCCTCCACATGCCTCTGGGCATCAACAGTGTTGTGGGCGCCGGGATTTACCGTACCGAGCGAACATAGTGAAACTCCTCACATGCCTCTGGGCATCGACAGTATATGTAGGTATCGACATCTGCCATACCCGAACAAGGCGACATAACCTCCCACGTGCATCTGACATCCAACAGTGTTGTGGGCGCCTACCATCATCTTGTACCCGACGGCGTGGGCAGCAAGGCTTAGAAGCATATGTATTCCCTCCCTCTCACTTGTAAGGTCATCCCTTTCATTTATAAAAGGGGATGCGCTCTCTTCCAAGAAACTCAGTTAATCCAAAGGGAATTCCAGATTCATTAGATCGACCAAGTTTACTAGTTCACAACCACAGAACCGCTAGGTTTGGACCTCAAGCACACACTTAATCACTTAGTTCATAGCGGAGCTCCTGTCGCTCTCGGCCCTTCCGACCGGAGCCGACCGGACCTCTTGTAGACCCCATCTTTCTCCTTCTCGTTTGTAACCCCACTGCAAACTTCGAGCACTTGGACTCAGGAATAAAGTCACCGACCGACTCAAACTGTACGTAGGGCATGTTGCCTGAACCAGTATAAACCATGTGTCATTGAGTGCTAAGTCACCTCCGATCACAACATACGACAAAACTACAAACATTTACTTGTTGGTCACTTTCTGCACCGACATTTTGATTTTAAATGAGCAATACATTATAGTCACTGCATTTGCATAATTCAATTGCAGTTCCCACCACCATATGGCGCCCAGCCTGTCATGTATAATAGTCAACCTGGAGCATCACCACAGGGTTACATGCATCCTGCTGGTTACATGCATCTTGTTAATAGTACATTTTATGCCTCTCTAAATTATTCTCTGTTCTGAAGCCAAAAAGTTTGTGTCTGATAACTTATCTTTTGAAATGCCAAACTTAGTGTTTTTTATGCCATGCGTATATCTAGTTGATGCTGATAATGATGATGTACTACTCAAAATGCACTGGTATTTTTATGCTCGTTACAGAACAATATCTAGACATTGTATGATTTCCTAGATAATTTTGTTCTGTTAGAAATGAACCTTTCATTGTTGAATTAATACATTCTTTTGAAATAAAGATACACCTCATGCATTATCACTGTTGTTTGGCAGTTCTGGGTGGTTTCATTGATATGCAATTCTGGATACTTTTGTTTGGTAGTTCTAAAGATTTGCAAGGACACAATTGGAAAGCAAGATTGTAGCTTGAAGTGAATTTCAGCTTTTATTGATTTTTATCTTCTGGTAGTAGGGCCTGTTCTGGGGAATAAATATGGCTACATATGTATGTAAATGTGCGGAAGAGAGCTTGCACCCTTGTTGCAGCCCGATCAGCTAATCCAACAGTCAGCTACTGAATCCAAATACATACTGCATAAGCTAATCACACTATATTATCTTTGTGGTTTCAGTAACATGTGGTTTTAGCTGAATGTCTATACTAGTTTCCTGTATTTATCTTTCAATTTTATTATTACCTAAATCCTAAAGGCTACAACTATTTATCTGAGTAGCTTCAAAATGCTTTTACTGGTGGCAGAACACTGTTTTTAGCTTTTACTGATGGTAGTTGCTTCTTCATATACAATGTGTGGTAGTTCATATATGTTGAGATGATATAACTTAACAATCCTTTTTGCATGTATCAGACTTGTATTAGGCTGTACTCTGCTTTCTCTTTAATGCAATGAAATGTAGCTCTCCTCTGTTTTCAAAACAAAAAGGCTGTACTCTGGCCCTGTTTACTGATAATCCTTTCTGAACTTGCTTTTAGCATGTGACCTCCAATATATGAGATTTTTTTAACAAGAAGGTCTTGTTTAGATTACAAGTTTTTTCACTCTCTCTCCATCACATCAAATCTTTGGACACATGCATGGAGTATTAAATGTAGATAAAAAAAATAACTAATTACATAGTTTGATTGTAAATTACGAGACGAATCTTTTAAGCCTAGTTAGACCATGATTGAATAATAATTGTCAAATATAAACGAAAGTGCTACAGTTGCCGAATACTGATTTCTAACGGCGATAGACAAGGCCGAAGATGGCAAGTCCGGCGAGTTGTCAATGCATGTGGCGGATTATTACTACACACTTAACTATAAGCATTGATGTCCAACTGAGCGGCCTGGTGTTCGCGGCAGAGCATTAACACAAGAACATTGGGGCTTGTTCGGCGGGCTGTAAAGCCGTTGCTGCTGATTTGTATAGCTGATTTTTTTAGAGAGAAAATATTATACCATAACTTATAAGCCAGCGAATAAGCTGGCTAATAAGACCCACCGGCAGTAAGGCCATGTACGGTCAAAGAATTGCTAACGCCATGTACGGAATCAAAATAAAATTTTCTTTGGCTGTCACATGCATGACCGATTTAAATCTAGGCGTAAAGTTTTAGATATCACATCGAGTATTAAATGTAAATGTTGCATAGGGTGTTCAGATATTAATAAAAAATAAATTACAGAATCCATCAGTAATCCGTGAGACGAATTTATTAAGCCTAATTAATCAATGATTAACACATGTGTTACTGTAGCACCATATTGTCAGATTATGAACTAATTAGGCTTAAAATATTCGTCTCATAAATTAGTCGCAAACTATGTAATTAGTTATTTTTTTAATCTATATTTAATACTATATACATGTATCTAAATATTCGATGAGATAAGAAGTACACTTTAGGGAGGAACGAGGCCTAAAAGGGAGACGGCTATCACATGCATTGACACGTCATAAATGCACGGAGAGCATAATCAGCGGAGACGTTCAAGACTTTTCTCGATTGGTGATTTAATTGAAATAAATAATTTGGTTTTTTATTAGTACTAGGCCCTGTTTGATTACCCCTCCTAAAAATTTTAGGAGCTAAAATCTAGATAGAGTTTGCCTAAAGAACCAAACACCTCCTTCTAAAAGCTTTTAAAAACTTTAAGAACTCCACCCCCTCCTAAAAACTCCTAAAATCCATCCTGGACCCCCACTGACCCTTCTTTATTGCCCTGCCCACTAAAAGCTCCTAAAGAGGAAGGCTGCATAGTCTATTTGCAAGTGCATTTATTGCTTTTAGTCAGTTTTAGGAGATGTAACCAAACACTCTTTTAAGGGATTTTAGTAACCTCATAAAAGGTCCTAAAACTTTTAGCTCCTAAAAATTTTAGGAGCTTCGAACCAAACAGAGCCCTATTCTCATTTGAGTCTGCAAATAATTCCGGATGGACAAGTGCGTAGTAAAGTTGGTTGAGCTAATTACCATAGAAATCTCTGAAGAAGTTTTTTTATTACTATTATTATCATTTAAGTCTATTAATAATTCCATTGAGTCCGTGTGCAGTAAATTTGTCTGTGCTAATTACTTTGGCCATTATCCGGACTCATGTGTAATTAGTACGGTAAATTCGACTGTGGCAAACTGGCAATCATCGGGGCGTTCGGTCACGTTTGGACTATTTTTTTATTACTGATAGTATCATTTTGTTAAAAAAAAAATTCCGTTCTGGCCAGCGAGCGGAAAATTCACCTATGCTAATCACCAGGACGTTCGGTCACCGTTCTGACTTTTTTTACTACTGATAGTGTCAGTGCAGAAAGTAAACAACAAGTAAATATTTATGATTTTGTCGTACGTTGTGATCGGAGGTGGCCTAACACTCAATGACATAAGGTTTATACTGGTTCAGGCAATATGCCCTACGTCCAGTTTGAGTCGGTCGGTGACTTTATTCCTTAGCCCAGGTGCTTAAAGTTTACGGTGGGGTTACAAACGAGAAAGAAAAAGATGGGGTGCACGAGAGATCCGGTTGGTTCCGATCGGAAGGGCCGAGAGCGACGGGAGCTCCTCTATGAGCTAAGTGTTCAAGCGTGTGCTTAAGATCCGAACCTGACGGTTTTGTGGTTGTGAGCTAGTGAACTTGAATCAACTTGAATCCCCCTCATGTTGGGAGAGAGCACATCCTCTTTTATAGATGAAGGGGATGGCCTTACAAGTGAGAGGGGGAGAGTTCGTATGCTTCTAAATCTTGTTGCCCACGCCGACGGGTACAGGAGGATGGTAGACGCCCACAACACTATTGGATGTCGGTTGTATGTGGAAGGTTACGTCGTCTTGTTTTGGGTATGGCAGATATCGGCACCTGCATATACTGTTGATGCCTAGGGGCATGTGAGAAATTTCACCATGTTCACTCGGTACGGTAAATCCCGGCGCCCACAACACTGTCGATGCCCAGAGGCATGTGGGGGGCCTTACCGTATGGGAGTTAACGGCGCCCACAATACTGTAGAGGAAAATATCGGCGTCTACAATACTGTTTGTGTCAGGGCGGTTGCAGAGTACTATTCCTGCAGGTGACAGGGTACGGCTCCTGGTATCATGGTTTGACTTGAGTGTCGTGCCTTGTTGTCTCCGTTCGTTCCCGGGTCCTTTCCGAGCGGGTGTCTCCGATCGGTTGGTCCCAGTCGGCTCTGGTTGCGCCAATCGGAGAAGAAGTGAGTAGGGTCTTTGCATACCACGGTCGGAAATGTGGGGTCGGAGTCAGAGGTAGTGCTTTGCCAGGCCTTCCGGTCGGAGAGACCGTCCGGAGGCGGCTAGAGACCGAAGTGAGCGCTTCGGCCGGAGAGGTGGGCCGGAGTCGACAAGCGGGCGCTGTTCTTCCTCGACCAGACCTTCCGGTCGGTGACTGGACCGCCCTTCTGGCACGTTGTTTTAGACTCTTGAGCCGACCCATGAGTTGCACGTTGTCTGCTTGGACCAAGCCTTTGCGGAGAAGCCGATCTGCAAAGGACCCCGGGTTTATAAATCCGACAGATAGTATCTTTTTGTTAAGAAAAAAATTCCATCATGTCCTATGAGAGGTAAATTTTCCTTTGGTAGTCACCGAGGCGTCCGGTCACCGTTCGGATTTTTTTATTACTGATAGTACCATTTTGTTAAGAAAATAATTCTATCCTGGTCTGTGAGCGGTAAATTCGACTGGGGTAATCGTCCGGCGTCCGGTCACATTCGGACTATTATTTTTTATTACTGATAGTATCATTTTGTTAAGAAAAAAATTCCATCATGTCTCGTAAGAGGTAAATTCTCCTGTGCTAGTCACCGGGGTGTCCGGTCATTGTTCGGATTTTTTTATTACTGATACTATCTTTTTGTTAAGAAAATAATTCCATCATGTCCTGTCATTGTTCGGATTTTTTTATTACTGATACTATATTTTTGTTAAGAAAATAATTCCATCATGTCCTGTAAGAGATAAATTCTCCTGAGCTAATCACCGGGACGTCCGTGTGGCAGAACCGCCTAATCTAATGCCTCACAGGAGTGCTCGTCTTCCATTAGACACTAAGCACCCAAGGGAGAACACCAAATTACTCGGTTCCGTCGGATACACCTCAAGGGAGAACCCGAAAATCCACATTTTTGCCACCAGGATCACAAATGAGAGAATAAAGCTTACATCATTCTTAACCATTTCTTATATCACTTTACATGTACATCAAAGTATAACATTTATTATTATAACAGCGGAATGTAATTATCTTATCAGAGTTATGAACAATTTAATATAACAGCGGAATATAAACATGTGATCAGAATTACAGCGGAAATAAATAGCTAATCACGATATGATAAAGTATTGATATATAAACTATGACAACATATTATGAAACTTTCATTTCTAAAAGCATTTGGTGAGAGTTGTAAATAAAGACTACTATCGCAGCGTAAAGGAATCCTCGCTGAGCCCACCAGGGGGAATCCACACACAAGAGTCAGCTCAAACATCCACCTGTCACCTGCAACAGGGGGAATAAACCCTGAGTACTCAATTGTACTCAGCAAGACTTACCCGACAGGGGAAAAAAGAAAAGACTCCAAGGATATGCAAGGCTATCTGGCTTGTGGGTTTATTGCATTTGCATGAAGCATTACTAAGCGTGCGTCCTTATATTTGATTTTTATTAATAGCCGCATTGGTTCATTAACTAACCATTCTATGTAAGCACCTGTGCTATTTTCAAGCAGGTGGTAAGCAATCAGATTTCCTTTTCCATCTTTCATCTTTCATCTTCAGTTCTTACTACGATGCTAAACCGCAGATAAGCCGTACCGGATAGCCCGGCGATTCGCGAATCAATGCCCCCAGCTGGGTACCCCGAAAACACACGCCCTGCTTGTACCCCAGGCACAAGCAGGACCAACCCATCACTCTCCTGTCCCGGGTGTCCAGGTCCCCGTCCAAACTGGGACTCCAAGCCCCCGCGCCTGAGTCCCGGACTCAGTGCGGTGCAAGGACCTCCTCCACCAAAATAAAACCCTAACAGTCGGTCCGGAAAGAGCTGGATCCGCGACAAGAGAGCAACAAGTCTTCCAAGCGCCCATACACAAGTATGTGCTCGGGATAATAAGTCTGTGACCTGCCTAGAGTCATATGCAACGATCGGTCCTTAACCGACCAGACAGGGAAAAATAGTGTAACCAAGCTATGCCCCGTGTCCACGGCGACACAACTCCTTACACTCACCCATACCCAAACCATATCCCTGCCCGGTCACCATTTTTCCTTTCCACCATTTTATATTTTCCAAGTGATAATAATTTGGTAATATATTTCATATCTCTCGCGAGTGACAAACAATCACTCGACTTCTACCGGAGTCCTGTAGCATAGCAATCTACACGATCCTATCATACTAGTAAAACTCATAGGAATAAAGATATATATGCAAGTGGGTTTCATTCAACTCCTTGAAACTTAATGCACAAATATAATTTAAACTGCAGAAAAGTAGAGGTTATGCACCGGGGCTTGCCTTGGTAAAATATAACCAAAAGTTAGCATTCCATCTTCGTGATATGATCACCATAGCATCATCTTTCAGCTACTCCAGTTGATCCCACGATCCCTCATCGTTCCTCCGTCGATGTGTGGTCACCATCATGCCTTCTTTTGGTTATTCCAGTTAATCCACCATCGCTCCTAAATGGTATACATCTTTGCAATATGCTTGTCTAAGGAAAACATGCATAAACAAGATATTTAAAAGACGAAAGAGATAAGTTGAAGCTTAGCCAGGGCAACAGGTCGGCAGAGACGGAGTCACGTGTGGACGTCGCTATGCCGCGGCGTGCGGAGGCAACCGGAGCGTGGTTGCGCCGGCGTGCTGTGGTGCAGGGCGTGGTTGGAGACGAAGAAGAAATGGCCTAATGCAGCTTGCGTTGCTTGACTGCTGGTGCTATAAAAATGCTGCTGGTGCGCTGGCTTTCATGTACGAACCCAAGACTAATTGGTCTCCTCTCCTTCGCATAGTACCGGGGCACTCCACCGTGCACGACAGGAAGCAATTTGCATATGCCACTGTCCTCTCCCTCTGCATGGCTGCTGAATGCACTAGCACGGATGCTTGCGTCATTTATCTCTCGTATTAACTCTCTGTTGGCCCTCTCGTCAAAAGTTTCGGCCAAGACAAGTCGCTGCCATCAAAATTTTGGGGCAAGACAAGTAGCTCAGTCAGTCAAGCCTGTATGCCTAGCTGCCATGCACAAATTAATGTTCGCTTGGTCTCCTTTCAAACACTGCACCGTTGGGTCAAAAATAATGGAGAAGGAGAATGAAGAAATTCTTGGAGGCTAGCTACCTCGGTCGATTTCAGCTTGCGGAGAAAACGATAGACGCGGCTTTCTCGGACAAGAACAGACGAACTGGAGTTGAGAGAAACAAGTGAACAGCGGAGCGGAACGGCTCGGCAGCTCGGCGTATCCTTTTTAAAGACAGGAGACGCGAAGGCGCGACAGCGACACATCGTAAGGTTAGCGGCTAACTAGCTTGCTTAAAGATAATAAAGCCCTCCTGGTTCATGACGTGAGGCTCAGGTGAACAGTGAACAGTAATTCCTGCGTGATGCACACCGTGCAAGACTCACTGGCTTGACTTCGCGCTACAGTGATTTCTGTGTGCTACAGTGCCGCGTGCAAGGCTGCAGGATGCAGTGAACCGTGTTTGGATTTCAGGTGGACTTGAGTGGTCTTTGGTCTTTCGACGTGTCAACTGGGCTAGTTGATTCATGATGGATTTGGACTCGAGTGTATGTGTGCTAATTAACTTAAGAAGGGGGAAGGAGAAGACCATTCGCAGACTAGCTCAAGACGAACAAGCAAGGAGACGCGTGCAGGCTTGGTTACTTTTTAAACACGACGGCAGAACGCCCAGGCCCAACGTGGCCGACAGGGTGTGCCGGTTGGCACGGACAAGACCGCGGCCGCAGAGACAAGCAAGGCAGGCAATCAGAGAAACAGAGACAAGCAGTGAGGGAGGGAAAATAATGAGCGGCTCGGCAAATGTAGACAAAAGTAATCAAGTCAGAGAGAAACAAAGCAAAAAAACCAGAGAGCATGGATGCGGATGGATGAGGAGACTTTGCAATGCAGCAAATTGCAGGGCCACGATGAGAACGAGACAGTAATCAAAAGTAATGCCAGGCGAGTACGTTGCACGCCGGAAAAATAAACGAAGCTGCTGCGCTCTCTTTCTCGTCCGTTCGTGCTTAACAAAATAAACCCGTGAGTTTTTATATATATATGCATCATTCTATTTATTAATGGATTTTATTTTATTTATAAAAGTTGATTTTCATGCTTAATCTAACCGAACAAACCGTTTGTTAGAATCGCCGTCGGACATTTCTAAATATTTCTACGCACAGAGTAATTTAACTTGGGCGTTTATTTGAGTCCACGAAACTAAGTCACACAGGATTCGCTTATCGCCTCAAGTATGTTTTAAATTAAAAACATGAGAAACTCGTTTTGAAAATTTTACTTAGGCCTAAATCGCGGTGCTAAACGAGATCGTAACACCAGGGGTGTTACAACCAACCCCCCTTAAAAAGAATCTCGTCCCGAGATTCGAAGCTAGAACTAGAAGGGAAAAACGTGATTATATTACGTAGATCAGAGATTACACGAAAGATTACACGACTTCGAATACTCAACCACACGGGGATCTAGGGATACATGGTTAAGAGCAACCTGGTACAACCGAGACTTAATCTAGAAGTCGAGATAGACGAGGGCAATGGAGAAACAACAAGATAATGATTATCCAAAACATAGCGTAGCACCAACAGATCCAAAAACAGTCGACTGAGAAGTAAAACATCGCGAACCCTAAAATCGAACTATCCAAACGAACTTGAACTTCTTCGGCGAACCAGATCCTTTCTTCTCTTCAGGTTACACCATCACCTCAGACTGATGAACCTAGCTTCACAAGCTCAATTGGATTTCGTAGTTCTGCTCCGTATGCGAGGGAATGGAATGAAGAAGAAAAGCAAGGACCAAGGGTATCTTATAGTGGCGAACGGAGGTGGAGCGCAAATCACTGGCAATGGAGGCGGAGTGGATGGGATACACAGACGGTTCATGCTATGAAGATAAGATCGGACATGGTGCGCTTCCTGCGCGAGCGGTAGAGGGGGAAATAAAGGACAGGAGAGGGGGTCCGCTCGAGGAGGCAGGCGTGCGGCGGTCGTGTCACCAAAAGAAGAGAGAAAGGAGAGGGAAGGGGAAATAAGGGGGGGGTCCGGTACGGGGAACGATGGTGCGGGGTAGAGAGCCGACCGGACGCCAGGAAAAGAAAAAGTGCACAGTGCACAAGGACGGCGAGTGCTGCACAATGCTGCGGCCACGCGAGAAAAGGAAGATAAAGGGCCTGACACAGACGACGTTTACAGGGCATGCAACGAAATAACCCGGCATACATAGCGTGGTCAACTAAACACAGGGCTTGGGACATGACATCCACTCAGGCTTTTATAAGCACTCCCTACTACTCGAGACCATCCTTCCTTACTACTCTTCTTTTCTTTCATTTACTCGACCACGTCCGTCTTTCATGTAGACTAATACCATGCCATACTTTCTTCCTCCAAAACCACCTCCTCCTGCTTACTTTGAGAGAACACTAATTCATCGACCCGTTGTGGACTTCCTGTTTAAACACCTGAACATTTTCAAGAAAATTATTTGTAGCAAAAGTGGTATGGCGGTGTAACTTAGTAAAGGTACTTGGTTAACAACCTCGATACCAGCGCGTGCCGAGCAGCGTCACCATGTGGCAGCTGTTCCACAGGGAGCCCTTAGTTTCGTCGCGGCACCATAAGCTTTTAACCAGGCAACTATTACCAACTTACACGCCATGAAGGCGGTGGGGTCATAGACCACAGAGTAAGGGGAGTATTGCAAGGGAAAAATTTAAACAACAAAGGTTCCCTCCACAACAAGGGACAAGGAATACAAATCCAACGACGGATTTGTTTTAAAGAGATTCAAGTGTTTTGCTGGGACATCCACAATTAGTCGATACAGTGTCCTATGTTCATGGCTAATCTGCTGGCATCTGAATGTCAACTTCTCTTGCAACCCGCTTAATTTCGCCCATGAAAACTCTTAAGCACACCTAACGAACTTAAGGTAGATGAACGCAATAAATACAGTGAACTAAATAAAATGCATGTTCCAACGGTCTTATATGGGTACATCATACAGACATTCAGGCTCCCATTCACGATACAGCATTCACCTTCCCTACTACCGGACGATCTCAATAACTACGGACGAACAACAACGGCACGAACACAATACCGGAGGACAGCAACGAAAAACACTACTACTACGGGTACAGCATCCCAAGGCCACTAATCTACATCTTCTCGTGGCAATGGCTGAGTGAGAGGAATCAAGGGCTCGACTTCTGACACTTCCGAGGGTGGAGGTGCTGGCGGTGCTGCAACACTAGTCCTTCTTTCTGGCGGGTGGATAGGGATCCCTTCCAAGATCGGGGCATCCTGCCTTTCAGCAGCCAGCGTCCTCCGCTTGGCCCTAGTGACAAGATAGGCCTCACGCAGCTGATGGACATGCCGATCTTCAGCCTCCTTTAGAGCTTCTGACATGACAGTCTCCCGGCTCTCAGCAGCTGCAGCACTGGCATGCGCTTCAGCGAGCTGCACCTCGAGTATTCGGGTGAAGATCTTGGCTTCCTCGGCTCGACGGAGGCAGATCCTCAGTTCCAAGGCTTGCCGATCATACTGCTCATCTAGAGCAAGCAGGTACGTGGTCAAGTGCACCACGGTAGGACTATCCTCTTGCGCATCCCGCCCTTGCAAGGCCTCCATGCGAGCCCTCCATGCCCGCCGATTCCTGTCCAAAGGTGGAAAGAACCGCATAGGGGTACGGGCAATGGGCTCCTCATAGATCTGGCAGAGGTACCGCAAGGCTTTGCGGGCCACAACCTGGTAGGTGTCGGTGAAGCGAAACCCGGTTGCGGTCACACTCCAGGCTTCAGTGAGGTCGGGGAACTCCTCACTCTTCCCGATGTAGACGGTAACCTCACACCGCTCGGTGCCATGCTCCTCATACTCACGGCCCTCATACTCAGGACGAGCTTTGACTCCGAGCTTTTGCAGGGTGGTATGCAGGATTTTGGGAAAACCCTCAACGTTCAAGCAGTAACTACTAACCCAGGCTCCTGCCATTTCTAGCGGTGGTTGCAAGGAAGGCTGAGCGAAAAGAAAGGCTAGCTCAAAGGAAAAGCTAAGCGAGCTAAAGTGCGCTGAGTGGTGATACCAATAGCTAAGTCAGGCTCTGCTTATAAAGGCGGAGCGCTCAGTGGTCCTGGCGTGGTTCACCAGGGTTCCCGCGCGAGATCACTATGACGAATCGACCAAATTCCGCGTGTTCGAGGCGAGCGATGTTCGAGGCCATTACTGACTAGTACGACTGCAGGGCAAGGGTCCGACAAGAGCACATAAAAGAGGTACGGGGAGACATGGGTCACGACAGGCGTGAAACCACGGGTGAACACGGAACACAAAGCCACAGTGCAGACCTAACTATGGAACAGGAATGAGTCAATCGTGACACCTATGGAGGGTGTATCTACAAGCAATACGAGCGCTACAATGCACAAACATGATATGCATGAATACACGTCCTCTACGTCCTTCCATTGTTGCCAGCATATAGGGCAACCGTTCTCACATTTTTGGCACAACGTTCTCTCCCTGTAGCTAGTCGAGACTATCGAACTATGCTCGAGTCAGTGTACCTGCAGAAAACTTGATTAAGCCTATCTAAGTCAGCAGAGTGCCATCTATCCTGAATACATAACCATAGTAATAGGGCTACTTATATAACTTCGCATGTAAACGTCCTAACTTTTTGCAAAAACAGGTTGTCAAATTTTAGCTTAGAAAAGGTTTTGAAAGCTTTATTTCCTCATTTATGCTCTGATACCACCTGTGGTAGAACCGCCTAATCTAATGCCTCACAGGAGTGCTCGTCTTCCATTAGACACTAAGCACCCAAGGGAGAACACCAAATTACTCGGTTCTGTCGGATACACCTCAAGGGAGAACCCGAAAATCCACATTTTTGCCACCAGGATCACAAATGAGAGAATAAAGCTTACATCATTCTTAACCATTTCTTACATCACTTTACATGTACATCAAAGTATAACATTTATTATTATAACAGCGGAATGTAATTATCTTATCAGAGTTATGAACAATTTAATATAACAGTGGAATATAAACATATGATCAGAATTACAGCGGAAATAAATAGCTAATCACGATATGATAAAGTATTGATATATAAACTATGACAACATATTATGAAACTTTCATTTCTAAAAGCATTTGGTGAGAGTTGTAAATAAAGACTACTATCGCAGCGTAAAGGAATCCTCGCTGAGCCCACCAGGGGGAATCCACACACAAGAGTCAGCTCAAACATCCACCTGTCACCTGCAACGGGGGGAATAAACCCTGAGTACTCAATTGTACTCAGCAAGACTTACCCGACAGGGGAAAAAAGAAAAGACTCCAAGGATATGCAAGGCTATCTGGCTTGTGGGTTTATTGCATTTGCATGAAGCATTACTAAGCGTGCGTCCTTATATTTGATTTTTATTAATAGCCGCATTGGTTCATTAACTAACCATTCTATGTAAGCACCTGTGCTATTTTCAAGCAGGTGGTAAGCAATCAGATTTCCTTTTCCATCTTTCATCTTTCATCTTCAGTTCTTACTACGATGCTAAACCGCAGATAAGCCGTACCGGATAGCCCGGCGATTCGCGAATCAATGCCCCCAGCTGGGTACCCCGAAAACACACGTCCTGCTTGTACCCCAGGCACAAGCAGGACCAACCCATCACTCTCCTGTCCCGGGTGTCCAGGTCCCCGTCCAAACTGGGACTCCAAGCCCCCGCGCCTGAGTCCCGGACTCAGTGCGGTGCAAGGACCTCCTCCACCAAAATAAAACCCTAACAGTCAGTCCGGAAAGAGCTGGATCCGCGACAAGAGAGCAACAAGTCTTCCAAGCGCCCATACACAAGTATGTGCTCGGGATAATAAGTCTGTGACCTGCCTAGAGTCATATGCAACGATCGGTCCTTAACCGACCAGACAGGGAAAAATAATGTAACCAAGCTATGCCCCGTGTCCACGGCGACACAACTCCTTACACTCACCCATACCCAAACCATATCCCTGCCCGGTCACCATTTTTCCTTTCCACCATTTTATATTTTCCAAGTGATAATAATTTGGTAATATATTTCATATCTCTCGCGAGTGACAAACAATCACTCGACTTCTACCGGAGTCCTGTAGCATAGCAATCTACACGATCCTATCATACTAGTAAAACTCATAGGAATAAAGATATATATGCAAGTGGGTTTCATTCAACTCCTTGAAACTTAATGCACAAATATAATTTAAACTGCAGAAAAGTAGAGGTTATGCACCGGGGCTTGCCTTGGTAAAATATAACCAAAAGTTAGCATTCCATCTTCGTGATATGATCACCATAGCATCATCTTTCAGCTACTCCAGTTGATCCCACGATCCCTCATCGTTCCTCCGTCGATGTGTGGTCACCATCATGCCTTCTTTTGGTTATTCCAGTTAATCCACCATCGCTCCTAAATGGTATACATCTTTGCAATATGCTTGTCTAAGGAAAACATGCATAAACAAGATATTTAAAAGACGAAAGAGATAAGTTGAAGCTTAGCCAGGGCAACAGGTCGGCAGAGACGGAGTCACGTGTGGACGTCGCTATGCCGCGGCGTGCGGAGGCAACCGGAGCGTGGTTGCGCCGGCGTGCTGTGGTGCAGGGCGTGGTTGGAGACGAAGAAGAAATGGCCTAATGCAGCTTGCGTTGCTTGACTGCTGGTGCTATAAAAATGCTGCTGGTGCGCTGGCTTTCATGTACGAACCCAAGACTAATTGGTCTCCTCTCCTTCGCATAGTACCGGGGCACTCCACCGTGCACGACAGGAAGCAATTTGCATATGCCACTGTCCTCTCCCTCTGCATGGCTGCTGAATGCACTAGCACGGATGCTTGCGTCATTTATCTCTCGTATTAACTCTCTGTTGGCCCTCTCGTCAAAAGTTTCGGCCAAGACAAGTCGCTGCCATCAAAATTTTGGGGCAAGACAAGTAGCTCAGTCAGTCAAGCCTGTATGCCTGGCTGCCATGCACAAATTAATGTTCGCTTGGTCTCCTTTCAAACACTGCACCGTTGGGTCAAAAATAATGGAGAAGGAGAATGAAGGAATTCTTGGAGGCTAGCTACCTTGGTCGATTTCAGCTTGCGGAGAAAACGATAGACGCGGCTTTCTCGGACAAGAACAGACGAACTGGAGTTGAGAGAAACAAGTGAACAGCGGAGCGGAACGGCTCGGCAGCTCGGCGTATCCTTTTTAAAGACAGGAGACGCGAAGGCGCGACAGCGACACATCGTAAGGTTAGCGGCTAACTAGCTTGCTTAAAGATAATAAAGCCCTCCTGGTTCATGACGTGAGGCTCGGGTGAACAGTGAACAGTAATTCCTGCGTGATGCACACCGTGCAAGACTAGCTGGCTTGACTTCGCGCTACAGTGATTTCTGTGTGCTACAGTGCCGCGTGCAAGGCTGCAGGATGCAGTGAACCGTGTTTGGATTTCAGGTGGACTTGAGTGGTCTTTGGTCTTTCGACGTGTCAACTGGGCTAGTTGATTCATGATGGATTTGGACTCGAGTGTACGTGTGCTAATTAACTTAAGAAGGGGGAAGGAGAAGACCATTCGCAGACTAGCTCAAGACGAACAAGCAAGGAGACGCGTGCAGGCTTGGTTACTTTTTAAACACGACGGCAGAACGCCCAGGCCCAACGTGGCCGACAGGGTGTGCCGGTTGGCACGGACAAGACCGCGGCCGCAGAGACAAGCAAGGCAGGCAATCAGAGAAACAGAGACAAGCAGTGAGGGAGGGAAAATAATGAGCGGCTCGGCAAATGTAGACAAAAGTAATCAAGTCAGAGAGAAACAAAGCAAAAAAACCAGAGAGCATGGATGCGGATGGATGAGGAGACTTTGCAATGCAGCAAATTGCAGGGCCACGATGAGAACGAGACAGTAATCAAAAGTAATGCCAGGCGAGTACGTTGCACGCCGGAAAAATAAACGAAGCTGCTGTGCTCTCTTTCTCGTCCGTTCGTGCTTAACAAAATAAACCCGTGAGTTTTTATATATATATGCATCATTCTATTTATTAATGGATTTTATTTTATTTATAAAAGTTGATTTTCATGCTTAATCTAACCGAACAAACCGTTTGTTAGAATCGCCGTCGGACATTTCTAAATATTTCTACGCACAGAGTAATTTAACTTGGGCGTTTATTTGAGTCCACGAAACTAAGTCACACAGGATTCGCTTATCGCCTCAAGTATGTTTTAAATTAAAAACATGAGAAACTCGTTTTGAAAATTTTACTTAGGCCTAAATCGCGGTGCTAAACGAGATCGTAACACCAGGGTGTTACAGTCCGATCACCGTTCGGATTAACTTTTTATTACTGATAGTATCATTTTGTTAAAAAAAATACTTCTATCCTGGCCTGTGAGCGGTAAATTCGATTGTGGTAATCGTTGGGGCATCCGTTCACGTTCAGACTATTTTTTATTACTGGTAGTATCATTTTGTTACGAAAATAATTCCGTCTTGTCACGTGAGAGGAAAATTCGTCAGTGCTAAGCACCGGGGCGTCCGATCATCGTTCATATTATTTTTATTACTGATAGTATCATTTTGTTAAGAAAATAATTCTGTTATGTCCCTTGAGCGGTAAATTCGCATGTGCTAATCACTCCGGTCACCGCTCTAACTTTTTTTTATTACTGATAGCACCAATTTGTTAAGAAAATAATTCCGTCATGTCCCGTGAGCAGTAAATTCACATGTGCTAATCACCGGGGCATCTCGTCACCGTTTTGACTTTTTTTTATTACTGATAGTATTATTTTGTTAAGAAAATAATTCCATCATGTTCCGTGATCGGTAAATTCGTTTGTGCTAATCGCCAGGACATCCGGTCACCGTTCGGATTTGATTTTTTTTATTACAGATAGTATGATTTTGTTAAGAAAATAATTCTGTCCGGACCTGTGCGTAATTAAATTTGTTGTAATAGTCACTCTCGTACAAGTAAATAAATTATCCCTGGGTAAATAGATTATTCTTGATAACCACATTACATTATAAGCAAGTCATTTGAACCACACGGATGTCCATCGGAATTCATCACGCAAGGATCCACACCTGTGCCTGCATGATCCAATCATGTGACAATCGCGGGCAGCAACACACATGTCATGGGAAGAACCGAAGAATTCACAAGACAAAACATGTAAATAAATAGTGAGTAGAAGCAGAAATTCATAAGCCAAAGATTCGTAGTATCGATTCAAACCAAATTCATTAAAATGGTTCTTAGATTCACACACCATATCTGATTCGTACATTGTATATGGGATCGGGTCCCTAGAAATTAAAAAAAAAAACATTTGTACAAAATTAACCGCTACAGCTGCAGAACGATCCAGGCCTCCAGGCATCCAGCACAATGGCGGCACCTTCTTTGAACAAACGCAAACAATCATCAATCAATCTAGTACTAGTTGCTCTTGAGAGGCATGTGAACATGAACCGCGTGAAGTGCCGCCTGATCGGAACCGCCAAAGGCAGGGGAGGAGAGGATGTCGCTGCTGCACGCAAAGTCGACTTGACTGTGATTACGAGTTGCTAATCCCCATCAGATCGGCAGGAGCCTGAAGTTGCTCTCCCAATCCCCCACTCACCAGACCAGATCTGCCACGAGCATGGAGGGGTGGCGCGGAGACCTCTGGTTCGGATCCAATGGTGGTGCTGCCCGTGCCGAAGACGCTACTTGTCAGAGGGACGCACCATGCCACCATCGATGAGGCACTGGATCCGCACGGGGTCGCTGCTTGCCGTGGGTGTGCGCCGAGGATGACACGCACGACGGCGGCGGCGAGGAAGACGAGCTCCCAGGACGCGAGCGCACGTGCGCGGAATGCCGCCTGGATCCACGGCGCCGTCCAAATCCCGCCTGGTTCAACCGCCGGGGGCGCCAACGAAGCACGTGCGCGGAATGCACATCACCGAGGATCCGCCGCCGCCCTGGCCCAGCTGCCGACGACCTTGCCGATCTGTAGCCCGAAGTGAGGATTGAAACAGAAAAAAGAAGGGACAAAATGAGAGAGGAAGCAATATGCAGACCACAGAGATGCAGGACAGGTCAGCAAATCTACGACAGGTGCCATCCGTGCGGGGATGGCCGCGCCGCCGCCGTCGCAGCCGGGAGGATCGGGGCCGCCGCGGTCACATCCAGGAGGGTGGGGAAGCCACCACGCGCCACCATCCGCTAACTATGGCCCACCTGCAGACATAGACGTACCCCAAATCCGTACGGCCGCATTAGACGTTCACGCCGCTGACCGGATCGAATCGCTGCCGGTCCCCACGTTCTCTCTCCCTCCCAGAACGACGGCGACGACCCCAACGGCGATGATATGCTCCGTTCGGCTTAGCCAGAACCGGCTCGTTCCACTTATTTTTTTTTAGCTAAACGAGTATTTTTTTCTCATAATAATTCAGCCAGAACAGTATTTTTCAATCAGTTTCAGCTAAGTTTCAGCAAGCCGAACAGGGCCATGGGTACTGCTGCAGCGACGGTTACTCCTTCCCTACCCCATCTGCCATTCTCCATCCCTCTCGAGTGCCTTTCATCAGCTTTGTGGTGATGGCGAGCACAGCGGCCAGCTCTAGTGCAAGCATTTTTTCTTTGTCTTCCTCTGATTGATGGTCCCAAATGCAAGATCGCGCAAGAGCAAGGCTGGTAACGTGTATTACAAGTGCCCCAACAATTTCTTGGTAATTTTTCATGGTTTTGTCTATTTTTCATCAAATGCTGCTAGGGTTAATTGGGCTCGGTTTTGATTTGTTTCTGATTTGCAGAATGATGATACTTGTAAGGAATACTGGTTCGAGGACCAGTACCTTGAGTATTTACATGCCAATCATCCAAACCTGCTTGAGGGTGTCGAAGTGGATTTTGTATAGCCCACATCTGTTGCCCCTGCTATTCTTGGTGCTCCTGTTGGCACAGAACATAATAGCGACATGATGGTGGAGATGCTAGACATGAAGGTTCAGATAGCTTACTTGAAGGTTGACATTGCCAACTTGAAGCTAGAGATCAAAGATTTGAAGAATGGAGAATTGGGCAAGCCTTTTGACATAGGCGATGCATTAGTTGCTTTGGTGATGCTGAACCTATTTGTAACAATCTTAGTTGCAACAATTTGGAAGTGAAGTAGTCTGTAGGTTAGGAGCATGTTGGTTGCATACCCTATTAGTTAGCAGTGTTAGTAGTGTTGGAGCATTTTGGAAGGCAAGGAGGAAGTATTATGTGTTTTAGCAGTGTTAATCTGAATATGTATGTGACTCTGTTTCAGTCATTGTTATATAAATCTTTTTTCAATGTTTATGTGACTATGTTTTTATGAATATATTTCTATGTTTTTGGATAATTTTGCTACTGGACCCTAAGCTTATGTGAAGCTTGCTATAGAACATTAAAATTTCTTTATTGTAGGACACTTCCTAGTGTCTTCTAGCAAATAATTTTTTTGACAATGTTAGGCCAAAATAAAAAGTTTGGAATGGGACTATAGGTGGATGCCATTTTCATTAGAAGCCCACTATTTTAAGCATCCAGGTGATCAGTTTGTGGCCACGTACAGAGGCCATTCAGTTCTGCCAACACTTATCCGTTGCTATTTCTCCCCTGTGCACATGTCAGGAAGGAACAACATATATTTTTATTTAATCTGTGGTGAGAAACACCAACTTTCACAGAAATAGGTTCATCAACACAAGCTCATCAATATGATCAGAACACATAAATGGGTTCACCAGTACAAGCAGTTAACATTGACAGGCTTAATGCATATCCACTTCTGACCATAACACACATAAAGGTTCAGAAGCATGCACCAAACTACCTAATATCCAGTTCACATGCACATAGACACAAATACATGGTCGCGCCTCATTCAGTTCACACGCACATAGGCACAACTACAGGTTCAAAAGATTACATGGCACAATTTCAACTTCAAAAGACAACAGGCAGAACATCATCTTCAAAAGACATGGCCTGTTCACATGCACACAAGTAGAGCTTGAACTTCAAGCTTCCATGTTGTTTAAAAAGTCCTTGAGGCTATGAACAACACTAGTTTCTAGAGCCGCCTTCTTCTTCTTCTTCTTCTTCTTCTTTTTTGCTGGGGTCTTCTTCTTCTTAGGCGTTTTCTTCTTCTTAGGTGTCCTCTTCTTGACTTGTGATGGTCCAACAATGTCCTCATTTTCTTCTACTTCTTCTAGTTGCCTTTTTTTTGTAAATGTCACAATATTGTTAGGAAATAATTACTAAACTATGTTACAATTGGAAAGAGACCCGCAGTAAAAAAAACTTGCCTTTTTTCTTTTGAATTCAACCCAATCTCTCCATCTTCCCCTAACTCTGGCTTCTTACAAGTCTTGGCAAAGTGGTCCAATTCACCACACCTTTTGCACCTCACCTTCTTCTTAGTAGCATTTTTCTCATTACTTCCTCTGATTCTTACTACTCTGGGCCTACCAGCCGCTCTTCCTAGTAGAGGTGGCCAAACTTTGAACCCAAGGTCAACCTCTGGCCACTGTGATCTGTCTGGCATTGGTTCCACTCTCTGAGCATATGCAGCCCTGAATCTCTGAACAAATTAGTACTCATGCACAAAGTCTGCAATTTTTATTCCCCTTTGTGATAGTATCCATACCAACACATGTTTGCATGGCTTGCATGTGACTTGCCACTCTCTGCATGAGCAAGAATGATGCTGCAAGTCCACAGTGTGCCTCTTCTGGTTGTTCCAGTCATCAAGCAATGTCACTTCTGCTATATCCAAATCACTCTGGACAACCTTAGCAACTTTCAGGTTCTTGCTTACAGTGTTTAGGTCCTTGATAACACTAGGGAGTATACCATCTTGTAGATTCCTACCAATCTGCCTCCTTAAACATCTCTTCTCCATTATCAGCTCCCTTGTCCCATCAACTAGTTCATGCAACAAAACACCTTTCAAGTGCCTAATCTGAGCATTGAAACTCTCATAAACATTATTGATCAAATAATCACATTTACTATTCTATGAAAATCCACATCTATACCAAACCCTATTGTGGTGGTCCTCTAGGTATTGTATGGCATCTGGAGCAAACTCATAGATCTTCTGCATGTGCCACTTGAACAAACCCAAAGTGTAACTTCTTGCAGCTGGGTACAAGTGATCAGTGAACACATCTCCACGATAGTGCTTCATGAAGTTGGCATACATGTAACGTCCCAGCTCAGAAAGACGGCTAAGATCCACTCTACACATTGAATGGACCACACCTGCTAATTAACTCTCTTGTGCTTTCGTCCTCGCTTCGCACAAAAGGTTCGAACCAGAGTTAATTCCCTCCTAGGCTCAGGCTTTTAAGCTGGTTCGGCACCTCCTCAGGTTCCGATAGGGGACTAAAGTCCCGTAGCTATAGTGTTTTGCTGCTACAGTACTAGCAACCGGAGTTGCGGTACTCGGCCATTCAGCCCAGCCACCACCAGACCGGCCTAACTTGGTCCATTTAGCGGGGTCTCACAGAGATGAGATGGAGGAAATGAACGGCAGCGACTCGATCCAGTCAACGACGCGGGCGTCTAATGCGGAAGGCAGGGGCATAATGGACCATACGGATTTAGGGTACGTCTACATATGCCTGCAGGTGGGCCACATGTCGCGCCAAGCGTAGAAACTGGCATTTCTCCGTTGTACAAGGAATTGTATTGGCATGATTCGAAATAGATAAAAAGTAATGGCATTTCTCGGATGTGTGGTTTTTGTAATGGCTTCAATCCAATTAACCCTTATTTATGTACGGAGTATGTAAATTTTGGACCTACGATATTTACGGTCGTAGACCTATAAGCGTGGATTGGGGGTGCTAATACGGATGGTGAGCGGGGATTTAATTACGTTGGTGATTTATTATACCGAATAATAGAAGCGCCCCAATTAAATACGCTGGTTTTTGTCTCTCGCCAGAGGGGGGCGGCGCTTCGCCGGAGCGCTGAATGTTATTCAAAACCCAGGCTTCGGAATAGTATATATATATATAGGCACACACACACATATGAAAACTTGAAAACCCTAGCCACCCCCTCATTTCTCCCCTCCCCTAGCAGCTGCTTCTCCCTCCTCTAGCTGCGCCGCCGACTCGTCGTCGCTGTGATTATTTTATTAATGGCAGAGATGGGTAATTTAGATATAGATTTAGGGGTTACTTTAGATTATTTTATATAATGGTAGAGATGGGTAATTTAGATATAGAAATATCAATGGCCCTCGACTCACATCGTAGCCGTTGTGCTCCTCAAGTTCCTTCTCCAACTCATCCAGTGATATATCCTCACTGTCAGCATGGTCCAGGGAAAAGAAATCCAATGATGTGGTGATATACCATTCAGTGAAATAGCATTTACAATACAATTACTCCTAGTAGAATCTCTAAAACCCAATTTTGCATGTACGGTCATTTTCACAAAATTACCAGAGCAGGTAACGATGGAGCGATAACGAAAATAGAACCACAGTACAGCACCAGTTTAATCCTACTGGAGTCGTGATAGCTCTCAGAATCCTCGTCGAAGGAGAAAAACCAACCGAATCGTTCTTCGATTCGCTGCTCATGGATCCCAGCCATAGTGGTTGCTGATACCACGCTTGGAGATCTTGTAACAAACAGTTAAGAACCATCTTAGAGGCAGATTGCGTTTGTGGTCCGAAAGGAAAGGCATGGGGATGCAATGCATGTCCAATGGAAGCAGCCAATCTCGACAGTGTGTAGAAATCACTGGCTTCAAACGACCTCGACAACGAGTAGGGTGAAAGTGGGATAGCTCACCTGGAGTTGGAACTCGGGCACCGAACGGTGTGTGTGGCTGGTCCACTCCACCGGCAGGAGCGCGCGTACGTGCACGACGAATCGGCGAGTGCAAGGCGAGCAGGGATGTAGAGGACAAGCTTCAATTGTACTAGAGGTGAGCAGGCAATTAGGAGGAATTTCCCCTAAATCACATTAATAAACAGACGGGTTAAAAATTACACGTTTTGATGAAATACTCCGTCCATCCTATTCTAGGTTTATCTTTAAGTCGATTTTTTCTTAACTTTGACCAAATTTATAGAGAAAAGTATTAATATTTATGACATCAAATATGTATATTATGAAAACATATCTCATAATCAATCTAATGGCACTTATTTTGCACCATAAACATTTCTAATTTTTTTTTAAAAAATTTACTTAAACTTAAGAAAGATTGACTTAAAAACAAACCTAGAATGACTTTTTTAGGAGGAACTAGACTCACAATCCTGGTCACCTCTCATGCAGCCATTTGTCTGCACAGTACACATTTGCATTTTGCAATACCAAATATAGTACAACAATACAGAGATGTAGGCAAACTATCCAAAGTAGAGACATCAAAAAGTTAGAAATTTTATCAGGAGTCGAATGATCCAAAAGTGACACCACAGACATGAGCAAACCAGACAATCCACAACTGAGTTTTATACATAAAAAGCATCCACATTAAAAACCACCTTTTGGCGAAGGCAGAGGAGGCGACCTAAAGGCGAAGGCACAGGAGCCATATGAGGCCATGGAACAAAAGTGTATTGAGACAACTCAGACTAAAGGTTGAAGCCCTAGATGAACCTCGCATCAGAAGCAAAAATCAGGAAATCACCCCCAAAATTGTCTGTGGTAGTCACTATGTGCAACTGGACCATGGGCATTTCAGCCTGCGTAGAATGTCTCCACAGCTCCTCCCCTACTAGGATTTGCAGCCTTCCTGATCCAGTGAGAACGATTACATGACCTCCAAGTAAATCACCACCATAAGGATCGGGAGAAAGATACACCTACCCCTTATTAGATAAGGTAACCAACTGGCTAAAATAAATGAAATGACCAAAGAATAGCCACTAGATATTAGTCTGGTGATAAGAAACACGTCTCGCTCATCAACTCTAAAGAAATGATCGATGTACAGATGTGTAACAGCACTAAAAGTCATGCGATCAAAGTATGTTCCTAACAAATACCTTATCCCCAACTGCTTGAACGTCCTTAGGACTAGTAGAATGTTATGATACCAGCCAAACATCATATGACGTGGCTCCTCTCCAAGTTCCACGTCAGTGCACATCTTGTATTTAGTCACCATCTATTCAACATGAAAAGTAGCTGATTTACAGATAAAATGGAAAGCACCCTTCAACCTCCTGGCGAAGTCAACTGCAGCAGTAACAGCATAGAGTGCACAATACTCCGAAAAGATTAAAGAGGCATAGTTTATAGCCAGAGAAAATAAAGAGAAATAAGGTAACACATCACCATATAGATTAAGAGAATAAAATAAAACAGTAGTAACTTAGGAATAGTTTATAGCTACAGTGATAAAAGAACAGGCAAACAATAATTAGATAGAGAAATCAATAATCCATAAGAGGTCTAATAGTTTGGCCTTGATCATAGATAATCGCATCTATGTGTACACCATTGATCAACACTAAAGACATTGACCATTCATGACATTCTGTGTCCTGCATTTCAATCAACAAAACTAGTTAAACTTGTGAATTAAGTAATCACAACGCGCATTAAGATCGTAAAGTATGATATTTTCTTACTTCCACGCGACAATCAGGACAGCCAAAAGGAGGTAGATCATCGAGTAGATTCCTGGAAGGCATATACAGCCACCCACATGATGGGCAGATCCAATGTTTGGCGTAATCTCTTGTGCTCCGATGAAGGCATGTAGGAGCGCATCCAGATCTTGATGCCCCAGACAACGGCCAAGATCAATCCACTGCTCCATAGCTCCCCTAACAATCCAAAAAAGAAAAAAAAATGAGGTAATGTAAAAGAACCACACCATCCATTACACCAGACCAGACAAACATACCGGCTACTCATATCTGGTTCGTCCGATTAGGGCGCGTAGCCACACCCTTATCGAGTATTGACACAATTCCTACCCACAGGGCGTATCCACACCCTTAGGGCTCCTTTGGGTACGCTGATACCGCCGGTATCCCCGCCCCATCCGCGGGGGAGCCAAGGCCCATGGGAGCGGGCACCCTCTCCATTCCACGCTACAGTTTGGATATCGCTTGGGCTAAAAAAAGTCCGTGCCTTTTCAGTCCGATCCGCGTGGAGCCACGGGGGAATAAAAAATCACCTCCTGAGTCGTGTCTCTGTTTCCTTGTCGCCCCTCGCGCTCGCCATCGACATCGACTCGTGCGGCCGCGCAAAGCAAGACATGGCGGCTAGGGTTTGAGCGCCGCCACTCCCAATCGCGTGCGCCGCGCATCCCCATCTCCCACCATCCCGCGACTCGCTTCGTGCCAGCAGCGCCACACACTCCATCCATCCACCGGGAAGCAGTGTTGCCGCGCACTCCATCCTCTCGCAAGGCAAGCCATGGCGGCTATGGTTCGAGCTCTACCCTCTCCTACTCATGCTCCTCCAATCTCTGCTCCTTCTGTTCACAGGCCATTTGTTCTTTTCGTCTTCCTCGCAGAGCGCCACTATGGAGCCTAGGGTTTGAATGCCGCCAGTCGCTGCTCCGTCCCACATCCACCAGCTGCCACACTCGTTGAGCTGCCGCCTGCACATTCTACATCCCCGGCCAGCCATCTCGCTTGTGGTCTCTAGCTACAGGTTTGACACCTCCTTTGTTCTACGTTTCTTTTAGATCTGTTTGGTGTTCATGAATTGTGTGGTGATCTGGTGGTTCTTGCCACAACTGGTGCTCTTTTTATTGTTCTATGTGTTTTCTTAGGTGCAATCCTGTTAATTTGTTTCCTTCACTTGTTAGCTGCAGTGACTGGTTGCTTCTTTTTTTATTTGAACATTAGGTTAATGACTCCAGTTCAGTTGAGGTTGTCAAACTAGCTTGCTGCTCTTTGTTTGGCTCAAGGTTTCCTCTGTTTTTGTTTTTCAGATAGCGCACTGCAGCTGTATTTTAGAGTGTCAGTAGTAACTGACCAGTGGAGAGTTCAGGTAAAACTCAGCTGCAGACTTCGTTTTTCAGTCAGTTCAAAGATTTCTTTGTAGTAGCTGTTTGTTTTCCATCGGTTGCTAGCTGTCTTAGCTCTTAAGTGCTTCATGTGCAGCTTCTGAATATTCAGGCTTTTTAGAATAGTATTCACAGTTCAGTTCAGTGAGTGCTTTTTGATTTGTTTGGGTAGCCTATTAGCAGTAACATTTTTTATTAGATTAATTATGTTTACTCATTTCTTTTGTTTGCTTCCATGATGTTTTAAGCAAGTACTAATTGTTCGTAAGGTCAGTATGTCACAAGTTGGCATATGTGACTTTTACAATGAGAAGAGAGACGCGTTGGGTAATTTTGGAACATAGGCTTCAATTATAAATACATAAGTAGACCAATATCTCAGCTGGTATAGAGCTGATGCTAATGTCAAATATAAGGGTCACACTGAATATGTGGACATGCCTCTGTTATTAGTTCGCCCATGCTTGCAGAATTAGTACTGCTACCTGTGATCTTGTTTGGTTTAGAGAGAAAAATAAAATACTAACACGTACTTTATTATAAATACACATGTAGGATAATATCTCAGCTTGTTTCTATTTGCAACTTTTAGATAATGGACTCTAGGAAGAAGAAAATTAGGAAATTCATACAGATGGAAGAAGATGATGATGAATTGTTTCTTATCATTATTCCTACAATACTTGAATGTCTGAATGAAGAGAAGAGGCTAGAGCATAACTCCGAGTATACGGGTCCTAAGAAGGTGAAGGAAATTCTGGAGGGGCATGAGAATTGGTGTAAATCTGAGTTTCGTATGGAGACACCAATATTTAAGGAGACATGTAACTATCTTAGGTGTGAGGGTCTATTGCGCGACACATGAGGTGTTACCATTGAGGAGCAGCTAGGGATGTTTATGTATATGATTTCACACAATGCTAGCAATGATAGACTGAAGAAAGCATTTCAGCACAGTGGTGAAACTGTCCATAGGCACATAAGGGCAATTTTCAATATCATTCCCACTCTCACCTATAGATTTGTGAAGCTTCCTACTTCCAACCAAACTCACCCCAAGATAGCTGCGGATCCTAGATTTTGGCCCTTTTTCGGGTAAGGCATAACACTAGACCTTATTGTCTCTCTAACATTTTGCTTTGTTTTTAAGTTTCATTTTTTTATAGAATTGTATTGGTGCTATCGACGACACACATGTGCCTATCACAATTGCAGAAGAGAAAGCCCCCCATATAGGAATAGGAAAGGCACACTATCTCAGAATGTCATGGTAGCATGTGACTTCAACCTAAACTTCACATTTATCTCTTGTGGGTGGGAATGGTCTGCTTCAGATGCTGGAGTTCTTCGATCAGCTATTTCCAAGGGTTTCCAAGTTCCTGAGGGAAAGTTTTATCTTGTGGATGGTGGGTATGCAAATGCACCACAATTCCTGGCGCCTTATCGAGGAGTTAGATATCACATTGCTGTGTTTCGGCGACGCTCATCTCGAAGAAGAGAATATGCTGATCACAAAGAGCTTTTCAATCATCATCATGCACTTCTTAGAAACCATATTGAGAGGGCTATTAGGGTTCTTAAGAAAAGGTTTCAAATTCTGAAAGTAGGAACACGTCATCCCATAGAATCTCAAATAAAAATTTCAGCAGCAGCCGTTGTATTTCATAACATAATTAGATGTCTAAATGGTGACAAAAATTGGCTAGATCACCAACCTACTTATATACAAGAATCTGATCATGTTGATCTGCCACAAGGAGATGATAATCATCAAAATGATGTGCAGTCGCTGAATTTACAAGACCATGCTGCAAACGTCCTAAGAGATCAGATTGCCATGCAAATATGGGAACGCTACAATCAAAGTCGTACTTAGGATGTAGTAGTCAAATCATAGAGCATGAAGATTATTTTGTAGTGTGTTATGTAATAAATGTTGAACATGCCAATGTGCTATTGTATAAGACATCTATGTTTATGACTTCCTATCTATGTGAGTTATGTTATATGTCGCCAAACTATTATAGTTGTGTTTGAATGTTATTTTTGTAAACTCTAGCTATGACTAAAGGACAAAGCTCAAGAGCATCATGGAGCTTTAATTATGAGAAAGGACTTCTTGATGTACTTCAAGAACACAATCATGAAAGGTTTAAGGGCCAAAATGGTTGGTCACCTGAAGGATGGAGAAGTATCATAAAGCATTTCAATGAGAAGTTTCCATCCGCTGGATTTTCGAAGTCACAGATTCAAGATAAGGAGAAGGACATTAAAGGAAACTACAAGGCCATTCGGACAGGGATTAAGGAAAGTGGGGTTGGCTGGAATAATTCTTTGTGCATGATCAATGCTTTACCAGATAAATGGAAGAAACTTATTGATGTATGTTGTAAGATCATTTCACTTGCTAGATAATTTAGCTTGTTACTATGCTGCTAACTTTAGTTTGCATTTGCCAGGATCATCCAAGGCTTAAGAAGTTCCAAGCAAAAGCATTTCCTTTGTATCATGAGTGTGAGAGTGTATGAAGGTAAACTTTTTATTCAGCTACTAGTGCAGATAGCTTTTTTACCTGTCCTACAGTAGTGTTCAGTATTTATATTTTTTGAGCTACTAGCATTTGTTTTGAGATAGCTTTTTGTTAACCCCAAACCTTCAAGTCTTCTTCAGTGAAGGTTATTGGTGCCATGGACCATGCTAGTCTGTTTTATGGGAGCTGGGGCGCTATGTTTAGCATCCTTTGGTAGTCTTTGTGGATACATTTGTTTTTGTGGTCTTGACTCGAGGTGATTGTGAATATGTGACTGAGAGATTAAGAGAAGGTAGAATGTTGTTAACTTCAATAACTGGCAAAACACTATTGGGTTGGTTTTCTTATTTTGGAATATTCTGCTGCTATAGTTAAGTGGTTGACTAGTGTACTGTTGCTCTAAAATTTGGCCAAAAGAGGTGGCGGGTACTACACTATACTAGACTGGGCTGAATCAGGATTTGCGTAGTTAGCTACCACGGTGGTTGACCCAACAAACTGGAGGACTGGGTGTGTGAAGCTAGAATCTTCCTATCGAGCAGTCATGTGATAGATATGATTCGTTGGATTTGATCTTGATGTTTCTTTTGTCTTTAATTCCATCGCCATTTTTTTGTTTTGAGATAGCAAAAGCATTTTTTACCTGTCCTGCTACTACTATCCTTTTTTGCTAATATTTTTGGGACATTCATGTGACTTGAGTTTATTTATCCACATGAAACATGAAGCATTGCAACAGGTGAATTAAATTTCACATCAACAGAGCCACTTGAGTTGCACCCACTGTCTTCCACTCAATATGTCAACGCCAGTGACATAGATGCTCCAGATAGCAGCATGAACCCTTTCTCTGCAAGTATGGATGATCATAGGGCATCAAGTGAACCTATAGACCTCACTGGAGCAGAACTAACTTCCTCTGCTTGTTCGGGACAAAAGGGATCAGGAAGTGGGAAAAAGAGAAGCATTGCTGGAGTTCTACAAGGCTATTTGGACCACAAGATAAAGCAAAGCAAAACTTTTATGGAATCACTAGATGAAACAAGTAAAGGTGACTATTCTATCAAGAAGTGTATGGATCTTCTGGAATCCATGGAAGAGCTCTCAGATGAAGAGAAGGCGCAAGCAACAAGCGTCATGAAGTGTGAGGTGAACAGAGAAATTTTTATCAACTTCACAAACCCAGGAGTTCGCCTATTGTGGATCAAGGGTGAGATTGCTCCAAAGGTACGTTTACTAATGAATTATTTTAGCAAGGTACCCCAAGTCTTCTTGGAACTATTTTTGTTCTGCATATAAACTGTGTAAATTGGGTCCTTTGCCATTTTTCTTTAAGGTGACTCTTTTGCTGTGTTTTTATTGTAACAAATAACAGCAGCCGTCATAAGCTTTATAGGAAACGAAAATAGCAGTCCTTGACATCAAGAGAGATAGAGCTATAGCTGTGCACACAAGATATGTATATTGAGACTTCCTATGTCTTGACACTTAAATTAACTGAGCCATACTATTTTGGTATCCTCCATTCTTTTTTGGGTTAGCCTTGGCATGTCACTAGCATGATCTATGTGTGACGTATCCTGGCAATCTGCCTTGGCTGCTGTATTTCCTTTAATCAAAATTTTGGAATTCAGTGTAGGTGGTTATAGAGATTCTAGACCTCTGTATTCCTTAATGTAATTGAGGCCTTTTATGCTTGCCCGATCTGTGTGTTGTTGATCCAAGCAATTTGCATCCCTCTTATATCAATTTTTTTATTTCACTAGAAGATCTTCTGGTGCTTCTATTGTATAACTTCATGACGCTTGATAAACAATTCATTTAACTAATTACCTCAGTAAAAACAGAGATCTTCTATATTTACATCTGTGATAATGACAATGTTCCGTTGATGCAGGTTTGAGTGTCCAGGACATTTGAAGATGCATCTCATGAAGTGTCAAAGCTACTGAACGTATCAGTCACTGAGAAATTTCCAATTTGCCGCATTCCACGATGCCGCTTTTATGTTTATTCCTTGCTTGAACTGGACATGTCTGTCTTTACTTCCATAATCTTGAAAGTCTATGCAAATGAATTACGTATCAGTACTAAATTTATCTGTGGTGCTAAGTTTCAGCTTGAGAAAACATCATGTCTCTCATGTTTTTACAGGCCAAATCATGCAAGTTTCGGCTATCGTTGAGTCATACCACTGATGATTGTTGTAAGAGTTGATTGCAAGGATTTATGTGTGGATAGATTATGCTGGTGTCTTTGCTAGTTATGTATATCTTTATGTATATCGTCGAGATCTGATTTTAGTATTTCTGAAATCTGTGATTTTTTCTGATTATTTGAATATATTTTCGTTGGCCGGGATTTCTATCCCTACGTATTCCAAATGGTGTCACAGAATTCCTCCCCGATAGGCCTACTATTACCTGGCGGGGAGAGGGTGGTATGTGCATGGATGAAATTCCCTTTGGGGTCTACATACACGTGCTTTTTTCACCTCTATATCCAAAGGAGCCCTAAGGGCAGTTCCAATGAAAGAAACTAGTAATTTTTATAACATAGGATATCGCACAAAAAAATACTGTTTTCCAACCCATGGTTTTTATGAGTAATAATTATTTTCTCTTTCTCTCTCCCAACTATATCTTCTTCTTCCAATGGGAGTGCGACACAAGCTCTCTAGAAACTGGTGGTTTCTCCCCAATGATGATTTCATGGTTTCTTGGTGCATTAGGTCAAGAATAGACCTGATTTCTTCATGAAGAAACTATTTCTATGATTTTTGCTCTCTTTCTTCATTAATTACGTTGCCATATCAGCGTTTTATCTACGTGACAAGTCATTTAATAAGGATAGAAACCATCATCAATACATCACTGGGACTGCACTGACAAAGCACGAGGAACCGACCGTCAGTAGCGTGGTACAGTAAGGCCGGTCTCAATGGCCATTTTATGAATTTTATGTATATTAAATAGGATGACACGTCATAAAAATAAAATGTTTCCATGTTTTGAGGACGCGGGAGAAGGGAAACGTTTCACGCGGGTGAAACGACCGTGCACTGATTCCAACTTGTTGGAAATCGCACGACACCCGCGTTGAGGGGAAAGATTTCACCGCGCGATCCCGTGCGGCTTGCGCGCGGCTCCGCCCCAATCCGCCCCGCCCCCATCGCCATCCTTCCCGCGCCCCGCCCCAATCCTCCCGCCATTCTTCTTCCTGCTTGTGCGGTTCTTCTTCTTCCTGCGCCCGTGCAGTAGAGCCGAGCAGCTGGGTCGGAGATCCAGGAGCGGTCCCTTCCCCGACCCCGCTGCAGCCGCGTCGGGCGTGCCGTAGCCGACCACGACACCGCCTCCAACACCGGCTTGCATCCGCGCCGTCCTGCTCAAGACCCACGACGAGCTCCTCGCCGACTACGTCTTGCTGCGCCCGCGACCGCGCCTACTCTGTCCACGCCAAGCATCAGGACGCGCCCTGCGTCTCCACCGCGTCCGCTCGCACGGTCCGCGCTGTCGCGTCCGCTCGCCCAGGCCGCCGCAGGTACACGCAGGTCGCGCTCGACGCAGGTACACGCAGGTAGCGGTCGCCTCGGCTCGCCCGCCCGCCCTGCCGCGTCCGCTCGCCCAAGCCGGCGCAGGTACACGCAGGTCGCGGTCGCCGCGTCCGCTCGCGTGCTGGTTGTCCGCTGCCGCGTGCACTCGCTGTGTGCGGTGTGCTGCTTGTCTCGTGCTTTGTTTGGGACGAACGCCTTCAGCTTCCTCGCCTGTGATTTTGATGCCTGCAAGTGGTCTGATGCCTGCAAGTGATTTTTACATATAGAGATTTTGATGCCTGCAAGTGTTTTTGATGTATCTCTGCAATGATTTGGATGCCTGAAAAAAATACCTTGCTTCTTCTTTGATTGGTCCTTTTTTTTTCTGTAGTATGATGCTCTAGTATGCATTTTCTGTAGTATGAATTTGGTGCGCCTGCATATAAATTTCTGTCAGAAAAAGCAATATGTAGAAGCCATCATGCAACCAACGAGCATCCATTTATGCAAGTCTACAGATTTAAGGATCATCCTGATCTGAACTGCTGGTTTGACATCTATGATCATTTTGATATGCACAGGTTCTAAATTGTGTGTGAATTTCAGGTCTTAAAATTTAGAACTGAATGTCTTGTGGTTAAAATTAGTAGCTGCTGTTTTTGTTCAACAGCAACAGCAACTTCATGTCTACAGCAGTAGTAGCTGCTTTTGTTCAGCGGCATGATGTGCACCAGGCTTGAGATAGATTCTGTTCAAACACAGCTTGCCGATTTTCCCCATTTCTGTGTTCCGGCGCCCAGCTTTCCTGTCCTTTTTTTTTTCAATTCAGTCCCAGCGCAGCTGAATGTGAAACTGAAGTGATCACATATGAATACTGTGTTTTTTTATGTGTATAAACTGACGCTGCAAAAGGCTGGATAGTTTGTTTGTTTTTTTCTGAGAAAAAAAGCTACGGCATTGCTGTGGTACCTCCTAATAGATTGGACACGACCAGAATTTTAGACTTCTGCGGGTTTTTCCCGGTGTTTTAGTATTTAAAATTTAATATAAATTTTCTCTACTAAATGCCTCCAGTGATATTTCAATATACTATGACTAGTAATAGTGTTTTATTACTACTTAAAAATACTATGAGAATTCCACCATTTTGGTAGGAGACTGACTAGGATCATCTATTACCTCCTAGAAGGTAATAGGAGGTGGTAATAGATGAAATATGTATTTATTTTATTTTTATTTTGTAAAGTATGATAAATTAAGAAAGTTTTAGCTATAACTTTTCTTTTGTAGATCTAATTGATGCATGCATGATTTATAGGATATAGTGAATTTTTTTAGTTTGCAAACTTTGGACATGATGTATTTAACTAGCATGTTAGTTTTTTTTGTTGCATGTAACGCCTTTATGTTAGCTCGTGTCGTGTTAGCAACTGTTTTTGATGCTACGTGTTCCATCTGCTAGTTTACAAACTCTGAATGTAATTGATTTTTTTATGCATGCAATACGTTACCTCCTGTATTAGTTTACAGACTTTAAACGTACGTCCTATTCGCTTGGCTTATAAGTCTGTATTTTTTCAGTCAACTGAACAGTATTTTTCTCTCTCAATAAATTAGGCAACAGGTACTTTCAGTTATGGCTTATCAGCCCAGCGAACAGTAATTGATCGATTTTTTCACGCATGTACGTATACCTCCTGTGTTACCTGTTTTATTAGCTAGCGTGTTAGACTTAGGTGACAACTTTTTTTTAATTTCATATCCGTGTTTATTTTGAACTTTCGTTGGTTGCTAATCTTTCTCATGTACGTAACATATTTTTTTTAATCATCATGCATGTATACAAAGGAAGGCCAACCCACTTCCATGTTATCCCAAGAATACGAGATCCGGAGAATCTTCTTCTCTTTTTCTGGATTTTTTAATTTATTAAGTAATTCATAAATGTGAAAAATCAATAGGTCTGATTGATTTGATATCTTACCCCTCGTAGGTAAAGATTGTACCGTAGCATTGTCCAAAACTACATAGTTCATAGACCACATTTGATCACAACACATTATACGAAATGCTAAAGCTACTCTATGAAACTGTGAGATGAAACTATATATTGAAACACCGTATTTTATTATTAATGTCATGTCTTGAAGACACTGGCCTAACGGCACCGCTGCCGCAGCATGGCAGCCATCTAGCTGCGAGAGACGACGGGGCAGACCTGCATGCGAGGGTGTCGCTGTCGGTCGATCCCCGAGTCCGCGTTCAAAGTTGGGTTGCTGAGCACGAACCAGGTGACGGTCGCCGCTGAGGCCTGAGGTCCTGAGGGGAGGGGGGGGGGGGGGGGGGGGTCCGTGTCCGTCGATGACCACGCCAGAGGGAGAGGCCCACATGTTTACGACTAGCGTAAGAGGGGGGACGACAGCACGTTGCAGTAACTGCTTCCTGTGATTCCTGAATGCTGAGCACGGACCACCGTGGCACCGATCGCTAGCTAGTGGTCGATCTTGAGGTGGGGGAAATGGTGGTTGCACGCAGCACGCCTCACTTCCCTTCCTTGATCCCGAAGGGACCGAGATGACTGGATACTTCAGCGGGCTAGGCTTATGCAGCCATATAGTAGGTCAGTATACAGGCACGACGTTTACTTGGAGTAATTTATTTGCTACTCACTGTCAAGCAGTACTAAACAGCTCGGTTAGAAAGTTCCATTCACCTGCAAAAAATAGTTTACTACTACTAGCTACGTACGTGATCTTGTACAAGAATGATGCTCTTGTTTTGCGGCGTATGATTTCAACTCGGCCTGTTGGTTTGATCGTATTGGGCTTATAAGCTATGACTTATCAGTCAATGAATAATATTTTTCTCTCACACCAAATCAGTCAACAGTACTTTTAGTCATGGCTTATAAGTCAAACCGGCCCAAATAAACAGTGCGTAGCTGTACGTCACTACTGCTCGTGTCGCATACTCATAACCAACGATAACACAAAACACACACAGAGGAAGTCCTAGTGTTACGCCTGACGAAGTCGCACCGCGACGGTCTCCATGTCCAGGGCGCGGGCGTCCCGTCGGTCAGGCGACCCGGGGGGCGTGCAGAAGGAGGGCGTCGTGATCGGCGTCGTGCCGCCCTTCTCCGTGCCCTCGTCTATCGTGGACAGGGACCTGTTGGGGCCCCAGAAGATCTTCTTCCACCGCGCGATCTCGAACTCGTCGGGCTCCACCTGGTCGTCCGCCGCCGCGGCCTCGCCGCCGCCGCCGGTCGGGTGCTCCCGGCCCTCCCCCTCCCCCGCCCCCGCTGACCGCCACCCCCGGCCCCTCTCCATGGACGACGACGGCGGCAGGCCTCACGGCGCGCCGCTGCCTGTCGTCGGCGAAGCAGACGTCGAAAAGGACGAAGCCGCGGCGCGCGTGTGACACGGCGTCGCGGCGCCGCCAGCAGCAGTGCCGGAGGATGACGGCGCCGAGCAGGACGAGGAACAGCGCGGCCAGGGAGGCCAGTAACGCGACGAGGAGAGCGAAGCCGGTTTCTCCCATCTCGCGCGCCCGCGACTGTTCGACGCAAGCGGAGACCGCGGCGGCATCCTAGCAATGTACTGCGGACTACGAACCGCGGTGACGATGACGACTGACGAGTATTCAGAACGCCTGGACGAGAAAATGTCTTCGCCGGTCACCACACTCCAAAGCTGCCAGCGACAGCGCGAAAATTTGCATCTCCGGCGACGGCGACCGAAACGGTGATAGTGCCCAGTGGCGCGGTGCCTAGTAACCAGCTTGCTTTTACCGGTGCCGTTTGTGAGTGTTGCACATTCCTGCTAGGATTTTTATCGCCAACTGATATAGACATTTGCGGACCAAAATGGTCACTTTTTTTGTTGAAGGACCCAAATGAGATTCTATAGTAGATTGAGGACTAGATGGCTATTTTTTTTAGTTCAAGAACGTAACTTAGAATCCATAAAAAGTTTAAGGACTCGGGCTACGTTTTATCTTATATCATAAGTGAAAATAGTTGTGAAAATATAATTTTAGAGACGAATAAAGTCAAACAACACCTTATATTTTGGAACGGAGAGAGAAGCTTTGCCAGAAACAATGTTTAGGTAACACCAACTGCTACATGGAGGAAATAGCGCTGTTTCCTGTGATAGCACGTGTTATCCACTGCTTTTAAAAATATCTATAAAATGTCTATTTTTAAGAACAGATCATATGATAAACCATCTTTATAAATAGAGTCTAATTTTAGAGATGATTTGATATTACAAACAGCTCTTGAAATTCTTTTCAAGCATGGTTGGTAAGGTGGTGTTTCCTAGAAAGTGTTACCAAACCAAAAAGGCAAAATTGCAAAAACACACATCTTCAACAACTCCCGGTACTTTTTTAGAAAGGGGTCGCAGGACTGTGGCCCCGTCTAGTTGAAGCCAAAAACCAAAAATTTTTGCATAGTACTCGTCACATCAAATCTTGCGGCACATGCATGGAGTACTAAATGTAGACGAAAAAAAAAACTAATTGCACAGTTAGCCGAGAAATCGTGAGACGAATCTTTTAAGCCTAATTAGTCCATAATTGGATAATTTTTGCCAAATAAAAACGAAACACTACAGTAGCCGAAAGCAAAAAAAAAAAAAAATTTCGGAACTAAACGGGGACCTGTGCCGACTTCCGCGAGATGGTCACGGCGGCGGGCGGCTACTGCCTCTCTGTGCCTGCCCTGCCGGTGGCCATGTCCTGCGATTTCTATCTGCTGCTTCTTTTAATGGTGGGCGGCTAGCAGCCGTCTACTGCCTACTGTCGTTCTGCCATGGACAGATGGGCCACATCCGCATGCGGCCGTGGAGCTCTAGAGCAGGTACTCGCGCGCAAGGAAAAGAGAGGAATTTGTGGGACCAAATTTTGCGTGGGACCAAATTTTAGATATTTTAGGAGTGATTTATATGAAATAGTTGGAAATAGTTTTATTTAGTGCTCCTAATATTTTTTTTAGGACTCGAAAAGCTCCTTGATTATGGGAAGGAATTCTTGGGAACTCTTGGAGATGCTCTTAGGTCACGGTTTTAAATCCTGAAGAATGCACACATCTGCATTTGGCATGAAAAATCATGTGACGTGTTAAAAAATATGTTTTTTTTTGTTCCTTTTTATATTTTTAAGAAAGAATTTCAGAGGCATACAATACTGGCCACTTAAAAAACAATTTCTATTTAATCGCCTAAAAGCCTAAATATTGTTACGAACTCTGTCCAAGGATCTATCCAGAAATTAATTTTGAGTGGCTCTAAAAGTTTCATCTGTACACGGTAGCACTCCCGGGCTCCCGGCCCTTAGAGCTCAGTACGTGCAGCGCCCGGCCTGCAGCTAGCCCATATACGCATAATAACGCATGGAACATATGGCCCAACAGGTTTACATCAGACGTACTCACATTTGATGCTGGCCCAACTAACAACCTGGTAGACGAGCTGACGGCAGAGACGTGACTATTCCTTTTTCGAAAAAAAAAAAATCCACATTACCTTTCTCAATTTTTGAGTAAGTATATTTTTCCTCCCTAAACCCTAAAAATGGGTAAACCATATCCCTGAATTTTTAAAACCATTCGTTTTACCTCCCTGACCGGTTATAAGCGGTTTTCAAAGGTGATTTTTATTTATTTATTTATTTTGGCTGATTCTTTGAAAAATCATAGTAAATCATTAAAAATCATAAAATAAAAAAAACAATTTTGCATATGAGTAGATCTATAGTGAACATATAATATGGTATTTTTTAGTATAATTTTTTGATGTAGCTTTAGATCTATGCTTTTGTGTAATTAATTCATAGCTGGAGTTTCTATGGTCCTAATTATAGGTGAATTTTTTTATGATGGACTAATTATCCGACTTCCGCGAGATGGTCACGGCGGCGGGCGGCGGGCGGCTACTGCCTCTCTGTCTCTCTGTGCCTGCCCTGCCTGTGGCCATGTCCTGCGATTTCTCTCTGCTGCTTCTTTTAATGGTGGGCCGCTAGCAGCCGTCTACTGCCTACTGTCGTTCTGCCATGGACAGATGGGCCACATCCGCATGCGGCCGTGGAGCTCTAGAGCAGGTACTCGCGCACAAGGAAAAGAGAGGAATTTGTGGGACCAAATTTTGCGTGGGACCAAATTTTAGATATTTTAGGAGTGATTTATATGAAATAGTTGGAAATAGTTTTATTTAGTGCTCCTAATATTTTTTTAGGACTTGAAAAGCTCCTTGGTTATGAGAAGGAATTCTTGGGAACTCTTGGAGATGCTCGTAGGTCACGGTTTTAAATCCTGAAGAATGCATACATCTGCATTTGGCATGAAAAATCATGTGACGTGTTAAAAAATATGTTTTTTTGTTCTTTTTTATATTTTTAAGAAAGAATTTCAGAGGCATACAATACTGGCCACTTAAAAAACAATTTCTATTTAATCGCCTAAAAGCCTAAATATTGTTACGAACTCTGTCCAAGGATCTATCCAGAAATTAATTTTGAGTGGCTCTAAAAGTTTCATCTGTACACGGTAGCACTCCCGGGCTCCCGGCCCTTAGAGCTCAGTACGTGCAGCGCCCGGCCTACAGCTAGCCCATATACGCATAATAACGCATGGAACATATGGCCCAACAGGTTTACATCAGACGTACTCACATTTGATGCTGGCCCAACTAACAACCTGGTAGACGAGCTGACGGCAGAGACGTGACTATTCCTTTTTCAAAAAAAAAAAAAAATCCACATTACCTTTCTCAATTTTTGAGTAAGTATATTTTTCCTCCCTAAACCCTAAAAATGGGTAAACCATATCCCTGAATTTTTAAAACCATTCGTTTTACCTCTCTGACCGGTTATAAGCGGTTTTCAAAGATGGTTTTTTTATTTTTATTTATTTATTTCGGCCGATTCTTTGAAAAATCATAGTAAATCATTAAATAAAAAAATAATTTTGCATATGAGTAGATCTATACAGTGAACATATAATATGGTATTTTTTCGTATAATTTTTTGATGTAGCTTTAGATCTATGCTTTTCTGTAATTAATTCATAGCTGGAGTTTCTATGGTCTAATTATGGTGATTTTTTTATGGTGGACTAATTATTGTATTCTTTAACTGTAGTAAAATTTTATACTCATTGGATCATGCATAACTTAGTTATAGATTTACAAACATTTTTTAACAAGCATACACCCAAATAAATCTATAACTAAGTTATACATGATCCAATCAGTATGAAGTTTTTACTATATTTCAAGCATATAATAATTAGCTCACCATAAAAATTTTACCATAATTGGACCATAGAAACTGTAGCTATGAATTAATTATAGAAAATCATAGATCTCACATTACACCAAAAAAATTGTCCTAAATCATACCATATTATATGTTCACTTGTGTAGATCTACTCATATAGAGTACAACAAAATTTGATTTTCTATTTTATGATTTTTTTATGATTTACTATAATTTTTCAAAGATTTAGCTGAAATAAATAAAAAAGAAAAAGACAAAAACCGTCTTTGAAAACTGCTTATAACCAGTGAGGGAGGTAAAACAAACAGTTTTAAAAGTTCAGGGAGGTAGTTTATCTGGTTTTAGAGTTCAGAGAGAAAAAAGCAGACTTTCATAAAAGTTCAAGGAGGTGATTTAGACGTTTCCCTTTTTCTTGATTCCTGCTTTCAGCGAGGAAATAAAACGTTGCCTAGCTCCCAGGCCCAGCCGCTTTCCGCCCAGCTCCCCCGATCGTATGCAATTGGTTTCTTCACAATTTTGTTGGTGTTAATTCATTTTTCTAACGCGATTGAGGTTGTCATTCTAATTCATTCTCTTGACTACCTCTCCCTCTACTAAATTAAATTGTTGGTTTAACCGGTTAGGGCTACTTTGGCAACAGCTTTTCTCGTCAGGTTTCTGTCGACAAAAGATGCTTGGCAGTCCACCAAGGAGTATGTCCATGATGGTAGATTGGTTAGTAGAGGTGCGCATGATCAGGAACTAGATGGCAACAGAGACACAAGACACCAGATTTATACAGGTTCAGTCCGTCAGCGTGACGTAAAACCCTACATCATGTGCTCTATTATTTTGTATTGCTGGAATACGAGTTTAGATGTGGGATAGGGGACCCTAGCCCCTACTTATATACTCTGGAGAGGTAGAGTTATAAGAAAAATATCCTATTTAGAATTATAATATCTTCTTGAAGCCTTACGGTGCACGCTGACCAATGTCGTGCGCTGCACGCCTTAACCTTGTGGGCTGGGCCACATCTGATGGTGCGACCCATGTCTTGTCATGTGGATACCAAAGGTCATGCCCCCACAGCTAGTCCCCGAGCGCCTTGTATCCGCTTGGCGATGCCGTCCTGATCAAGTCTGAGTAGTTTATCATGAAGCCGAGCGGTGAAGATTGAAGCCGACCAGTTTGACTGATAATCTGAGCGGTGAAGATTGATGCAAACTGGTCGGTTGGTCTCAGACTTGTGTGAGTAAGGCTTGCCAGAAGGATGTAAGGGGCTTAAGATTAAATTTAAAAATTCTTCACCTTAGCGAAGTGTAGCCATTTATACTCCTTAGTCAATAAGGAGGGTAAATCAGAAAAAAAACACTACATTCACCATTAGGTGAAGTATAGCTACTTAGTCCTCGAACCTGGTAGAAGATGGATAAATAAATCTTATAGCAGGGTCAAAGAAAATAAATCTAAAAGTTTACCAACGTCATCTACCATGTACTTATCATGACCCCAAAAGTGCTGCCCAAGATCAGCACCATGATCTGAACAACATGGAGCAACTTGACAGAACAGCAATGAGACGTAGTAAAATCCAAACATCAAGGGAGTCCCAGCTTAGTTGGTGACTCTTGTACGAAGAATCCAAGTGCCGAGGAGTCCCTAGCATAGCTGGTAAGTCCTCAGTGTAGCTGTCGATTAGCCGATATGACTAGCAATATGACCAATGGGTTGGTGATGAGCGCCGAGCAGTCCAACCAACTTGGTCGGCGGTGAAGTGAATGCCTGAGCGGAAGTGAGCGTCGAATAGTCCGACCAACTGGTCAGCGATGAAGTCCATGAGCCGAACAGTCCGACCAGTTGGTCGGCGGTGAAGTCCAAGTGCTAGGTGGTGTGACCACCTAGACGATGATCCTATTGTCCTTCCTGACGGATCTAGTCTCCAAGCGTAAGCTTGTTGACTGAACTAGACCCCTGAAATGAAAATATGTAGAATGGGTAGTTCATGATATAAAATATATAAAACCCAAAGAAAAATCAGCAGTGATGAAATAGCGTATGCAGCTCGGCGATCAGTTGTAGATGAGCATTATGTTTGTTTTTGGATGAACTGTTTATATTTAATATAAACCATCCCAACAGTTAGTTTGTAGCTGAGCCTCCCGCACTGACTAGCCCGTTAACCAAACACGGAGCGCAGAGCCCGTGTGCATGTAGGAAGAACAAAGCGTCGCCAAGGAGCCACTGCCGACCACCCGTAACGCTGAGGGTAGACGCTCATGCACATATAAGGAGAAGCCAGAGATAGGGTCATCTCTGGGGACATCCTAGCATCAACATGACTGTTCGATGATTTTATTCAGTCGAAAGCGTGTGTCATCTTTAAGATGGTATACGCGGAGAAAAAAGTCGTTTGTAGAATAATTATGGAGAGACATCGGAGACATATGAAGATTTAGAGAATATTTAGAAGAATATTAAAACGTGACTTAGCTTGATTGACGCCAAGTGGAGTAGAGGAGCTAGCGAGTCATGATGTCCGAGTAGATGGATGTGATTTGGATGCCTCACTTTATATCTCGGACAGCTAGCTTGATAGCTCAGACGAGTACGTGGAGTCATAGGCGAACGGGCGTAATCGGAGCCTCACGGAGTCCATCTGCATGGGGAGGCGAAGCCCTTGGGCATGTCTGACTGAGGCGAGGGCGCAGTCCGAGATCTTCCTTGCATGTCTGAGTAGATGGATGTGATTTGGATGGCTCGCTTGACAGCTCGGATGGCTCGCTTAACAGCTCAGATGAGTATGTGGAGTCATAGGTGAATAGGCATAATTAAAGCCTGATGAAGTCCATCTGCATGGGGAGGCGAAGACCTTGGGCTTGTCTGACCAAGGCGAGGGCACAGTCCGAGATCTTCCTTGCATGTCTGACATACGAGAGGTCGCTTGCATGCTGGTGTAGATCTAGATGCATATGTGCTTCTATATCTCTTCAACTACTCCAATTAGCTTGTACGTTCGATCAGCATCTTTGGTGAAAACACTACTCCACATCACGTTATCGCCAGCCGCCTTTCCTGATTGCTAGTTGTCGTGATCCATGGAAATGATCTTACGTATCCGATCAGAAATCATAAGCAACAACAAGATGTAATTAGGTTTCTTCCAACAGAAATCATGCAGACATACGGATATATCTGAAAGTATCCATATAATAATATTTAATTATAAAGCAACTAGACTTAGCTTTCTGGATGATCGTTGTCACATGTAGATTGGTGAAAGCCTTTTGCTTGCTGGCATCATCTTCACGTCATGGTGATGTAGACCACTCGTAATTTGCACGACACTGTGAAAGTGCATCTAGCCCTTTAGTGGGTTTTGGATGATTAAATGACAACATGATTAAAGGACTAACCCGTTTGCTAAGTGTGAATAGGTAATAGGTTATCTCATAGATACTTAATGAAAGCCAAAATGATGTGTTGTTGTGTAAACAATCTAGTTTAAGCACAAGACAACAATGCAAATGGAATTCATGCAAAGGCTTAATTATTGTGGGATTTTCGTGTACTATGTGAAAGCAAGCTTGTAAGAATTAATTAATGAGACATAAGGGATTGCATATGGATTGGTCTCATATTTGAAGCTTACTAAATTGAAATGAAAAAGATAACAATACATGAATGGATGATTCAACACAAGATGTGACTTGATGGCTTGAGATGGTGAAGATAGCAAGGAAAGGCTTCGAGGTACTAAGCAAGGATGAAGGGCAAGCGACGGCTTGGCGGCCGAAGAACCTAGCTAGGGTGAAGAAGGAAGTACTTGCATTTAGTTGAGGTACTAATCAAGCTATGATGGCCACGTTTATGTGGAGGATCAAATCACTATTGGAGTGTTTGATGGAAGTGACTTGATATATTTAGGATTATTCAAATTTGATGAATGGAATCAAGTCACATGCTCAAGATGGCTATGTTCAAGTGAAAAGATCAATATCAACATGTTAGCACCCTTACTTGATGAAGATTGGAAGGGACATCATCAATTCAAAAGAGATCAACTCAAGTGGTATAAATTTATTTTTCCTTTGATCTTGAGTTTAATAGGTATGTCGTACTATCAAGAGGGATGCATCATGTTGATAGATAATGTTTTATAAGTGCTCAAGCCAACCCATGTGAGTTTTGAGTATTTGAGCGACAAAAGAGCTAACTTTATTTTTGCTGGTCTGGCAATACCGGACGTGTCCGGTATTTACCCAACAGTGCTAAAACTGTTGTTCTTGGGTTGGTTCATCGGGAGTTCCAACGTAAGTTGGGAGTTCCGATGGTCGAGAGTCCCGGCAAGGGTCAGGAGTTTCAACGTCTCGCACTTTAACTGACTTGGAGGGTTCGCTGTCCTGGTCATACCGGACGTGTCCGGTATGCATGACCAGAGGCCAACGGCTAGTTTTGAAAAGCCTTGAGGGTCGGGAGTTTCGACATATGTCGGGAGTTCCGACACCTCACAAACTTCAACTCAGTTACATGGTTTTCAAAATTGCTAAGGATCGGGAGTTCCGACGTGAGTCAGGAGTTTTGACGGTCGAGAGTTTTGGCATTCATCGAGAGTTCCGACGCCTCACAACTTTACTGTAACTTAGTTACTGTTTGCGCAGTGTAAGTCATACCTATCGGACGTGTTCGGTATTGCAATGGCTAGTTTTTCCATGGGGGCTATAAATACCCCCAAGCCTCCACCTTTGGAGGCTGCTGATTCTGCTGATACACACGCATTTTTGAGCCTTACCAACTCTCCCAACCCTCTCTTAGTGAGTGATTGATCAAATTTGCCAAATCAAATTGTGGGTTTAGTGAAATTCAAAAGAGAGCAATCCAACCACTTGAGCACTTGTGCATATTGTCAATCTCGTGATTCGCATTTGTTACTCTTGGACTCTTCGGTCCTAGACGGTTAGGCGTCGTCGGAGAGCACCCGAGAGATTATGAAGTGCCTCGGAAAGTTTGTAATGGTCGATTCCGCCGCCTTGGAATCATCTAGTGGAAGGAGGAAAAGTAGTTGGAAAAGACTCCAGCTAGAGTGACCTTCATGGTACCCTCTAGGGCTGACCTTCGCTGGGTCGCCCGTAGCCCCCTCAACGGAGAGTAGGACTCGAACGAGTCTGAACTTCAGTAAAACAAATATCGTGTCTCAATTTGCATTTCATTCGATATTTATGTTGCTCTAGCTCTTGTGCAGGTTCTCTGTGTTTACTGACATCTCTAGTAGATACCTGCAGTGTGGTTTGAAGATAGAAATCGAAGGGGGCAAGTTTGGGGCTGTTCCGCTGAAACCGTGTATACCGGACACGTCCAGTATTGATCACTATGTCAGGCTATTCTGTAGAACACGTGCATACCGGATATGTCCGGTATTTTCTACCTGCGCTGAATATATTCATTCTCTGATCTAACTTTGTGTTGTAGGGTTGTAGCTTCTAGATATATTCTTTATTTCTTATATACTCTATGGCTAACTTGTGAGGGGTGGCACTTGTAACACCCCAGGTGTTTGCCTTCTACATTTGCACTTACATTTCATGGACATGAGCATCATTCATTCATTCATAAGCTTATATCACATGAAACATGTTTTTGAAACATTGCAACGTATCGTTATGTTCATGTGTTGTTTCCTTTATGAAATATAAAGTGTGCAATACTTAAGTGCAACATGTGCCACTCACTTAGTGAAACAAAGTTAGTTAATACTATGCAACAAGATCATGAAACGTGTGAAACATGACTATAAAACATTTGCAATATTTCTTGTGTTTTTCATTGTTTCAGTACATACCTTGCTTGATTCTTGTGTGACCACTACATGGTGTGGCTAAAAATCTTGTAAGTAACTTAGTTACACCTAGGATGTCATTTGTAACATTGTTCATGTTGATCACTTTGACTAATTAGGTTCCCAAATCATGGTTTGACCAAATTTGAACCATAAACCCTTTTGTTTGACTGTTTAAAAAGTGTGGCTTAGGATGATTACATGTCTAAGCAACCTAAAACAAAGTTGTAGCAAATTATATAAGGAACAAAAGTTATTTTATGACCATCTTATGAAAATGTGCACAACATGCTCAAAAAGGGCCCACAAGCCTAAGATCAGTGCTGTTTCAACACTTAGAAATTTTCTAAGTATTGGAACTGCTTTTCAGTTTTCATGAAGGCAACTTTGGAACCTTGTAGATGGAAATCCATGGTGAATTAGCTCGAGCTCATGTTGAGTCATTTGGAGTACTCACTTAGCTCTATCATGTAGTCCATCTGGATTAGATTTTGGCCAAGCGGATTAGGAGATAATCAGTGTCAAAATTTGCCTGTCAGTCGGACTCGATGAACACTGAAACGAAATGTTTAGATCGGTCATGGCCGACCGGCAATAGAGGTCGTCCACCGCGTGGCGCCATGCGTCGCCATTGCGCTGCCTGCTCGGGCCACGTCGGGTCTCGGTGCTCCACATCACGCCCGCGCTCACCCCGGCTGCGACCCTGCTCCATTCGCTCCACCCGCGCGCGTCTGAGCCACTGAGAAGCCACTGCCGTCGCCTGTTGCTCTGCTAAGGTCATGCGCGCTCGCCGCCGCGTCTCGCCCAGCACCATCTTGCTTAGTGCTCCGCTAGCATCCCACGAGTCTCGTCTATGTCTTCTTTGAGTCGTACGAACCCTATGTAAGCAGCATTGCTGGCTCCATGCACCGCCGCGCCATGGCTGCCATGGCCACGCCGGTGACCTCACCGTGGCTAGCACGGCACCGTTCCCCTCCTCCTTTCTTAGCTCTCGTTTAGTCTTCTCCATCACGTGTAGATGCTCGGATGTAAATGCTACCACCAATGCCGGTCCAGCCACACCGGGACACGGCCGAGCACCGCCATGCGCCATGGCCGAGCCACCGAGCTCCGTGGCCGGAGCACTTAAGGACCGCTAGAGCTTCGGATTTGTAAATCAATCGATGCGGGGTAGCTTGGGGAACACGCCGGTGCCGTTAGTTTCACCAGAGGAGCCACCGTCGGCGAGCTTCGCCGTGTGTCGCGCCGTCGTCGTGCCTCCCCTGTTTCGCTATCGCTGACCGGTGGGGTCGGCTGACACCCGGGTCCCACACGGCAGTGGCTGTTTGAGTCATAAGCTAGTTCAAAAATTCCAGTTTGAATGCTGATTTGAGATTTTTGTATCTTCAAATGTGTAGATCTAAATACTGTGATTCAAATTTTGTTAGACTCACAATGAGGTCTAGTATTTAAGAAAAATATGTCTTGAGCACTTTATGTAGAAATTTTGGATGAATTAAATAGGAACTTGAAAAGTGTTTTTGAATGCATGCAAACTTGTTTAAATCATAACTTGAGTTTCTATGATCCAAAAATTGTGAAATTTTGTGGGTAAGTTAGTATTGCTTAGTAGAAGCTCTGGTTAAAATTTGAGAGACATTGCATGTGTAGTTTTTGAGTTATAGATTTTCCTTTTATCATTGGTGGATACTTGTGTGAATTTTTGTAAATTATCTATGAATCCTATGGCCATGAAACATGGTAGGTAGTATCTTGGTACCTTATGGATGCTAGGAAAAATATGAAATCTGTTGCTTGACACTTTTCACTAAGGTTTCCTAATTATGCCATTTTAAGCCATTTTGCCTTACCAATTTTGTGTAGGCTGTTATACTTACTAAAATGGTGTGAAATTTTTATGGTAGTCTACTTAGGGCATGTAGTGTCTACTGTAATTTTTGTAGATTTAATGGTGTAGTTTTCATATATGTTTACTATTTCCTCTAATTAATTAAATAAATTAAGAAATGTATTGAAAGAAATGTTTTAGGGATGAACACCCTACTTTCTGGTGTCCTTGTGATATGTGTGACATGTGAGTAGATTTAGTTTTGTCCAATTATACGTTTACATCTTAAGTTATTAATTATTCGTTTGCATTATGTCCCTCTGGACAGATCTGGGGACTTTAGAAAGTTCCCCATGATATTTTGGTTTTCTGTGAATGAGATGAATACAAGAGATGTAGATAATTTATGTATCTAGCTCCTGTCAAAATTTGAGGGCATTTGGCCTAGTAGTTTAGAAACTATAGCTGTTTAAAGTTAGGTTCCAGTTTTGCTTACTCTCTGCCTTGTGAGGACAGAGTTCTGTTGATTGATGAATTCGACTAGATAAAAGTTTGAATCATGCTTTGAGGTCTGAAAATGAATTGTAGACAATTTTATAAGATTTTCAGATTGTCTTGTTGCATGTCATTTAGATTTATAAATCTCTAGTAATGGCTAGTTTACTGTACTGCTACATAGTCTCCATTTTGTTAAAATACAAATGCTTGAGTGTATGCTTGTGCAATGTTCTCGTTGATTGTTTAGGGGTTAGCCTAACTTGAGAATATGCTTAGGTGAAGGTGCTAGGTCATTGACTAAAGATGAGCAATTATACATTAGGTTGTATAAACTTGGTAAGTAAAGTGATTTGAATAGGGTTTAAGTTGGAATATGCAAACTACAGTGAACATGCGCATTCCCCGAGCATCCCTGACATTTGTTCATGTGCATCCATAATATTTATCTTGCGCATTCATGCAATAGGTGTGCCACAGGGAGTGACGTTGCTGGAGTTTGAGGGAACCAACTAGGAGGAGGAAACCGAGGTGCAGGAAGCTGACGAAGCAATCGCCGCGGAGGAATTGCCCGAGTGCCCTGACCACCAGCCTTCCTCGTTCCTGAAAGGCAAGCCCCAGAGCATATTAAGCCTCCCATGCTTTTACAAATACATTGAGTATCTTTTATTGTTGATGATACATTACGTATAGGAATTGGTTGGAACCAATTGCTGCATTATATATTCTTCCTTGTCCAGATATCACACTGGAATCCTATTTAAGTTCAGGACGGGTTAAATGCTTAGACATGCTTAGTGCGGTAGAAGTCAGGTGATTTTCTATCACCTGCGAGCTTTAGGATGAGATGGATCACGGTTGGTTATATTTGCTATCGTGGAAAAGAACCATGTGAATAATGAATTAAGACCGGACAGGGTCTTGTGTAGGTTTGAACATAGTGACTCCGTCTGAGTCGTTTAAGGACCGATACGCTGTACGCCCTCATGTCATGTTGAACGCAGCCTAACACTTAGCTGGCTAGATAAGTCGTTCTGACCGCGAAGCCTAGTAGCTCGGTTCAGGCCGGGAACACGAGCAGGGGTCCGCAATCTGGATGGAAGTAAGGATGTGCAGGGAACCATTGGCATAAGCCCAAGGGCGGGTTAAGTCACCGAGCACTCATGGCAGAGTGGTTCTCTGATTTTGTGGCATTGTTCGAACTCATGACTTCTGAATTGTACCAACGGTGACTTGTTGCGACCCTGATGGGGGAAGCAGGGTTTGTGTTTAGGAATACCCCTCCAGCTGGATAGGAATCGATTCGAATCGTTATCTCTCTCGGATAGTGAGAACTTGACTGAGCAACGGCAACGTAGATTCAATTAATTTAACGATATGGTTAAATGGATGATGATGATAAGGTTGCCACAATGAATACCTGGTATGGTTATTAATGTTTGCACCCTAATAAAATGATTGCTTAGTACAGGTGCTAATATAGATGACAGGATAATGGCTAAAAAGTCACTGCTAGTCAGGATAAGAGTTGATCATACTACTTATGCTTTTCTGCAAAAAGAAAGTGTCAGCCAGCTCCACTACATTAAGCTATGCCTAATCCTTGGTGTCATTTATTTGGTTTTCGATGGGTAAGTTTAGCTGAGTACATTCCTGTATTCAGGGTTTATTCCCTCTTGTTGCAGATGACCTTCTATATCAGGGATTCTGTAAGTATTGTCTCCACCTGGCAGGTGATGAAGACTAGATCATGGGCATGATCTCCGTTCTCTTATCTGAATGCTTTTGCAGGCCATGATCAGCAAACCAGTATGTGTATTGGAACTCGGTGTGTGAGTTAAATTATTTGCTTCCACATGTTTTATAAGACTTGTTTTGTAATAATGATGACTCTATGATGGTGTAATCTATTTGCTAACGTCTATGAAATATTGTAACATACGATATGTTATGTTGAATTACTGTGATCTTGGTTGTATGCAAGTTGGTTTGAAATCCTTCGAGATTTCGGTTGACTACCGAGTTTATATGGGCTCAAGTTCAAGAATTTGATCATTTCGGCGATTGTTTTTGTACTTGTGCTCTTATAAATTGGTCGGTTCTATGACAGCTGGCATCAGAGCTAGATTCAACATTAAACATGTCTTACGGCTATTTAAAACAAAAGTTTTTGTTGTTAAAATGGTTTTCAAACTTATAGTTATATATAAGTATTCAAAAATCAAAATTTTTATGGTATACTGGTGATCACATCCCTTATAGCCCACTTAAGGACTTCTAGGTGGCTTATATATAATTACTAACTTGGGGGAATTGATTGTTTCTATTTCGTCGTCCATGCGGCGTGATATTGCATGGGTGCCATTCGTTTGAATGGTAATGTATGGATCAATTGCCTCTACGCTAAGGTAAGTGTGAGTTGCGAGAGCATGACCGTCCAACCGTCGGTCTAGGGGAGAGTTAGTTGTGGTTACTGGAGTATTTACATGTTGCATACATATATATATGAAGGTACTTAATTGTGGGTACATTTGTCGGGTAGTTTGGATACCGAAGTATATATATTGGGGGATGTATATATGGAGAGTATCTTAGTTACTACTTGTGTAATTAGCATTATATCTTGTTGGGTTGGGCTGCAATGAAGTTTTTCTACAGGTACGCTAACAACGCACCATGTAGATCAACTAGTTACCGCTAATTGATAGAACGTATGTATGCCACCGTATATTTCGCTAAAGCTTAAATTTTCTTAGGTTTGTGAGGACATACGAAACGAGCATGCATCATATTCACTCATGTCATTCATATTGCATTACTCCCTCCCTTATAATTACTTATCCCAAGTATAAAGTACAATCTCTTAGCAAAGTAACCCTCTCACGTGAATTGTATCCCTTTTTGATATAGATGGCCATGCCCGTGTTTCCTACTGGTAGCAGCACCTTTTTGGACCAGTTCTGTACTCCCACTTTGCTCTGGAGGGTGCTCAGTTCAGTTGGGTACCTGGAGGCACCCAGCTACATGTGGAGGCAGGCGGTACCATTGGGAGATGTACCATGGTACGTCATGACCTTTGTAATGCCGCAAAACCCCACAAGACCGTTGTGGCATGGGTGGAGCATTGAGACTGATGGACGTAGTCCTTGGGAAGCCGCTCAGGTTGCTGCCCTTGATGTGCTAATGGATATAGCATAGAGCTTCGGGGATGAGTTAGTGGGTGGACCTACTTCATCCATTCCCTGAGTGTCTCCTACCGAGGCTGAGTGGACTCAGGACATTGGTCAGGCCTTGGTTTGAGGCCATGGTGAACGTGTGCAGAGCGACAACGCTGGAATGAGTGCTATGATGGCAGTCTTGAAGCTTTGTCGAGTCAGGCAAAACACCCTTTCAAGTGCACTAGATGAAGCTAGCAAGGCAATGGAAGCCCAGCACAGGTTCAGGTTGCGTGCCCGCAAGTATCGCCGTAGGACGGATGCATGTGGGAGAGCTCAGCAAGAAGTTGAGGAGATTCACGGTATTACAAATTATCGTCTACAACAGTGGGGTCAAACCACACGCGAGAGAGACAAGCTTCATAACTAGCTGATGAACCTCACTATTGAGAGAGATGAGGCCGCACAAGAGTTGGATCATGTGACACATCACCGGAATGCCACTTTAGAGTTAGCAGAAGAAAGACATCGGGGTTGGATTTTGGCCAACCACAATGCCTTTCAAAGAGAGCAAGCACTACAAGAACAGCTTGAAGAGCTTTAGGTTGAGCACCATCAGCTGCACAACCGTCTGTTTCCTATTCCCCGTCCCATACCTAGGTATCCAATAGTGGGTGGACCTCAAGTAATTGAGGCCGATGAGAAAGAAGAGGACGTGCAGATGGATGATAATGCAGCTGAGCCGGCAGATGACGAAGAAGAGGAAGACCCAGAAGAAGTCCAAGGTGTCTTCGATGTGGACAGCGATCACTTCGACGAGTAGTTCGTTAGCAAGTCTCACTAGTTAAGCTTTTGCAGTCAGTGATGTAATGAACTTAAGTACGAAGACCGATGTTGGATGTACCTTTTAATTCGAACTTGGCATGTAATATACTTTAATTCGCTCCCTTCGGAATGTGTATCATAATGGTTAAGTTAAAACTTGTCATGTTGGAATGCACTGCGTATGGCGCTAGTAATCTACTTGAGGATGTGGTGATTGGAGAATGAATTATTGCCTCTGTTTATTCTATGAAGTTTTCATTCTCGTCAGTAAATTCAGTTTGGCACGATTATATTATTCCTCTCCAATGTGCTGACATCATCAATAATTACTGGTTGTGCATTGTGCAGAAGCCTCGTACTCGTTCCACCGGTGCGGGTGATGATGATCTTCCACCGCCACCACCACCCACACCCACAGAATTGATAGCAATGCTTGCGGAAGGACAGCGCACTATGGCCGAGGCCCTCCGTACGATTGCGAATCGTGATGGCCATGGTCCATGCCAAGGACCGGATCCAAATTAATACAGTGATTTCAAGAATTTCCTTGACACGAAACCCCCAATCTTCAAGGAGGCTGAGGAGCCTCTATAAGCTGATGAGTGATTGAATACTCTCGAGCAGAAGTTTCGTCTGCTCCGCTTGACTGAGATGCTAAAGACTAAGTACGCATCTCACCAAATGCATGGGCCAGCTGGCATTTGGTGGAGTCATCATCAGTCCACTATGCCTGCTAATGCCCAAATCACTTGGGATCAGTTCAAGTCTGCTTTCAGGGGAAATTACATTCCTCCTGGTCTTATGGCGATCAAACATATAGAGTTCATGAAGCTGACCCAGGGGAACAAGAGCCTGAATGAATACCTGCAAGCTTTCAACAACCTTGCTAGGTATGCTACCAAGTTTGTGGACACCAATGCCAAGAAGATTACTAGCTTCAAGCGGGGACTTAGCCCCAAACTGATGAAGACCATGGGAAATTGCAAGTGTGCTCATTTTAATGAGTTTGTGAGTGATGCCTTATCGCAAGAGAACAACAATGCTGTATACGTGGCTTCGAAAAGTCGTAAGAGGGCCTATGAGGCGGGTGCCTCACAATCTAAGGCTCCCGTCACACAGAGGGCTCCATTCTGTCCTCCAGCGTCAGCCGCCAAGTTTCGCCCACCGCAGAAGAAGAATCCTGCCAAGACTGGGTTTCATAAGGCATTTACAGTTGCTCTTCCCAAGGGCACTACCAGTCAAGGCAATTCCAGTGTGCCACCAAGCAACATGCCGTGCTGGAATTGTAACAAGCCAGGCCACTAGTTGAGGAAGTGTCCTTACCCTAAGAAGAACAACTACCAAGGTGGCCGTCAGGGGCAAGTGAACCACACTAATATTACTGAGATTCCTTCAGGAGAGGTAGTGACTGTCGGTAAGTTTCTGATTGACCAACACCCCGTAGTTGTACTATTTGATTCAGGTGCCTCGCATTCCTTCATTAGTCCAGCATTTGCATCCAAGTTTATGCTGAAAACATATACTATTGAGGGTGAGGGTTATTGTATTAGGGCTACTAGTGGTATTATCCCAACCAAGCTAGTAGTTGGGGACGTACAATTTGAGATCGAGGGGCGAAGTTATCAGGTTGATCTAGTAGTTTTACCGGGGCTAGGTATCGATGTGATATTGGGAATGAACTGGATGAGCCATCATGGGGTGCTTATTGATACATCGACTAAGGTAGTCATGCTCAGAGATCCTTGTAATCAGGAGGGTTTTCTAGTACAGTTACCCAGGGACATCAATCTTTCTTGCACGACCAATGCGGTGCAAGCAAAGTCGCTGGCAGACATCCCTATCATGTGTGACTTTCCAGATATTTTTCCTGATGATTTGCCTGGATTGCCCCCGGATCAAGAAGTAGAATTCAAGATAGAGTTGCTTCCTGGCACAGCTCTCATTCTAGAAGGCCATATAGAATGCCTCCCAATGAACTAGCCAAACTTAAGACCCAGTTGAATGAACTACTAAAGAAAGGCCTTATCCGCCCTAGTTCATCTCTGTGGGGGTGCCCAGCTATCTTTGTGATGAAGAAGGATCAATCTCTACGCATGTGTGTAGATTATAGACCCTTGAATGCAGTTACAATCAAGAATAAGTACCCTCTGCCACGCATAGATATCTTATTTGATCAGTTGTCTAAAGCAAAAGTCTTTTCCAAGATTGATTTGAGATCTGGGTATCATCAAATCAAAATTCGGCCTGAAGATGTCCCACAAACCACATTCTCTACAAGATATGGTCTATATGAGTACCTGGTTATGTCTTTTGGATTGACCAATGCCCTCGCATATTTTATGTATCTGATGAATTCGGTGTCTATGCCCAAGTTGGACAAATTTGTGGTAGTATTTATAGATGATATCCTGGTCTATTCCAAGAATGAAGAAGATCATGTTGAACATTTACGGGTGGTTCTCACTAGATTATGGAAACACCAGCTGTATGCAAAGTTCAGCAAATGTGAATTTTGGCTTCGTGAGGTACCTTTTCTTAGACATGTGTTGTCCGATGGTGGAATTATGGTTGATCCCACCAAGGTGCAAGAAGTGTTGAACTGGAAGGCTCCTATCTCGGTGCACGAGGTTCGGAGTTTTCTGGGGTTTGCTGGCTATTATCATCGCTTCATCCTAGATTTCTCTAAAATAGCCAAGCCTATGACTCGGTTGCTGCAAAAAGACATGACGTTTGTCTGGACTTCTGAGTGTGATACGGCTTTCCATACCCTACGAACTCTTCTAACATCGGCTCTGGTTTTGGCACAACCGGATATCGAGAAACCTTTTGATGTGTTCTGTGATGCATCAGGTATTGGGTTAGGAGGTGTTCTTATGCAAGAGGGTAGAGTCATTGCTTATACCTCTCGCCAACTTTGGAAGCATGAAGTGAATTATCCAACGCATGACTTGGAACTTGCTGCTGTTGTTCATGCTTTGAAGGCCTGGAGACATTATTTACTTGGCAATGTGTGCAACATCTATACTGATCATAAAAGTCTCAAGTACATCTTCACTCAACCAGAGTTGAATATGCGTCAGAGAAGATGGCTCGAGTTGATCAAGGATTATAACCTTCAAGTGCATTATCACCCTGGCAAGGCAAACGTCGTCACGGATGCCTTAAGCAGGAAGTCTCATTGCCACTCATTCATTGAGAGTGATGTCCATTTGTCAAAGCTCCTTCATCCTGCAGTCCTTCACAACATCACTATCAGTTGTACTCTACAGAGTTGAATTATTGAGCTATAGAAGACAGATGCAGGTGTGTTTCACATTAAGCGCAAGATGAAAGAGCAAGAAACCAAACATTTTCGAGTAGATTAGGAAGGCGTGTTATGGTTCAAGGATAGGTTGGTAGTTTCGAAGGATAGAGAGCTTAGAAATCAAATCATATCCGAAGCGCATTCCTCTAAATTATCTATTCATCCTGATAGTAGTAAAATGTATCATGATTTGAAGCCTCGATTTTGGTGGACCAAAATGAAGAAAGAGATAGCCGCTTATGTGGCTAGGTGTGACACTTGTTGTTGGGTCAAGGCTGTGCACATGAAAGTTGGATTACTTCAGCCACTCTCTATTCCAGGTTGGAAATGGGAAGAGGTAAGTATGGATTTTATTGTTGGACTCCCTACTACTCAGAGAAATTTTAACTCCATTTGGGTGATTGTGGACTGACTGACCAAGTCGGCACACTTCATTCCTGTCCGCATAGACTTTTATCCATCTGACTATGCGGAGTTGTACTTCAACCAGATAGTCCGACTTCATGGGATCCCTTGTACTATTGTCTTGGATAGAGGACCACAGTTCACTGCTCGCTTTTGGGAGCACTTGCACGGATTATTAGGAACTAAGCTAGTAAAAAGTTCTGCCTATCATCCGCAAACCAATGGGCAAACTGAACGAGTGAATCAAATCTTAGAAGATATGTTGAGAGCATGTGTCATCTCGGCTAAGGGCTCATGGGAAAAATGGTTACCCCTAGCTGAATTCTCATACAATAATAGTTATCAAGAGAGCATAAAGATGGCACCGTTTGAAGCTTTGTATGGCCGAAAGTGTAGAACCCCGTTGAACTGGGTAGAAGCCAGTGAAAGGAGATATTATGGAATTGATTTTGTTCAAGAAGCCGAAGAACAAGTCTGTACTATCCAAACCCACATGGCCGTAGCTCAAGCTAGGCAGAAAAGTTATGCTGATCGATGTAGAAAACCTATTGAGTTCGAAGTTAGAGACTTCGTTTATCTAAAAGTCTCACCTATGAAGAGTGTCCAACGCTTTGGTGTGAAGCAAAAGCTTGCGCCGAGATATGTTGGTCCATTTGAAATCATTGGACAAAGTGGTAAAGTGGCGTACAAGATTCAATTACCTCCTGAGATGAGTGCTATCTTCAATGTCTTTCATGTATCCCAATTGAAGAAATGTCTTTGCGTCCCTGAAGAGAGAGTTCCATTGGGGGATATCGAGTTAAAATCTGATTTGACCTTTGAAGAAAAGCAGGTTCGAGTGATTGACACTCGTGAGTGAGTGACTCGGAGTCGGGTAGTCAAGTTCTACAAAGTCATGTGGAGCAATCAGGGTAGTGAACGCGATGCAACGTGGGAAAGGAAAGATTATTTGAGGGATGGTTATAAGGAATTCTATCAACAATGATACGCTTTTCAAATCTTGGGACAAGATTTTTATAAGGGGGGAGGGCTATAACACCCCAGGTGTTTGCCTTCCACATTTGCACTTGCATTTCATGGACATGAGCATCATTCATTCATTCATAAGCTTATATCACAAGAAACATGTTTTTGAAACATTGCAATGTATCGTTATGTTCATGTGTCGTTTCCTTTATGAAATGTAAAGTGTGCAATACTTAAGTGCAACATGTGCCACTCACTTAGTGAAACAAAGTTAGTTAATACTATGCAACAAGATCATGAAATGTGTGAAACATGACTATGAAATATTTGCAACATTTCTTGTGTTTTTCATTGTTTTAGTACATACCTTGCTTGATTCTTGTGTGACCACTGCATGGTGTGGCTAAAAATGCTTGTAAGTAACTTAGTTACACCTAGGATGTCATTTGGAACATCGTTCATGTTGATCACTTTGACTAATTAGGTTCCCAAATCATGGTTTGACCAAATTTGAACCCTAAACCCTATTGTTTGACTATTTAAAAAGTGTGGCTTAGGTTGTTTGCATGTCTGAGCAACCTAAAACAAAGTTGTAGCAAATTATATAAGGAACAAAAGTTATTTTATGACCATCTTATGAAAATGTGCACAACATGCTCAAAAAGGGCCCACAAGCCTAAGATTAGTGCTGTTTCAACACTTGGAAATTTTCTAAGTATTGGAACTGCTTTTTAGTTTTCATGAAGGCAACTTTGGAACCTTATAGATGGAAATCCATGGTGAATTAGCTCGAGCTCATGTTGAGTCATTTGGAGTACTCACTTAGCTCTATCATGTAGTCCATCTGGATTAGATTTTGGCCGAGCGGATTAGGAGATAATCGGTGTCAAAATTTGCCTGTCAGTCGGACTCGAACACTGAAACAAAATGTTCAGATCGGTCATGGCCGACCGGCAACAGAGGTCGTCCGCCGCGTGGCACCACACGTCGCCATTGCGCTGCCTGCTTGGGCCATGTCGGGTCTCGGCGCTCCACATCACGCCCGCGCTCACCCCGGCTGCGACCCTGCTCCATTCGCTCCACCTGCGCGCGTCTGAGCCGCTGAGAAGCCACCACCATCGCCTGTTGCTCCGCTAAGGTCGTGCGCACTCGCCGCCGTGTCTCGCCCAGCACCATCTCACTCAGTGCTCCGCTAGCATCCCATGAGTCTCGTCTATGTCTTCTCTGAGTCGTACGAACCCTAGGTAAGCAGCATTGCTGGCTCCGTGCACCGCCGCGCCATGGCCGCCATGGCCACGCCGGTAACCTCACCGTGGCTAGCACGGCACCGTTCCCCTCCTCCTTTATTAGCTCTTGTTTAGTCTTCTCCATCACGTGTAGATGCTCGGATGTAAATGCTACCACTAATGCCGGTCTAGCCACGCCGGGACACGGCCGAGCGCCACCATGCGCCATGGTCGAGCCGCCGAGCTCCATGGCCGGAGCACTTAAGGACCGCTAGAGCTTCGGATTTGTAAATAAATCGACGCAGGGTACCTTGGGGAACACGCCGGTGCCGTTAGTTTCGCCGGAGGAGCCGCCGTCGGGGAGCTTCGCCGTGCGCCGTGCCGTCGTCGTGCCTCCCCTGTTTCGCTGTCGCTGACTGGTGGGGTCGGCTGACACCCGGGTCCCACACGGCAGTGGCTGTTTGAGTCATAAGCTAGTTCAAAAATTCTAGTTTGAATGCTGATTTGAGATTTTTGTATCTTCAAATGTGTAGATCTAAATACTGTGATTCAAATTTTGTTAGACTCACAATGAGGTCTAGTATTTAAGAAAAATATGTCTTGAGCACTTTATGTAGAAATTTTGGATGAATTAAATAGGAACTTGAAAAGTGTTTTTGAATGCATGCAAACTTGTTTAAATCATAACTTGAGTTTCTATGATCCAAAAATTGTGAAATTTTGTGGGTAAGTTAGTATTGCTTAGTATAAGCTCTGGTTAAAATTTGAGAGACATTGCATGTGTAGTTTTTGAGTTATAGATTTTCCTTTTATCATTGGTGGATACTTGTGTGAATTTTTGTAAATTATCTATGAATCCTATGGCCATAAAACATGGTAGGTAGTATCTTGGTACCTTATGGATGCTAGGAAAAATATGAAATCTGTTGCTTGACACTTTTCACTAAGGTTTCCTAATTATGCCATTTTAAGCCATTCTGCCTTACCAATTTTGTGTAGGCTGTTATACTTACTAAAATGGTGTGAAATTTTTATGGTAGTCTACTTAGGGCATGTAGTGTATACTGTAATTTTTGTAGATTTAATGGTGTAGTTTTCATATATGTTTACTATTTCCTCTAATTAATTAAATAAATTAAGAAATGTATTAAAAGAAATGTTTTGGGGATGAACACCCTACTTTCTGGTGTCCTTATGATATGTGTGACATGTGAGTAGATTTAGTTTTGTCCAATTATACGTTTACATCTTAAGTTATTAATTATTCGTTTGCATTATGTCCCTCTGGACAGATCTGGGGACTTTAGAAAGTTCCCCATGATATTTTGGTTTTCTGTGAATGAGATGAATACAAGAGATGTAGATAATTTATGTATCTAGCTCTTGTCAAAATTTGAGGGTATTTGGCCTAGTAGTTTAGAAACTACAGCTGTTTAAAGTTAGGTTCCAGTTTTGCTTTCTCTCTGCCTTGTGAGGATAGAGTTCTGTTGATTGATAAATTCGTCCAGATAAAAGTTTGAATCATGCTTTGAGGTCTGAAAATGAATTGTAGACAATTTTATAAGCTTTCCATATTATCTTGTTGCATGTCATTTGGATTTATAAATCTCCAGTTATGGCTAATTTACTGTACCGCTACATAGTCTCTATTTTGTTGAAATACAAATGCTTGAGTGTATGCTTGTGCAATGTTCTCATTGATTGTTTAGGGGTTAGCCTAACTTGAGAATATGCTTAGGTGCAGGTGCTAGGTCATTAACTGAAGATGAGCAATTATACATTAGGTTGTATAAACTTGGTAAGTAAAGTGATTTGAATAGGGCTTAAGATGGAATATGCAAACTACAGCGAACATGCGCATTCCCCGAGCATCCCTGACATTCGTTCATGTGCATCCATGATATTTATCTTGCGCATTCATACAATAGGTGTGTCGGAGGGAGTGACATTGCTGGAGTTTGAGAGAACCAACCAGGAGGAGGAAACCGAGGTGCAGGAAGCTGACGAAGCAATCGCCGCGGAGGAATTGCCCGAGTGCCCTGACCACCAGCCTTCCTCGTTCCTGAAAGGCAAGCCCCAGAGCATATTAAGCCTCCCATGCTTTTACAAATACATTGAGTATCTTTTATTATTGATGATGCATTATGTATAGGAATTGGTTGGAACCAATTGCTGTATTATATATTCTTCCTTGTCCAGATATCACATTGGAATCCTATTTAAGTTCAGGACGGGTTAAATGCTTAGCCATGCTTAGTGCGGTAGAAGTCAGGTGATTTCCTGTCACCTGCGAGCTTTAGGATGAGGTGGATCATGGTTGGCTATATTTGCTATTATGGAAAAGAACCATGTGAATAATGAATTAAGACCGGACGGGGTCTTATGTAGGTTTGAACATAGTGACTCCGTCTGAGTCGTTTAAGAACCGATACGCTGTACGTCCTCATGTCATGTTGAACATAGCCTAACACTTAGCTGGCCGGATAAGTCATTCTGACCGTAAAGCCTAGTAGCTCGGTTCAGGCCGGGGACGTGAGTAGGGGTCCGCAATTTGGATGAAAGTAAGGATGTGCAGGGAACCATTGGCGTAAGCCCAAGGGTGGGTTAAGTCACCGAGCACTCATGGCAGAGTGGTTCTCTGATTTTGCAGCACTGTTTGGACTCGTGACTTCTGAATTGTACCAACGGTGACTTGTTGTGACCCTGACGGGGGAAACAGGGTTTGTGTTTAGGAATACCTCTCTAGCTGGATAGGAATTGATTCGAATCGCCGTCTCTCCCGGATAGTGAGAACTTGACTGAGCAGCGGCAACGTAGATTCAATTAATTTAACGATATGGTTAAATGGATGATGATGATAAGGTTGCCACAATGAATACCTAATATGGTTATTAATGTTTGCACCCTAATAAAATGATTGCTTAGTTCATGTGCTAATATAGATGATAGGATAATGGCTAAAAAGTCACTGCTAGTCAGGATAAGAGTTAATCATACTACTTATGCTTTTTTGCAAAAAGAAAGTGTCAGCCAGCTCCACTACATTAAGCTATGCATAATCCTTGGTGTCATTTGTTTGGTTTTCTATGGGTAAGTCTAGCTGAGTACATTCCCGTACTCAAGGTTTATTCCCTCTTATTGCAGATGACCTTCTATATCAGGGATTCTGTAAGTATTGTCTCCACCCGGTGGGTGATGAAGACTAGATCATGGGCATGATCTCCGTTCTCTTATCTGAATGCTTTTGCAGGCCATGATCAGCAAAGCAGTATGTGTATTGGAACTCAGTGTGTGAGTTAAACTATTTGCTTCCGCATGTTTTATAAGACTTGTTTTGTAATAACGATGACTCTGTGATGGTGTAATCTATTTGCGAATGTCTACGAAATGTTGTAATGTACGATATGTTATGTTGAATTATTGTGATCTTGGTTGTATGCAAGTTGGTTTGAAATCCTTCGAGATTTTGGTTGACTACCGTGTTTATATGGGCTCAAGTTTGAGAATTTGATCGTTTCGGCGATTGTTTTTGTACTTGTGCTCTTATAAATTGGTCGGTTCTGTGACAGCACTACTCTTTATTTGGAGTTTCCATTTTGGAAACTCCCTTTAATAGTCATTTCCACATTTAAAGGTGTTAATTTTTAGAAACGCCTATTCACCCCCCCTCTAGGCGGCATCCTAGGTCCTTTCAATTGGTATCAAAGTGAGGTTCTCACCTAAAGATTCACCGCCATGAGAAAAGGATGTCGATGTCTATCAAGTTGGAGCCGGTGCTTCTCCAAAATGATGGTTCAAACTTTCTAACTTGGTCAATACATGTACTCAATGCTTTTAAAGACATTAGTCATCTTGTTGAGCATATTGTGGATGCAAGCATACCTCTTTCTATAGTTGATTGGAGCAACTACAAAAATTTGTCAAAAGAGAAAGAGATATGCGTGCAACTCAATGCTCAAACTATTAATATTATTTTGAGTACATTGAGTGTAGAGGTTCAAGATGAGGCAATCTTCAATGGACAACCACCTTCGGAGAGTGCTCATCTCATTTGGACTAGACTTTTTGATTTATATGGAAAATCCAAATGTGATGATACACTTGAGATTGAGTCAATGGAAAGTATGTCCATTGTGTCATCATATAGCAAAGAAGCCTCACAAGACCTCAAGAGCACCGAGCCAGAGCAAGAAGTGCAAGCAGCTCATGACCTGTTGTCTACCTATACATACCGGACATGTCCGGTATGCCTATCGGACGTGTCTGGTATGGCCGAGGCAGCAGAGTAGCAAGCAGCTGTTTGCAACGATGCTCAAGCCTAGTGGCGACCAAGTGATGAGTCAACCTCAGTATCTCATGATACTCATCACTTGTATCTCATGGCCAAGAAAAGCAAGAAAAAGAGTAACAAGAAAGATCAAGAAAAAGAAAAAGCACAAGTAGATGGTCAAGATGAGAGTGATGTTGAAGTTGAAGACAACTACAACCTTGATCATCTCAACCGCAAAGACAAGTTCATCATAATGAAGATAGTTGAAAAGAATGATGAGCTTGAAGAAGAGATTGAGAAGCAAGAGCAATCACTTCAAAAGCAAGAATTGTTTCTCATCTCCAAGATGGAAGAACTAAAGGCTCTAAGTGAAAGGTATGAAAAATTGTCAATTGAGCATGGTTTAGTTACTAACTCCTCTTCTAGTGTTTCACAACTAAAGAAGGAAAACTTGGAGCTCAAGGCAAGGCTCGATGAACTATCAAGCAAGTATAATGTGCTACAAGCAAATTATGTTCATCTAAAGTGCTCTCATGAGGAAGTAGTAGAATCAAGCATCATGCTTGAGGTGGCTCATGAGGTTGTGATTACATCGGTAAAATTTTCTCAACCCCTCACACATCCACTCACAAGTATACCATCTAAATTAAATATTTCTTGTACCAATGAGTGTGCTCCTCAAGCAAGCCAATCTTTGATTGAGCTAAATCTTATAGAAAACATAGAGCTCAAAGAAGAAGTGCAAAGATTAAAGAAAGATGTGATTCGGTTGAAGGGTAAGAAGAAAGCACAACCTTCTCAAGATAACCGTGATAACATGGTGAAGAAGTTTGAGAAGGGTTCAAACCTTGCTTCCTCCAAAGCCCAACAAAAGAATCACATCTCAAGCAAGGCCAACACAACCAAGAGCAAGAAACATGGAAAAAGAATGTGCTATGGTTGTGGATTGTATGAACATGAGTGGGCCATGTGTCCACATAAGAGTTGGGCCGACAAGTGTGAAGTGGTCGAACAAAAGGCCTCAAGCAAGTTGGCCAATCAAAAGAAAAGTGATGGACAAAGTGCTTATCTCATGAGCAAGAAATTAGGTCATCCTACCAAGAAATGTCCAATGTACAAACAGGCAAGAAAGGAAGCCCAAGTTGCAACAAGAAGATGCTATGGATGTAATGAGATGGGCCATAAGGTTGATAGATGTCCATACAAGCAAAGAAAGCATAGAGCAAACAAAGGCCGCATATGCTATGCTTGTAGAAGAAATGGGCATCTAAGGTATGAATGCCTAAATGGTAACGCTCCTAAGCCAAACACATATGTTTATAATGATAAGCTTAGGAAGACCACAAATGGAGTTAGCACTAGCAAGGTGATGTGTTCACCACAAACTAGTGCTAAAGCCATTTGGGTGCTTAAGCACTTGTTGACTAACTCAAAAGGACCCAACAAGAGTTGGGTACCAAAGTGTGGTTAGGTTAATGATGTAGGTACTTGGTGATGAGATGAAGCTCTCAGGGTGGTTGAGCAAGTAAATTGAAAATATTCACTCAATCTATCAATTAATTCTCATCATAATCTTATATATGGTTGACCCAAAGATAATTTAATAAATAATATCATCTACTTCATCCACACCATTGGTAAAAAGTACCTAAACCTCATAGGATAGCCACTTTATTTGTTTTATGCTCAATAGGGTCACAAATAGGTATATTTGTGAAACATTAAATGTGGCTAATTAATTTCACTTGAGATTTATCATGTTTGCCATATGATGAGCGTGTTCGGCTGGCTGGTTCTGGCACTCACAAAATCACTGTTCATGTCCTGCCAGAACAGTGTTTTTCTCTCACAACAATCAGCCAAAATAGTATTTTCAGTCCTACCGAACAGGCCTGATGCTTTTGATCGCTCTCTAGTAGAGTAATTTATTTGTTGAGATGCTAGTATACAATAAATAATAAAGCTAAACAAAGAATCACAAGCAGTGAATTAATTGTGTTTGTCCTGCACCTACCGGACGTGTCCAATATTACTATCGGACGTGTCCGGTATGGCCAGGGATAGAAATTGAGTGTTTTGTTCTTTGTATTCCGGATGTGTCTGGTATACCTACCGGACGTGTCTGGTATTGTAGGAACCAGAACACTAATTGGATAAGCAACTGAGTTTTTGACCCATATATTTTCATGTATCCTCAATTTACTCAGAAGCTTGTGGTTTACCAAATCTAAGTGGATTGTGAGCATCTCTTATACTCAAATTTACTTATGGCAAATTATTTGGTTATGGTTCAAAATAGAAAATTGACTCACAAATTCTTAATAGAATAAAGTGCTTCTTGAAAGTCATTCAAATTACATGAGGCACGTATTTAGGGGGAGCTAAGTTTCTATTTTTCACCATTGTGGACTAACAAATTTATCTAGCATTCTTTGTAGTTCTTTGGATGAAAATGTATCTAGCATGATTATTTGGCAATTGAGGTCAACATAAAGATCATCATGCTATTTATCTTCTTAGTGGTATTTTTATGGGCTCAAGGCAAAGGTATGTGTTTACATACATACATTATAAGTGCATCTAAGGCCCTTTATATGTTAGAATGTGCATTTGTGTGACATAGGAGAGATATTTTTCAAAACCCATAACTAGCATGTGTAGGTGGTGTGAATTTGAAAAACTATTTGAATCTTGGTCTTTGTGACCTAGCCTTGTTATATGATAATTATAGCTCTCCTTGATTGTTTGATTAGCTAATCACACATGGCATGGCTTTCTTAAGTCCACAATCTACTATGTCTCACTCTATCTCTCTCAAGTAAGCGAAATCTTGTTTATGCCAAATATTTGGATAAGAGAAAATCATTTTATGGCATTGGATAAGAAAAGTGATGATACTCAGTTTGGATCAAGATTATATACCTTTTTGGACTAAGAAATAACAGAAAAGGGGATTGGAAGAGAGAAAACACATTTTAGAATAACTTGGGCCAGCCCGCGTATACCAAACATGTCCGGTATGAGCGAGGCTATAAAGCTGAGCGTACCCCTTTGGCCCAGACAGGCTTATCTCCTTCCAACCAACCCAGCCGCCGACTTCTTCCTCACCTAGGGCAATCAAGGACTTCACCAAGAAAAAGGAGAGAAAGAGATCACATTGGAGAAGGCTTGCATCAAGATTGAAGGCCCGAGGACTTGGATTTCTCATCGCCTTCTCATCCCTCCTCTCAAGGTACCCTAATCACGGACCTCATCTGATCTACATGGTCAATGCATGATTTTGAAATTCCTTTGGTCAATATGCTGCATTGGTGATATAGAAGCAATGTCCAAAGTTTGGAATTGATCCGTGATGGTTTGAATCAAGGAACCCTAGTTAGGGTTGCTGGGCGCCCATATCGGACGTGTCTAGTATGCTACGAGACGTGTCCGGTATGGCCCAGCAGAGCAACTCCTCTGCTTCATTTTGATTCAATCCAATATTAGAATTGTATGTTAGGCTTAGCTTCTTTTGTATCTTAATTTTGCATACCTATTGACAGTTGTGTGTCAAAGATGGATGTAAAACCATGGATCAAAGATTCTACGTCTAAATTGCAATTCGAGATTAAATTTTGGGCATGTATCTGAATTTTTTTGAAAATCTTTAGATACAGGACAGCAGCCATGAGTGGACGACAGGAGCCGAGGTCCAAGCATAGGCATGATCCAGCACTTGAAAAGTACAAGAAGGCGAGACAGGAAATGCATCCTGGATTCAAGCCGACCAGTAGGAGGTCTACCAGGGCTGCCTCTAGCGCAACAGCTCAGTATGTAGAGGGGTCAGGGAGCTCTTCTTCTGACACTAACACTGATGAGTTTAGAGTGGAGTCTAGAGAAGAAAGAAAGAGGAAGAGCACTGATAGAGGATCAGATGGTGATAGCTCAGATGAGGAGCAGGAGATTGAGGAGGAGGAGCTAGTTCCTCCTGTTCAGCACCAGCCTAGTCAGGGTATGCATTATGGTCTCCTTGAGACACGTTTGTCCAATGTGCCCTCTTATGTTCCCAGGGTTGACAATAGGGGAAAGGGTATGACCAGGAAAGCTAGAGATGAGCGAAGAGTTGATCCGAGAGGCTTACTTAAGGTTTAGTATGATCACCGCTTCCAGACAGCTTTTCACCTTGACTTCTACTCTAGTGTGATTCTCACCAGGAACCCAGTTATTACCAGGTCTCAGTGGATTGGCTGGCAGTACGTTAGAGAGTTGTAGAAGGCCTCAGTTGATCATGCCATTGCTATTTGCCAGCGCACTGGGGTTTATGAGATCATGGAGTTCTAGCATGACTGGAACATAGAGGTAGTTGCTCAGTTTTATGCTACTCTGTTCGTTGAGGAGGATGAGAGGCGGATGCACTAGATGTTTGAGGGCTAGTGGTACAGTGTTGATTATGATGTTTTCACCGCTCACCTTGGCTTTTCAGAGGATGACCTCCAGAGAGACCGGATCCACACCGAGCAGGTTTTACCCCCTGAGCAGCTCGCCTATATGTATCCACTAGGAGATGAGAGAGGAGCAGTGGGGAAGGTTCTAGGTCTTCACCCTACCTACAGATACCTGGACAGGATGTTCAGGAAGACTATTGACTACAAGGGTGGAGATAAGGGCAACATTGCTGATTATTCTAGGAACCTACTCCATAGGATGACACCTGATGCTTGGCCTTTTAGCGTGTTTGACTTTATTTGGTTCGAGATCAGGAGTGTGGGAGAGAGGCCCCTCAAGGGCTATGGTTTTGCTCCTCATATCATGTATATGATTGAGTAGGTGACAGGGCACACATTTGAGTATGACAAGATTCACAAGGCCCTAAAGATTATTGCAGATCTGCCTGAGATAGGGTTACCTCTAGTAGGACCAGGAGGAGGAGGAGTAGCACCAGAGGTAGATGCACCTGAGAGTGGTGCACCAGCAAGAGCTTCACCTCCACCACGTGCTCCTTCACATTCTTCTTCACGCTGTGGCAGTCCTCCCTCACCTATCCATAGGCTTTTCAGCTCCATATTTGGGATGTGAAGGGACATCCAGACTAGGCAGCAGAAGGAGAGGGAGGCTAGGAGGAAGGATACTTGAACCTTGAAGCAAATTGCTTCTAGGCTTGAGCTTGATCCTCCTAGGTCTGCACTATTAGATGAGGCAGCTAGTGAGCCTGAGACTGAGGAGCAGCAGTAGGCTAGATATGATAGAGAGTATGTTGAGTTCATTCAGCAACAGTAGCAGCAGGCACCTGAGCACCCTGACACTCAACCACTTCAGGCTCGTATGCCTACTCACTCTCAGCCATGTCCCAGTACTACAGATGACCTTGCTTCAGATTGGTGGAGTGACCTGACAAGTGGTGGCGGCTACTACGGGTCTGGTGGCTATGACCCGTCTGGTGTGGGTGGTTCTCGTCTAACCGGTGTTGCACGCTCAGATGACGAGGATGCTGGTAGAGATGATGATGATGATGAGTGATCTCAGCTTTCAGTGACAGCTTGTAGCCCCTTTGTCCTTAGTATGTCATTTCTAGAACTTTGTGGTGATAGATGACAAAGGGGGAGAGAGACTGATTAAAGCTTCAGGATAGTTTCATTTGCTTATCATTGTACCTGAAGATATGTACTGTAGGCTGTAGTTTCTTATTTTTGAGCTTCATTGATGTATCTTGGATTTGAGAGAGATTGTATCATGTGAGAGATGAGACTTAATTATGCTTTATCTATGTATCTCTTGAGACATGATCTTTATTTATATATTAGTGGCTTGTGGATTTGAGAAAATTTATAATGAGTGCTATGTGTGAATTACATGTGTTATATTTATTTTCATAAGGACTATGCATGTTAGAATGAAAATATTTGATGTGATGCCTTTATATTTATTCTTGTGTGATATATCTTGTCATATGCATCATGGTTTCACTTTGTCACATACACATGCACCCCACGGATGCAATGATTTAGGGGGAGTCTCCTATGTATTTTAGTATGTGCAATTGATATTTGAGGTCATTTTGTGAATTCTAACCATAAGCACATATTAAGGGGAAGTCTCTCATAAATCATTGAACCCAAAAGTTTAAATGTTTATATCCTTGTGTAAGCTTTAATCAAGTTGTCATCAATCACCAAAAATGGGGAGATTGAAAGTGCATCTAGCCCTTTAGTGGGTTTTGGATGATTGAATGACAACATGATTAAATGACTAACCCGTTTGCTAAGTGTGAACAGGTAATAGGTTATCTCATAGGTACTTAATGAAAGCCAAAATGATGTGTTGTTGTGTAAACAATCTAGTTCAAGCACAAGACAACAATACAAATGGAATTCATGCAAAGGCTTAATTATTGTGGGATTTCCATATACTGTGTGAAAGCAAGCTTGTAAGAATTAATTAATGAGACATAAGGGATTGCATATGGATTGGTCTCATATTTGAAGCTTGCTAAATTGAAATGAAAAAGATAGCAATACATGAATGGATGATTCAACACAAGATGTGACTTGATGGCTTGAGATTGTGAAGATAGCAAGGAAAGGCTTCGAGGTACTAAGCAAGGATGAAGGGCAAGCGATGGCTTGGCGGCCGAAGAACCTAGCTAGGGTGAAGAAGAAAGTACTTGCATTTAGTTGAGGTACTAATCAAGCTATGATGGCCACATTTATGTGGAGGATCAAATCACTATTGGAGTGTTTGATGGAAGTGACTTGATACATTTGGGATTATTCAAATTTGATGAATGGAATCAAGTCACATGCTCAAGATGGCTATGCTCAAGTGAAAAGATCAACATCAACATGTTAGCACCCTTACTTGATGAAGATTGGAAGGGACGGCATCAATTCAAAAGAGATCAACTCAAGTGGTATAAATTCATTTTTCCTTTGATCTTGAGTTTAATAGGTATACCGTACTACTAAGAGGGATGCATCATGTTGATAGATAATGTTTCATAAGTGCTCAAACCAACCCATGTGAGTTTTGAGTATTTGAGCGACAAAAGAGCTAACTTTATTTTTGCTGGTCTGGTAATACCGGACGACGTGTCCGGTATTTACCCGGTAGTGCTAAAACTATTGTTCTTGGGTTGGTTCGTTGGGAGTTCCAACGGTCGGGAGTCTCGGTAAGGGTCGGGAGTTCCAACGTCTCACACTTTAACTGACTTGGAGGGTTCGCTGTCCTGGTCATACCGGACGTGCTCGGTATGCATGACCAGAGGCCAACGGCTAGTTTTCAAAAGCCTTAAGGGTCAGGAGTTTCGACGTGCATGGTTTTCAAAATTGCTGAGGGTCGGGAGTTCCGACGGTCGGGAGTTTCGGCATTCATCGGGAGTTCTGACGCCTCACAACTTCACTATAACTTAGTTACCGTTGGCGCAGTGTAAGTCATACCGGACGTGTCCGGTATTTCAACGGCTATAAAACGGCTAGTTTTTCCAAGGAGATTATAAATACCCCCAAGCCTCCACCTTTGGAGGCTGCTGATTCTGTTGATACACATACATGTTTTTGAGCCTTGCCAACTCTTCCAACCCTCTCTTAGTGAGTGATTGATCAAATTTGCCAAATCAAATTGTGGGTTGAGTGAAATTCAAAAAGAGAGCAATCCAACCACTTGAGCACTTATGCATATTGTCAATCTCGTGATTCGCATTTGTTACTCTTGGACTCTTCGGTCCTAGACGGTTAGGCATCATCGGAGAGCACCCGAGAGATTGTGGAGTGCCTCGGAAAGTTTGTAACGGTTGATTCCGCTGCCTCAGAATCATCTAGTGGAAGGAGGAAAAGAAGTTAGAAAAGACTTCGGCTAGAGTGACCTTTATGGTACCCTCTAGGGCTAACCTTCGCTGGGTCGCCCGCAGACCCTCAACGGAGAGTAGGACTCGAACGAGTCCGAACTTCGGTAAAACAAATATCGTGTCTCAATTTGTATTTCATTCGATATTTGTGTTGCTTTAGCTCTTGTGCGGGTTCTCTATGTTTACTGACATCTCCAGTAGATACCTGCAGTGTGGTTTGAAGATAGAAATCGAAGGGAGCAAGTTTGGGGCTGTTCCGCTGAAACCGTGTATACCGGACATGTCCGGTATAGCTACCGGACACGTCCGGTATTGATCACTGTGCCAGGCTGTTCTGCAGAACATGTGCATACCAGACACGTCCGGTATACGTACCGGACATGTCCGGTATTTCCTGCCTGCATTGAATATATTCATTCTCTGATCTAACTTTGTGTTGTAGGGTTGTAGCTTCTAGTTATATTCTTTATACCTTGTATACTCTGTGGCTAACTTGTGAGGGGTGGTTCTACTCTTTATTTGGAGTTTCCATTTTGGAAACTCCCTTTACTCATCATTTCCGCATTTAAAGGATTTTCAGAAATGCCTATTCACCCCCCTCTAGGCGGCATCCTAGGTCCTTTCACACTGGAGAACAATCGATGACAACATATTTTCAGAAATGCCTATTCATTCGGTTCTCCTGTGCAATCGCGACATATTTCGTATAGTATAATTTTCATAAAGTACAGAGAAATGTTCAAATATCCTTTTTGGATTAAATTTGGGTTTTGCGTGTTACAGTTTTTGGTTTCAGAAAGAATCTAAAGTTTTCGTTTGGATAGTATGTGTAGTTTTGAATGTGGTCATTTTTTTTTATTTTTTGAGATGTTTGTTATATCCTAGGATTCCTACCCCTCGTCTTCCAATAAAGACACACAGGGAACAAATCCCTAGTAAAGGGAACTCCTCCCATGGAACTGCTAGGGATCTCTAGAGCCAAAAAAATCCCCCTCTTGGGTTTCCTTCCCTGGTTGCTAATCTTCAGGCTTCCAAAGTAGGCCTTAGGCCAATCTTATTGAAGAGTTTCATGGTATTATTTCCAAGACTGCCATATCATGTAGAATGTAATGAAATATGAACGAAACCCCAACTCTCAATGAACAACTTCATTCTATAATTTCATAGACATTTAATTCCATGACTCATAGAGAGTTGGTATTCGTGCCAAGAGAGTTTCATCCCCATGAAACTCACTTCTTCTCTCTTCTTAAAAATCTTGCCACATCATCAAAAATGCTTATGTGGCAGCTCATTAAATGCAAATGAAACTCCGATGAAACTCCCACTAAGACTGGCCTAAGGTTTGGAATTTGGGTTTTGGCGTTTTTCTTTTGCAAATTGGGTGATGGCCAATGGACTAAAGGAGAGTTGGATAGACATTGAAGAAACTGAACAAGCTTATAAAAATCATGTCAAGTAATTTTATGGTATATCAGTATATGGATGTCTAATTGGTTTATTGTTATTTTTTCATTCATTTTGAATAGGAGCATATGAACATTGAATTAATATTTTTAAGAATGTGTTGCAAGTAAGTAAGTTTATGGATCAATGGTTGAAAAGAAAAGTGCCAGATGATGCTGACAATGTGGATAATTCTAGTCACAAGATACCAATGCTATAGTTTCAGCTCCAGAATATATCAATTTGGAGGAGATCCAATTTGATCCAGAAGCATAGTAATTAGTTAATTACTGCAGAATTAATTGTGATCCACTGTTGGCCATGGATTGGAAACAGACTTTGCTAGCCAGGGGCCTGCAAAGATTCCTATTACAAAACCATTTTTTTGCAAGACCCAGTTATACACGTAGACGATCATATAGGTCCTATTCGCTTGTCTTATAATCCATATTTTTGGCTTATCTTTTTAATTGGAACAATATTTTTCTCACAAAAAATCAGCTGGAACAATGTTTCAGCTTGTTTTTTCAGCGAAGCGAACAGGGCCATACACGAGCGCACACTCACCCCTATGAACACATGCATATACACCCTATCTCTATGAGCACCCCCGAACAACTGAGTTGAACCGGCAAATCTCAAGATTGACAAAGTCACCCCATGCGTCTCGTTGTTCGACGCGCACGTCATCTACCACTGAAAGAATAACGTTGTTAAATCTTAAAATAAATAAAAAAAAAGAGTTAAATGCATGAGGAGTCCCTGAACTTGTCAAGGGGTGTCATTTAGGTCCATGAACTTGAAAATTGCATTTCTGTGACACTGAACTTGATAAGTGCTGCACCATAGGTCCATATTGGACACATGGACAATTTATCCAACGTGACATTGCCACTGTGGCGCTCACTATGTCTAGCATTTTGCATTTAACCCCTTATCTTTTTTTATTTCTATTTTTCTCTCCCTCTTCTTTCTTCTCTGTGAGACTCAAACCTGCCGATGCAATTGGCCGTCACTACCGTAGCCATTCACCGTCGTATCCATTCTCTGTGAGCACCTCGGGGTCACGGCAGATCCTGGCCGTCGCCTCCGCGGGCAGCATCACCACCACGTCCCGTGCCTTGCCGCCCTCGGCCGCGGGCAGGACGAGCACCAGCCCCTCGCCGCGCGGCCCTACCCACGTGACATCGACGCGCGCGTTGGGGGCACCCCGGCCTTGAACTCCGCACCATATATGAGCACGTGGTCCAGCGCCGTGCACGTCAACACGCCCTCCTGCTGCTGCTGTCGCGCGTGGAGCCACTCCAGGGCACTCCACAGCTTGTCCTTCGGCACGCCGATGACGTGGCGGTCCAGCGCCGTGGCCATGGCGGGCAGCCTGGACACGAGGTCGGTGCGCGCGCATGTCAAGTGGGAGCTACCGTAGTAGCCCAACGGCAGCGGCGCGTACATCCGCTTGCGGAAGTCTAGCACCAGCGTGACAATCCGTTCCCTATCGGTGGCGTCGGTGATCCAGAGCCAGAAGAGCGCGGCGAGCGCCGCGAACGGGGTGAATAGATCCTTCCTCCTCTTCCAACATACTCCTTCCTCTACCCAGCCACAGCCGCCATCATAGGTGTGTTCGTCCTCGTCATCCTCGTTCCATCAGTGGCCAAGGAGAGGGCGAACGCCGAGTTCATCTTCACCCACATGAACACCAACAACGGCATGGGCATCCATAGCAAGGCCTACATCCTCGTCGTCGGGCTGCTCATGAGCTAGTACTCCAGCATCGGCTACGACACCTCTACTCACATGGTGAACTGAACACACGTCGCCGTCGTGGAGTGCCGCCGACCGATCGGCCGTCCACCACACATCCATCTTTGTTCTCTGATGACCATCTGAACTGAACGAGCATGATCGCATGCAGATGGAGGAGACGAAGAAGGTGGACTGGAACGGGCCGATGGGGATTGTCTACTCGGTCTCTCTGTCCAGCGTGTTTGGATGGATCTACCTGCTGGCTCTCACGTCGGTGGTGACTGACATCCCGTACCTGCTGGACACCAGCAACGATGCCGGTAGGTACGCCATTGCTCAGGCCCTGTACGCCACCTTCCACCGGAGGTACGACACCGGCGCCGGCGGCATCGCCTGCTTGGTCATCATTGTCGTCGCCGTCTTCCTCTGCGGCACCGCCTGCGTCACCAGCAACTCTAGGATGGGCTATGCCTTCTCTAGGGATGGGGCGATGTCGTTCTCGCATGTCCTGTACGCCACTTCAATGTCGTCTGGCTCTTTGTGTCCGTGGCGTTCGTCATGGCCCTCATGGTGTGCATGCGCTCTCATCTCTCAACTTCTCAAGTACGTGTCTGCCATGCATGTGACCATGTGATTTCTCTTCGTTCCTGATCGACACGTACAGTCGCTGGGGAGCTAGGTGGTGTTCTAGGCCATGGTGTCCATCGTGACGCTAGGTCTGTACATCACCTACGCGCTACCCATCTTGTTCCGCGTGACGACGGCGAGGAGGTCGTTCGTGCCAGGGCCGTTCCACCTCAGGAGATTTGGCGTCGCCGTCGGCTCGGTGGGCGTGCTCTGGGTGGCCCTCGTCACTGTGCTCTTCTGCCTACCGGTGGCGTACCCCATCACCAAGGAGACATTGAACTACACACCGATGGCCGTCGGTGGCGTGCTGGTGCTCAGCCTCGCCGCGTGGGTGCTCCACGCCCGGTTCTGGTTTCAAGGGCCTATCACAAACGTCCTCCTCTTCCAACATACTCTATCCTCTACCCAGCCGTAGCCGCTGCCGTAGTACCACCCTATGTGCTTCTTCCAACCCATCGTCGTCGTCTGGGTCGGGGAGGCGAGCGGCGGAGCATGAGCGGTGGCCACGGAGTCCGACGTGGTCACGCCCGCCGTCGGACAGCGGCGGACGTCGCAGGCGCAGGAGCAGCTCCTCCTCGTGCCGCATCGGTGCCACCACAGTCGTCCACCGTCGCGCTCGGAGGTGAGGTGCCGCGTCGCGGCCGGCCGGCCGGACGCCGACGACGGAGCGCCCGTGCCCACCCCCGTCCCCACTCCGAGCTCCAGCAGCGCCTTGACGACGTCGCGGCCACAGTGCTGGACGGCGTAGTGCACGGCAAGCGCGTCATCGAGGTCCAGCCCTTCGCCCATGACCATCAGCTTGACGAGCTCGAGGTCGGCCGCGTCCAGCGCGCGCTTCATGCGCCGGATCCTGTGGTCGCGGTTGGCCGTCGAGGACGCCGCGTTGATGGGGAGGTAGTGGTGGGTGAGGAACGATGACTGGATAGGCACTCGAATGCAGCAGCAACCACGCCACTGCCCGCGGAGCCGTAATCACCTGATCCATGAGTGCTCCCTGGTATGCTGCTGCTTACCGTGCGCGGTGGAGGAGCGTGTCGTCCACGCGCCCATGCACGTGCCCGTCGTGCTGTAAAAGAAGAAATAAGTGTGAGGGGTTAGATGTAAAAGAAGATGCCACGCTGTCATGCCACATCGGCAAGAAATCGCTGACGGAGCAGTATGGACCTATGGTGCACTAGATAACAAGTTAGGTGACCTATAAATGCATTTTTCAAGTTTATGGACCTAAGTGGTACACCATGACAAGTTCATGAACCCCTGGTGTATTTAACTCTAAAAAAAATACAAACACCCGTGTTAAATCGAAAACTTAAACTCAGACAGATAGGTTCCAACCAAAGAAACGTGACTAGCTAAGCTAAACTCTCACTAGTATTACAAAACCACTTGAATAGAGCTAGCCCACACAAAAGTAATGGTACTGCATGATAGCTTGAATGCAAACACAGTCTAGCCCTTGTTTAGTTCAAAAAAAACTTCCAACTTTGACACTATGTAAAAAGAAGATTCTTCGTTACATCAAACTTGTGGTACATACATAGAGTACTAAATGTTGACGAAATCAAAAACTAATTGCACAGTTTGATTGTACTTTGCGAGACGAACGTTTTGAGCCTAATTAGTCAACGATTGAACAATTATTACCAAATAAAAACAAAACGCTACAGTATAGCTACAGTGTCGTCGAATTCAGCCGGCGCCGAATCTGACCGGAACTAAACGCGGCCCTAGTGCGCGGCCGAGATTTGGACTGAGTAGTACACCCGGCCATACTGCTTGGATTAACTAATGCATGAGTAGTTTAAAATCAGCCACAGGATTGGTTTTTAAAATCGTGGCTGGCAGCAGCAGGCAATAATTGAACTCTCTGTGCTGGCCTGCAGGCAGCGCATTGGGATCGGATTAGACCGGTCTTAAAACCTGAGGACCGGGGGAGCGCACGGCAGGACCGCAGGACAGAGCCGGATTCGCATGGATGCACGGGCGGAACCCGGCGTGCTTCCCGGCCGCGGCCGGCCTTGATGAAGAGCAACGACGACGCAGTGCATCGAGCTCCGCAACCGACACCGCCATAAAACAACCACTTGCTCGAGATTAGTAGGCGACCTGTACACAGATCGATCCATCGGTGTTTGGTGCCGTACGACGCACTGGCAAATGGAGGCTTCTATTCTATGTTCCCTTCTGTGAACCTTCCCAAGCATGCGCATTTGACAGTCTGACTAGAGAGCCTTGGGAAGATCCTCTTTGACTTCTCTGAAATGGCGCAACTGGGTTATAGTATCAGTGCTAATCCTGTAGCTGTTGTCATGTTATGATACTGCTAGAGTGCTAGTACCAGCAAAGCTGCTTTGGGTAAAAAATAACCGGGGCTTGTAGCTGGCAAATTCTTCTGGATCTGGGAATGATTAGCGATTCTTCAACAGAAGCCGCGGCCGTGGCCGAATCTGAGCGCATGTGAGCATGATCGGCTTGTTCGCTTGAGTTTATTTAGAACTACTTTTCACCTATGGAATAGTATTTTTCTCTCACAACATTTCAGCATAAACATCAGTATAAGCCAAATTTCAGCATCAGCGAACATGGTGAATTATTAGCTTATTGGTACGCGTGTGTAACACATTTTTTGCAGTGACCAAACCTCACATGAAACTGTGAAAGGGAACCAGAGCAGCACAGTGAAAAGCGCATGAGTGTGGACAGCCCAAGACGGATCTGCTGCATGCTGCGCTGGTGCGACTCACGAGCCGTATCCAAAAATAGCTTTCAGGTTTTCATGGCTTCTTCAGTCTTCATCAGGCCAGGGGAGCCATGGAAAGAAGCAAAAAAGGTGACCTCAATGTGAGCAGCAGACGCAGCACACGGCATACTGTACGTACGTTTTTCGGGCAAGGCAATGCAATTGCAAGCCTAGCCGGGGTAGGCAGCCAGAGCCAGGCAAGGCAAGGCATGCTACCTAAAGCGTGCGGTTCGAAGGCACATGATTCCCCTCGAAGTGCACACGCGTGAGATGTGCACTTCATCAATGTCGTAGATGGTGGGCCTGCTGGATGGTTGGTTTCTGGGCTGGTTTGGGCTGACTGGTGCTGGTTTATTGTGAGAGAAAAACACTGTTGGCTGGCTGGTTTGGACTGACTGAAACCAACAAGCGAACAGTCATGCATGAAATGAAACATACAGGTTCGTTCCCCTGCCGCTGCCGGAGTACTTGATGGATGGCAAGGGCACTCGAGCACTACTGTTTCAGCTTTCTCTGAAGATACGCTCGCGAGCAGGACAGGGAAAGTGAGAGCGAGCAGACGAGAGATGCAGAAAGCTACAGGAGCAAGAGTAACCACAGGCAGGGCAGGGCAGGGCAGGGCAGGGCAGGCACTGAAGCAGTAGCGCAATGGCTCCATGATGAGGGGCCGCGACTGCATGTGCACTATCGTCCTGTGATGGCGTTTGGTACAGCCTGCGGATCAAACGCGTGGCTCATCTGGCCGGAAATGTTACATAGTAGTGTGGTATCGGCCGGAGATTTTCATTCGTCTATGGTTCCTGCACGATCTGTGGGTCTTTGCTCTGGTATATTTACTGATCGTACCGCATATCTATGAAAATCTATCTACCAGTAGAATGTGGAGTACTCTCAGCTTGGTTTTGTCTGGTAGTGTGACTGTGAGAAAACAAAAACTAATAACAGCATAATAACATATCACTAAATTAGTGTACTCATCTGGAAGTTCAATTCTAATGGGGTGTATTCTTCTCAGTCTTTGTATAAAATTGTTAACTTCAGAGGCATTGTACCTGTTCATGTTCCTGCTTTGTGGCACTTGAAAATTCCTCCTAGGATACATTTCTTTCTTTGGTTACTTTCCAAGAACAAGCTGCTGACTAGAGATAACTTAAGTTTGAGGAGGAAAGTAGATGACCAGACTTGTTTGTTTTGTTTGGATATTGAATCAGTATATCATCTCTTCTTTAGTTGTGTAGTTGCCAAACAACTCTGGGGCTGTGTTTCTGAAGCTATTGGTAAAGATGTAGGAAGTTCCTTTGAATCTATCTTTGTGGTTAAGCAACAAGAGATTCTTAGTTGTTAATATGTTCTATGCGGCTGCCCTATGGGGGCTTTGGAAGCTAAGAAACAGTCTATTTTTCCAGGGGTGCCTTTGGAAGGATGTGAAACTGCTAATTCAGCATGTTGTCAGTATGCTTCAAAGCTGGAGGCTGCTATGCCCCAAGGAAAACCTTTTGGAGTTCAATCAGAAGTTGGCGTAGCCACAAGACCCCACCTGCTACCTGGTTGTCCCAGGTTGGGAAGGATTGGAAGAGTTTTCTCTACAAGCATGCGCTTGATGGCAACACCAACCTCTTCCAGCAGATGTGAAGGAGCACCTTGCTGGCTTTGAGAAAATGGTTGGAGAGTCGGACGAAAACAAGTGGTTTAGTTTGGCTCAGTTCAAGTCTGCCTAGCAGATGTAATGTTTGTTGTTGGGGTGTGTTTCTCTTTTGTGCTCGATGTTGAGCTGGATACTTTGTTATTCTGGACAAATGCTGTAAATGTTTGTGGTCTTGGTTAATGCTAAGGCTGGGGCAAGGCCCTTAAACTCTAAAAAATATTATTGGTATAGTTATCAATTATCATGGACCACTTCTCAGAGCCATTTTTTTCTTCATCATATAAAAACGTATACTCAATACTCCTACTAAATTTACTGCCTAATGCCTAGTATAGTAACACATTAACACTGCACCTAGCAACATGCAATTAGCAAGTAGCAAGTCACCTCGACAGAGAAGATGGGAGCTGGACCAGCTTGTCCTCACATGACCAGTTAGTCAACTCCAACAGCAGAGTTCCCTCGAGGAAAAAAAATTGTTTTTACTCGTAGGAGTACTGCTCGCCGACCATCCTCTTTTGGCCTGCCCAGAATTTACTGCGAAAGATTTAACCATTGTCCAGTCACACCAGCCATATATGCATATGCTTACATCTGCTGCCCCCCTCTGACATGATCCTCCAGGACCCAATCTGGACGTGTTGCACACATCATCACATACAGGCATACAGACACATGTATCATCTCTCTGCACTGCTCCCTCTCTCTCCCTTTACGCTGTCGGTATCTATCTCAGCTCGTTTTACGTCTTGTTTCGGGCCGTGGAGCATTAAATGTAGACGAAAAGAAAAACTAATTGCATAGTTCGGTGGGAAATTGCGACCGTTTTAAACCTAATTAGTCAATGTTTAGATACTATTTGCCAAATAAAAACGAATGTGCTACAGTAACCCCAAAATCCAAATTTCCCCAACTAAACCAGGCCTTACCAGCTTCGCTGCGTGCACACTTGCCGCTCTAAATTATCCCCTTGACATGCTCCCGCTCTCCTCCTCTTCTCAGCTCTCACTCGACCTGGCTGTGTTCACGTTGCTCTCTTACTCTGCCGTTCAATCGATCGTTTCCCCACGCTGTCACATGGCGCTCCATTAATATATAGCACCACGCCACGCCACCAAGCTCATCCTCCCGCTCCAAGCTCCGAGAACGCAACACAGCTCACTGTACCCGAGCTCGTGGTAGCCTCGGGTAGCTAACGTTTCTGCGTGTGCGCGCGCAAGCACGTACTCCACGCGCGCAGGTGGCTGCATCCGGCCACCATGTCGGGCACGGGTAGCAGGTCGTCCCGGAGGGGGAGGGGCAGCAGCAGCAGCTTCACGCTGCTGCAGCCGCCGGTGGTGGACATCGGCTGCAACTGCCGCCGCCCCAAGCTGTTCTCCGTCTTCTCCTCGTCGTCCTCCCTGTTCCGCGGCGGGGGCAAGCCCAAGTCCCCCAACGCCGCCTCCACCTCCACCACCACGGCGTTCACGGCCACCACCGCAGGCGGGCGCAGCGGCACGACGGCCACTTCCACGGACTCCTCCTCGTGGGGCCCCGCGTCGTTCGTCGCCACCTACTCGCTGTACGAGGAGCCGGTGGCCGTGGCGGTGGCGCCGCTGCAGCAGGAGCGGGAGCAGCAGGAGGCGAGGCGGCGGCGGAGGCAGCAGCACCGCCGGCGCCGCAGCAGGCGTGCGGCAGCGCCACCGCCCGCGCGCCACGGCGTGGAGGTGGTGGACGAGGAGGAGTACGGGCGGCGGGTGGCGCGCGAGAGCGTGGCGGTGGCGGTGGACTCGGCGGAGCCGTACGAGGACTTCCGCGAGTCCATGGTGCAGATGGTGGTGGAGAAGGAGATCTACGCGTGGGACGACCTCAACGACCTCCTCCACCAGTTCCTCTCCCTCAACTCGCCGCGCCACCACCCGCTCATCCTCCACGCCTTCGCCGACCTCTGGACCCGCAACGGCCTCTTCTGCCCGCCATCTCCCTGCCAGTTCTAGGCAGGCTGCTCGCCGTCCAACACGGCCGGCCGGCGCCACGCCATGCACGTACGCTTGCATACTGTTTTAACCAATAGCTAGCTAGTCTTTGTCTTGTCCTACTGGATGCTACTACTACCAGTCTACCTCCCAAAAAATCATTTCTACCATTAACAAAGCACGCAGCTCACGCGAGACCGAGACGCTATTAACCGAGGTCCCGGCCGGCGAGCTGCATCCATGAATGCCAAGGTCTTGAGCTTAATTAAGGAGAGCGCAAAGAAGGCTATGCAAGATTATCAACTGCTGATAGATGCTCTGCTCGTCGTTGTAATCTTCAATACTGTAACACCATGCCGTTGTAATGTAGTCCACGTACGTACGTGCTAATGTTGTGTGCGTGTGGCGCCAACACCGGGAGTGCAATGATACGCTGGTGTCGCTCGAGTGTGATCCTACTGTACTGTGTCACTGTGTGGTGTGTGTACTGACACTCGAGCTTTCCCAGGACGCTGAGTTGAAGCGAACATGCCTTTGTTGCGATTCAAGTGCTTACCACTGCCAACGCCACCAGCTCTCCTCCACTTCGTTCCGTGTGCAACAAAGCTGTGTGTTAGCGCTAGCGTACGTGACGTTGGGCTGCATGCGCTGCGGCCGTGTGGACTGGCGTGTAAAAGCTGCGACGTGCCGCGTCCACTGCTTCATTGCACTGTGCGGCGCGGTGCGTTGGGTTCATGTGTTCTGCTGCAGTGCTGCTCGCTGCAACGCTGGGCTGCTAAGCTGTACTGGCACTGTTCCGGCGGACGCGATGGATTCAGAGCTGGCCCCTGCGATTCAACGTTGCTCACACGCCGTTCAACGGCTGGATCTGGGCACAGTGCCAGCACTGTGTGGGGCTTCATTGTCTTAGCATTTGGCCCGCCCCAAAAGTCCGAAACAAACAACCACGCAGCCTAGCTTGATTAGTTTTCGCGCGCGTATTAATTGGCGTAGTAATTTTTTACTGGTTCTGTCTTAAACGTATCCGTGTACGATCGTACGGTGAGGCTGAGGAGTAGACGGGGCTCCAGAACTGTGCGCTGTGCGGCATTGCATGGCTGCAGAGCCAAGCCATGGATGGTTCGGTGGAGCCAGAGTAAAAACTACTGTAGCTTGGGCCGGCCGGCCGGGCCGGGACTCCGCTTTATGGCGCGGCAGTAAAACTTGAAGCTGCACTGACAGGCATGCCCCCGCACGCATTTGCCTTGCGTTCACGGATCATGCCGGCCAATCAAACGCCCCCGCGAGGCGCGAACGCTTCAATTTCAAGCAAAGCAGGGCAACCGGCCAATCGATTGGTGAAACAGTGGATGAAGCCTGGAAAGCTTTTGCAGGAACAGCGCTACCGCCCAATTCAAGTACTAGTACTACCGTGCGAGGTTCGCCTTTAGGGCCGGGTAAACGAACGGCCGGCTCTCCATTATTTGTCCGCACGTACAGCGCTAAGTGAAGCCAATCGGCCGGGACGAAACGAAACCGCGGCAGAGAGTTTTGCAAGCCCCGCGCCTCCTCGTTCTCGACTTGGGAGCAGGCAGCGTCGTGCGTCTTCGTCCGCGGTGGATTTTCGGTCGGCCCGATCGACACGGTAAAACGAGGGCACGAGCGTAGTGAAAACTGAGAGGCGGGCAGCGGTTACGACCAGCGGGGAGGGGCGCGGCCTGCGCACAGGCTGCCGCGAATGAATGCCAAATTGTCCGCATTAGCGCAGCTAAGCGCGGGCGTGGGCCGGCTTTCCGCAGGTGGGGTCTCGCTCAGGAGTTCGTGACCCTGACATGGTCAGTGTGCTTTTGGCGCTAGGTAGCTGCGAATCTCTGTGCCCGGCCTGGCCGGCGGCCACCACCCGTAGCCTGCCGGAGCCCGGTGGCGGCGCATGGATGAGGAACGACAGGCGCGCGCGCACGGGAGTGTAGGGAGTAGCGACTTCGACAGCCCGCGCGGCGAGGCAAGCCGAGGCGAGGCGAGGCGGCACGTCCATTAATGCTGACAAGGTCTTGAAAGGGTTCACGGGACGGCGCCTTTGGCCTTTTGGCCGGCCGCACGCTCCACCACTCCTGATGGCGTGCGCAAACTCCGCGCGAACCTCAACCAATGCGAGCTCAAGCGGCGGGCGGCGCCATGGCGCTCACACCGGCCGCCGACGCCGCCCACGCGCGCCTGGTCATTATGGCTGGGGTTGCCGGTGGCGGCGCGGCGGGCGGCGCCTACTCGTAGCAATGGAAGGGGAATGCTTTGGATTCACTTTTACATCCCGTTTGGATGTTGACATTGAGATATGAATCAGGGAATTGAAATTGCATATTTTCAATATCACGCGTTTGGATGTCTTGGAATTCACAGCTCGAATTTGACCTCAAATTCCACATGGTATTGCCATAGTTACTAACCGGCCAGTCAGAGTACCGAGTTGGAGAGGTCTGTAATCAGCCGAACGAAGCACGAGCGCCGCCCGTCACCGTCGTAGCTCAACAGTGCCGCCCGTCACCGTCGAGCTGCCTAGCGTCGACGTCCGCCGCAGGACCTCGGCTGCGCCGCCCATCACCGTCGAGCCGCCCAACATCGCTGCCCACCGCCGTCGTCCGTTGTCGAAGCTCGGCAACACGGCTTGCAACTTGCTGCCATCGAGTTGCCCTGCGTCGTCGTCCGCCGCCCGCCGCTGGAGCTGACCAGCGCCGCCCACCGTGGATCTCGGCAGTGCCGGACAACATGGATCTCGTCCGCGCGCGCTGCCCGCCATGGATCTCGTCGTGTGCGCTGCCGCCATGGATCTCGTCGGTGCCGCCTGCCGTGGGTCCCTGCAGCGCCAGCCGCCGTGAGCTCGTCGTGGTGGGTCCGCTACTCGCCATGGACCTCGTGGATGGCTGCCGGCTCCATGAGCAATCCTCATTCTCATTTCTGTTAGAGGGACATCCAAACAACTTGTATTGCGTTTGTTCTAGTTTCCACCTGACCAATTCAGAAGACATCCAAACAACGGAAATGGAATCATAGTCCAATACCATTTCATCATGTAATTGAATTGGAGATCAATTCTGTTGACCCAATTCAATGCCAACATCCAAACACGGGTCATCACTAATCCCGATCCGCGCTATCATGTGACCCACGAGCGGAGCTGCGCGTGACGCCGAGCTTCACACACCACACGCGTCCGAAACGCCTTAATTGCCGTCTGCCCGTGTCGGCGTGTCATTGTCCTGTTCATCATCACATCTCTTTGTTTTTGCAAGGAGGTACTGGGCCGTGCCATTACTGAGTAAAGCGATCTATTTTGATTAATTATCCCTGACAAAGCCAATGCACAGTTACAACTATACTCTATACATTGGTTGTATTAGTATGACAGCAGTCCTAAACTTTTCTAGTTCCAGGCTTTTTTCAATTTTCCTCAGTATGCACGACAGCACGAGCACGATACTCCCAAACTACCAGCAACCCTGCGATACATGGTTGCTCAATGCTGATCCACGACTAGTCTATCTGTTGGCGCTTGTACTAGTAGTACTATAGAAGGAAGAAGGAAAAGTAATAACCCCGACCCGAACGGTCCAATAGGCCTATATACACGAACCTAAACAGCTTACAAAACAATACGGCCCAGTAAGAAACGAAGGGCCAGGTGGCCTCGGCTGTTGCTACTCGCAGTAGCTGTCTAGCCCACTGCCCCTGCCCCTGCCCCATTGGGCCTTGGCAGTCCGGCCTCAACTCAACCAGCACGAGAGGCTCGCGTCGCCTTATTCACTCCCCTAATTAGCGCTTGGCGTTTGAAGTTATTTTTCTATGTTTATACCATTCTATCTCGATGTGTAAGGTCTTCACCTCAGCAGTCTCATATCACTTATAATTAAAATTCATTAACATATGCATTTATGATATCCATGTTAACGTAACACATCATCCATAGACATACTTTTAGTTGTCCACATAAATGTGCCACACTATCAACTAACAATAGTTTATAATAGTTAATCCCTTCATAAGTAATTGTATGAATAGTTTAATTTCGTTCTAAACTAGTAGTCCCCAGCAACACGCGGGGTTGCTTCTCACATGTATCCATAGCTTTCTCCGACTGCATGGTAAATACACCACGTGAAAAACAGTTTGCGGAGTTTTTTTTTCTTTAGGGGCGGCTGGCACCGGACGTGCACCACCGCGACCTCCTCCCCGCGATGTGCGCTGCCGGGCTCCAGCGCACGCGCCGCCCCTCTCCATCGCCAGCGTCTCCTCTTCCCGTCACCGGCGGCACTTCTCCGCCTTCTCCACGGTCTCGATCTAATCGGCAGCATTCTCTTCGTTGGTGGCCATGGCGGGCCCGTGCTGAGTGCGCGGGCGGGAGCAGGTGAAGGTCCCCGAGCTCGAGATCCCGATGCAAATCCGGGAGGGTCCGGCGCGGCGGCAGGCGCCGTCCGCCGCGGGGGCGCTACGGTCACCGATGTCCGCCATGATGCTCGCCATGTTCGCTACCATGGCCTCCTTCTACGTCGCCGGACGGTGAGTCCGCCCGCCCACCGGTTTCCGTCATTAGTTTCTTCGTGAAAATGCTCGCCTGCTTGGGTTCTTCTGTTCGATTGTTTGGTATATGCGTGTGCTACCGATAACCCATGGGGGGATTCTAGATCCCTGTATGTCTCTGGCGGGAGCTGCTCATGGTGATCTTGCTAGGGAAGTTATGATCCAGCCGGTGGTGCATTTTAGAACAGCGGGTGAGGTTTTGATCTCTCAAACGGAATCCAGTGCGAGGCTCACATTTTGTTGCGATGTTAGTACTTGTTTCTGCAGCACTCGGATTTTGCAGTTTCTGCAGCACTCGATGTTAGTACTTGTTTCTGTCACAGCGGGTGAGGTTTTGATCCCTGTATTCCCTTTTGTGCTAGTATTGATGAAGACCAATCTTAGTTCTAAGGCACCTTACCTTTTAACTTGATCTGGATTGTGATAGTAACGGAAAACTGTTCCTCTGTAGAAATGGTTTGTGTTTTTGCCTTTTGGGCCTTGTTTAGGTACCAAAATCCAAACTTTGGCATTATGCAAAAAGAAGATTCCCCGTCACATCAAACTTGCGGTACATGCATAGAGTATAAAATGTTGACGAAATCAAAAACTAATTGCACAGTTTGGTTGTACTTTACGAGACGAACGTTTTGAGCCTAATTAGTCAACGATAAGACAATTATTATCAAATACATGTGCTACAGTGATTCCGGCGGCGCCAACTAAACGCGGCCTTGCTGTTTGTAGAGGAAAAATTGTTGACGTCCTGAATTTCAGATTGTGGCAGGATGCTCAGAACAGAGTTTATCTCATTAAGGAGCTCGACAGACGAACCGGCCAGGTAGGCACCAGAGATCTGGCTCTTTTGTTCTTTAGTGGAACGATCCACCTGTGCTGCTTACTTAAGAGCCCCATTAACTCTCTTGTGCATGTGATTCTGGGGCAATCAGCAATATCTGTGGATGATACCTTGAAGGTTGTTGCATGCAGGTAATTCTAAGTTTCTAACCTTTCAGGTTATATGCCAAAATTGTCTTTCAATGCACAATCTGACAATTTTCTTAATGCGTTTGAAAGTATGAACTTTTGCATTTGCTGTCTAATTGGAACTAGTGCTCCAAACATGCAGAATGTGTTCTAGTATGAGAGTTTGGAGCTGTACTAATTGCTTCTGTGTAAACATCCTCCGTTTTTTAGGCAGCAAGGGAAGCGGTTGGCATCGCTTGAGATGGAGCTTGCTGCAGCAAAGCATGATGGTTTTGTTGGCAAATACAATCCTGAGACAAATGGAACTCGCTCTGGGAAAAAGCCACTGATTGTTATTGGAATAATGACTAGCTTTGGGAGGAAAAACTACCGTGACGCTGTTAGGAAATCATGGCTTCCGACAGGTACACTTCATGCTTGCATTTTTCTTACATCTATTTTTTTTTTTTTGGTATTCTGACAGACAGCAATATTAATAATTCCATAAGAAAAGAATATTAATACCAAAATTTGGAAATTCAGTTCTCATATTTATTATGTCAAAAAGTCCTTTTTTAGTTATTATGTCAGAAAGTCCTTTTTTAGTTATTATGACTAACTTAATCTAATGAGAATGTATTTACTAAAACCGTGTACAGATTTTTTTGCATGCTTTTAGAGGAGATTCAAATTGCAGAGATAAAGTGCATAATGACGAGTACAGAAACTGATGCTCTTGTTATGGCTTCAATAGATTTCAGGTTTCTTACGTGTACACCTTTCCATTGTTTGCCTCTTTGGTACATAGTTTAATTATAGAATTGGTGGTCTTGCCGTTTCCCTTGATTTTGATCTGTATTCCTTGCTCCTTACATCTCCACCCAAGAATAATCTTTTTGTGGTTTTCGGACCCCATGGACATACATTTACATTCTTTATTTACATAGTAGTCATGAACTGTCAAATACTAGCTGATGCCATGTCAGCCCATCGTATCTACTCAAACCTACTACTGACATATAGCTGTATGATATATCTCTTTTTTCATGAGAATGAAAAACAAACTGAATCTAATATTGCTTGGATGTCAAATATGCCCCCATCCCACTAGGCTACAAGGTTGTGCAGTAATTTTATTTCACAAACGTACTGATAGCCACAACCTAATATCATCTAAGTTTTGCTAATTTAAGGTTTATTTATGTCCTTCAAACATATTCAGGCACCTCCTGAGTGGATTCTGTATTTTATACATATTCTAGCTTCTTCAAAGGAAAGGTGTGTTTTCATACTGCTATGGTACCCTTCCTATTATTATGTTATCCAGGGCTTTAGATTTACGACATAGATTATGCAGGGTGATGCAATTAACCTTGTCTCGCTCGCTCATGCCAGGAACTTGGTGTCACTTTTTCTGCCTTTGCCTCTTGAGTCATAGAAGTCAGGATGATGATAAGGATATTGAAAATTGCCTGCTGCAGTCTAGGCTGTGTACCAACATGGAAAAAGTTAATTAGTTAGCCTTCAAATTACTTAGCTGGAAAGTTTAATAGATGAAATTTGTTTTTTCATTTATCTGGACTAAACTGTCCACCTAAAAGTCATGGAATATTTGTTATAATCTGGTATAAATAAATGTGTATTGTTATTGAGTTTCAGTACAATCGCAGAAGAAGATAAGTCATGATGGAGTTGTGCATGAAAAATATACGTTTTGGTCGAATTTGAATTGTAAATTTGATTTTTTTTTTTGCGAAAAATATACTGTAGGGGCGGTTATAGATTGAACCGCCCCTACAAATAGGTATTATAGGGGCGGCTGGTACTACAACTGCCTCTACAAATCAATTTTTTAGAGGACAAATCGATTTGTAGGGGTGGTCAGGGAACCGCCCCTACAAATAGATGATTTGTAGCCACGCTTTGGTAGGGAGTGATAGGTGCCTTCAATATATACGCTCTTGTAGGATGTATAATAGGGCCAAATTAAACAGCCAAACGTTTCCGGGTAGTGCTAAAGGATATTTTTGTTGATCATACTTGGGATATGAGTAGGAGAAAAGGACCCAAACTTATAATAAGGTACAAGCCTACTTCAACATTGTACTATGTAAATGGTTAACAGTGTTCAATGATGTCCACCTCCATCTATATAGCGAGTTCGCTTGTTCGTAAATGATCGTAAATTTCCAACCGGGAACAGTGTTTTTCTCTCACACCAAACCAGCCAGCAGTAAATAATCCACGATCGTTTACGGCCTCCCGAACAGGCTGTTAAATGATTATGTTTATCTAAAACACTCTAACCATTTAAATAGACGGCTTTTAAATAATGCTCCCCTCTACTAATCAGAGAGTTGTCTTCATTTTGTTTTGTACTGATTGTCAAGCTAATTATAGATATATGGCCGGAAACAATAAAGCCCAACCCTGGGAGAAGAGAGAGAATATACCTACCGTAAGAGTACGACGGATGAAAGCACGGATATTTAATCATTTTTTGGAAGAAAAAAAACTAGCCCGTACAGCTACCTATTTTATTGAATATTGAGTGCAATGGTTGTCCACGTTGCGCGCGTTGGATATCATTATGTATGAAAGTGTGTAGAGCATATATATATCGTAATCATTGATGATGCTGTAGCCTCTTGCAATCCGGTGACCCACTGGCACAATGTACAACCAGCAGCCCTGCGCTAGTACCGGTCGCCATTTGCATCTGGCTTCGTCTTTTTATCGGTGCATTTTAGCTTTGCTCTAAATCAAATTCTCTAACTTTACTGAGCTTATAGAAAATCTGAATCAATAGCTACAATATCAGATTTGTTTTATTAAAGACGACATGAAATATATCTTCATTGCAACATCAGTAAATGTTAATATTTTTTCCTAGAAAAAGTAAAACTTTTATGACAACTAAAATCTAGGACGGCGGGAGTACCGTTTTGCTTGATCACCATGAACTCATGATCTTACATCCGCCCACATATATAGTCCATGCATGCATGTTTTGCGCCGTAACGACCTTCTTAATTGTTTCATACACATAATCTGAACAGGTTGATCGTAACTAGATAAGGGCGCGTTTAGTTCCTATTTTTTTTTAGGTTTGGCTACTGTTTGGCTACTGTAGCACTTTCGTTTGTATTTGGTAATTAGTATCTAATTATGGACTAATTATGTTCGAAAGTTTCGTCTCGCGATTTATCACCTAACTGTGCAATTAGTTTTGTTTTTCATCTACATTTAGTACTCCATGCATGTGTCGCAAGATTCGATGTGACACTTTGGGTTGAAAATTTTTGAAATCTAAACAACGCCAAGTCAACGTAGGATGATCGTCTTGAGTCTTGACGCATAGTACAATAGTACTATGGTACATTTGTACTCTCTAGTCTCTAACCATTTCAGAACGACGAGATTAATTAACACGTAGATAAGCCAAATAAATCACGAAGATTAGTTCAGCTTAATCCAAACATGACACAGTGAACACTGCAGCTGGTTTGCCCTTCTCCGCCACATCCAACTCTCCCGCCGCAAACGTGCAAGATGAGGCCTCCGAAGAGCACGCCTCGCGAGCCGGGTCGGCTATGTCGACGACGACGTCGATGAACGCGGCCACGATGGCGCAGTGCGTGTCCCCGTCGTTGGCTCGCAGGTACCAGCCCAGCATCTCCTCCAGCCAGCCCCAGTCGCCGATTCCGTGCGCGGCCATCATCTCCTCCATGGACGCCCGGAAGTCCGCGTACGGGTCCGCGGACTCGAACGCGACCGCCACGGCGCCGCCGAACGCCTCCTCCTCCTCCTCCTCCTCCTCCTCCTGTTTGGCGCCCGCGCAGGCGGCGGCGGCGTTCTTCTCTTCGAGGATGGAGTTGGTGGCCGACGCACCTGGGTCGAAGAGGAGCCGGTCGGAGCGGATCCCCCTCACGACGGCGTCGTCCGCCGCGTCGTCGCACGCCGCCGCCGACGCCTCGGACGCCGTGGAGAGGCTGTCGGAGCAGCAGTCCTGCCGCGCGGAGGAGGCCGTGAAGGAGGAGTCGGCGGAGTCGAGGACGATGGAGGCAATGGTGGTCCTGCCGGCGCCTGCCACCTGCGGCGTCGTGGCTCGGGTGGACTGCGCTCTTGGGTTCTTGCTGGACGGCCATGGCCATGCAGCCGGGACGGCGGTCGTAGCGGGAGGAGGCGGCGGTGGTAAGGAAGTGTCCCTTGCCTTGCCATGGAAGAGGGAGCTCAGGGCCAGCCTTCTGGTCACCATGGCCGCAGCACTGCTCGAGGTGAACCGTGAACCTGAGGAATAGGAGTAGAGGAGCTAGCAGGAGGAAAAGGTTGGTGCGTGCCTTAACGCTTGAAAACCTTGTGCGACATGGCGGACGGCTGTGCAGCTTGGTTTTAAAGGAGTTTGCGAGGGAAAAGGTGAACAGAAAACGGGCGGGTCTTCTGCGACGTAGCAGCACGCATCCAAGCACGGTTCGGCCTCCAGACTCCGAAGCGTTCATGTGTGCCCTGGGGTATGATAGAACAGTTGTAGCTTCACGTCACAGCGCAAGTGTGCCACCCATCCTGTACGCAGACGATCCGGGCTACAGGAGGCTGAAAAGACCCACACATGTGCATGCAAGTCGCAACACGGGCAGGGCAGGACGCATGCAGGAGGGTCAGGAAGGACAATGCCTGATTTGCAGGGGTACCCTGTCCCGTACCGTATGCAGAGAGACGACCTTGTTGTTTTTTACCCACGAAGATTGATGCGCGTAAAAGGCTGTGTGGGTCTTTTCAACGAACGCTAGCTTGTCAATCAAAGGTTAATTTCACGAAAAAGATCGAGTTCGGTTGCGTTCCTAGTATTCCGTTGGTTGGTGCAATGGCCTTTGCCAATGATGATCAGTGGCCAGTGCAGGGACTTGCCTGTTTCACCGTGTTCTCGCACGTTTGTGACCCGCTCGCTGCTAGTGTCAAAAGATTCGTGAGGAAACTCACATCGCCGGCCGGGAACAGTGCACAATGCAGCTGAAACAGTTAGCGCGCTGCCGACTCGTGTGAAGCCAGGGCCCGGCCTCAGCGGACAGTGTGCAGTGCAGGCATGGAGCATGCTGCACCTGCATTTAACCCTTGACGTGAAAGCACGAGGGGAGCAAGCAGCCTGCCGTGAAGAGCTACTCTTTCCGTTTCTCCACCCTAAGCTCTCTGCTGCCTGTTCTTCAGACTGTGGGAGATTGGACGTGCCTTCGCCGCTGCAATGCTGCGTATCGCCGTATCGGTGTCCCATGTCCCTGCGTGCGCTCGTTACTGACGATGCTGTTGGCAAAAGGAATATTTGTTTGCGAATTTTGCCGCGAAGGACGGAGACCGCGCCATCTTACCAATTGTCGCCTATGTCAAGTCACTGTCTGGACTGCGGACCATGTGGACGATCATTTCCGCTTTGGCGTAGCCTATCCGAGCCATGATGCTATAAATTTCCTTGTCTTTGAACAGCTATATGCATTCTGCAGGGTGGTATATCTAGGTTTCAAACTTGGGATGCAGCTTTTTAGATAATGGTATAAACATCTGGCTTCATCCTCGCTCAAAGGTGAGAAATCAGACCAAATTATTACAAAAGGTTCTCACACTTACATTTAAAGCAGACTCACAAAAAAGATAGAAAATCAATTCGTAATCCTAGACATAATGGGCCATCCATAAGAGGAAAAAAAATACCAAAGCCGATGTCTCCAAGGTCTGGTAAGCTTTGTAGATACATTCTTTTTTTTTTCTTCACTTCGCTGCAACTGACTCCAAAACCGGAACCAGTATGTTCCCCTGAATAATACCTACAAAAATGTTTTAGGACTGCACTTATCAAAAACACTATTATTTCTAGTGAGCCATAAGGACCAACAGAAGGCAGCTGCCCCTGCTAGTAATAACAAGCTTGAATATTTTCCACACTGCTTATATCAATTCCCAAAAAGGTTTTCTACGGTACGGGGTGGGGTAATACCAAACATCATATGCAACGCACGCCAAAGAAATTTAGCATAATTACACTAAAAAAACCCAATGTTGAATAGTCTCAAAATTACTGCAGAAGCAGCAATATTTGCTTCGTTGCCAATTTCTTTTAGCTAGGTTGTCTTTAGTTAGTATTACACCCTTTTTGTGGAACCAAAGAAAAATCATGATTTTAAGTGGAAATTTGACACGCCAAATTTCTTGTGTTACTTTGATGTCATTAGTGATGAGGTATCTATACATCGACCTAACCGTAAAACTACCACTTTTACTTAAGGTCCATGTGATAGTATCCTTCCCTGCTTGTAGGTTTACATTCGCAATAGTTGCAATCAGATTATTCCATTCCAGCAATTTATTTCCAATTAGTGCCCTTCTAAAAGAGACATTAAGGGGAGTAGTGCTGAATACTGCGACTACTGCTGCATGTGTTTTTATGTACTATGTTGTACAAGTTTGGAAATCTGTAACTTAAGGGCTGGTTCCCTAACCAAGTAACTTCCCAGAACCTGATTTGAGAACCGTCCCTTAAGTTGAACCTCACCAAATTCAAAAATTGATCTTTCACTGCCATTAAGCCCATCCAAAATTGAGAATCGCCAGCTTTCTTACTAACTTGGGAAAGTGTTTTATTTTTTAGGTACTTATTTCGTAATAATTCCTGCCACGTTCCATCTATAAAGTTTGTATAACCATTTACTTAGAAGGCACTTATTCTGTAAATCTAGATTTTGAATTTCCAAACCTCCTTGTTCCCTAGGTTGGCACGCTAAACCCTATTTTATAAGTCTATATTTTTTCTTGCGCTGGTCATTTTGCTAGAAAAACTTTGATCTATAATATTCTATTTTCTTGAGAACCCCTCGAGGTACCTCAAAGAAAGAGAACATATACATCGGTAAACTGGATAACACAGAATTGATTAGCACAAGCATGCCACCTTCTGATAGGAACTTGCTCTTCCAACTACAAAGTCTTTTCTCAATTCTTTCTTCAATGATCATCCGGTCTTTGTTATTTAATTTTCTAAAATGCATAGGTATTCCCAGATATCGGAAGGGATAGGATCCTACTTTACAGCCAAAGAGTTGTGAGTATTGATATTCACATTCTTTTGCTTGCCCAAAGCAGAAAATCTCACTCTTATGAAAGTTTATTTATAGACCTGATAATTGTTCAAAAGTGCAAAGGAACAACTTCATATTTTTTGCTTGTTTAATATCATGGTCCATAAAAATAATTGTATTATCTGCATATTGCAAGATGGATAAACCATCTTCAATGAGGTGAGGCACTATCCCTTTTATCTGGTCATCCTCTGTGGCTCTCGCTATAATAATCGCTAGCATGTACGCCACTATATTAAATAGTACGGGGGACAATGAAAAATTGACGAGGGCCATGCATTTAAAGGAAGATAGCCTGTTAGTGTTAGACAACGATTCTACGTAATTGCGTCGTCGTCAGCATTATTGATGGTCCAGCAGCTCGTACCGAGTCCATGATTTGTAGTAGGGCTCGTAAGAAGCACGGACGAGCGCTAATAGGAGAACATATACGTATCAAGGATTCGAGACAAGTTCGTGTGTCTTGTTTCCTTGTGGACGCTCAAGCGGAGCAATCAGATCGAGCGCGACCGCCGTGAAAGCTACAACTCGTCTCTCTTCCGTAGTACTGGTATGCTCATCCTGGAAAAGCAATACTGGTGTGTCGGATTATGTGAAGCCAAGGCCGTGTTTGGCACGGCTTCGCGTGTGTGGGTTCCTCCGCCGGTGCTGGAACCGGAGCCAGAGCCGAAGCCACAAACCGTGGATCTACCTTTGTATGTGAAAAGGGCTTTAATTAGCTCCTCCTCCTCCTCCAAACATACAAAAGCACTCCTCCTCGTGTCCTCATTTGGTGTGGCTCTTCCGGCTCCGCTGCCGGAGGTGATGGTAGAGCCAGACCCGAAACGCCACAAAAATATGCCTGTAAATATGACTGCTACCTGCACTTTAGTTTATGCAGAGAACGGAGATTAATCTTTCGTTATAAAAATATGCGGCTGGCATCCGAGAAGTGTTATTTAAAGTGTTTTTCCAGAAGTAAGCTGGATAAACTAGCGCTCATTTTAGGCCCTGATCACTTGAACTTATCAGCCTGGTGTAGTGTTTTACTCTCACAATAAAACAGGATCAATCGGCTTATCAGCCGCAGAAACTATCGGCCAAAAACTCGCTAAATCATGCTGAAAACTCGCTAAAATGAGCTTATGTAAGTAATGTAACCATGCCTGGTTCTCGATCAGGGGTGAAGAAAGGAGATGTTTTACCCACAGTGCGCAGGATGACAGGACACGGAAGCAGCAACAAACATTGCAGACGCCCAAATCTACCGAAAAGATTGCCACAGTCCACGTGAAAGCTATCCTTGTCTTGTTCGCTAGCAGTAGCAGCAGCCTAGCAGAGGCGGCCAGGCGGCCAGGGGACGGCAACCCGCCAAGCTTTCTTGGACCTTTCTTCAATGCCCCATGCCTGTTCGCCATCATTACTTCTTGCATGGTTTGCGATCAGTGCCACAGTTGCTACCCCCACCATCAGATTACTGTCTCTGACAAGTGGGAGACCACTGAGGGAGCAAGCAACTGTTTGAATTTTTTTCTGTCTTTTTTTTTCAAAAAAAAAAAAATTGTGCCAGGAGCGAGGTTTACCGAAGAGAGTGGCATATGGGGTCTCCCACGTGGGGCAGAATAGCAAGGTCTACTGTGCTCGTACCAATTTTGCTCCTTGCAGGGGGTGTTGAGATCTATCCATCCATATCCATATTTCAATTTTTTTTTAAAAGTCTGTACTCGTGTATCCAAAATAAGTCTTCGTCTCGTATTTTAAAAAGTCAAACAATCTCAACTTGAATCAAATATATAAAAAAATATTTAACATTTGTGATACCAGATATGCATTATTCGATTAAAAAAATAATATATATTTCATAGTAAATCTATTTAAAGATACAAATCTAGATACTATTTTGTTTAACTGTATATCAAAGTCTCCATCGCATATTTTAAAAAGTCAAGTAATCTCAACTTTGATAAAATATATAAATAGAATACTTAATATTTGTGATGCTAGATAAGTATCATTAGATTAAAAGTATTCATAGTAAATCTGTTTAAAGATACAAATTTGATATTATTTTGTTTAAATCTAGTGAAAGTTAAGACGGATCGATTCCTCGAAATATAAGACTTATTTGGGGACGGTGACAGTATACTACACTGCTGCTCCGCAGTGCTGTACCAGGTCAAATGAAAATAATCCAAAAATGTGGCACTCATTACTGCTGCAGCTCGAGATATCCAAAAATATACTCGTCGTGGCAGTAAGCAGCAGCAGCGCCAGGGTGCAGAAGAGTTCATAGTTCCCTGTGCACCAGCGTGCCGTGGACACTGGACAGCTTAGTCCTCGTACTGTTCCGCTTGCACGGTGCGAGCGCAGCAGATAGACGTGCGCGCTCTGCCGCTGCCGCTGCCGCTGCACCTGCGCACCCGCCTGAGGCCTGAACGCGCAGCTAGACCAGCGAAAGCTAGCGAACAGGGCTGGCCGCCCGGAGCGGCGCGGCGCAGCTCATGATGACGATGATGGCTTTGGCTTCCCCCATCGACCCGCTGCCTGCATGCAAGGTCACTACGCCGAGCGGACTGCGCCCGACCGCGAGTCACGCGGGCTCTCCTCACCCGCCATGCCTTTTTGGACGCTTCGGCCATCCTGACCGATCCGGGCAGACCACTGTGACGGTGCATGGACGTGGATCCCCGCTCTCTACTGAATTGGTTTTGGGCGCAGCTCATGATCAAATCAAATGAAAGGTAAGGACGAAAAGGCTTCGGTATTCGTTACAACCCTGATCCTGACCGAGTACTCCAGTCTTTTTGCCTCGGGGAGGTGGTGGAGGGAGAGGACACAGGAGTCAGGAGGTAACTAATGGCGGCCGGCAGGTTGACGGTGTACAAGGCCATGCGCGAGTGGCAGGTGCCCGGTGTTGGGTGGGGATGCACAAGGGTTTCAGCCTTTCAGTTTCAGGTGATGGACTCGGCGATTGCAGGGAGCGCAAGGACCGAAATGGGCTGTGTGGTGGTGGTCCGTGGGCTACAAGGCCTAACGCACTCAACTCTCGTTTTGCCTCTAGGCTGCCTGACTAGGCAACGTTGGCGGTTTGCTATGATGTAGTATGGGCATGGAGGAAGGTTTCAGGTGATCCATGATATTGATAATAACCGCACGGCGACTCCAGACAGGCTTTTAGCATGAGCCGAAGTGGACCTGGAGCGCTAATGCTGTCCAAACAGGCCCATCCACCGTTCTGCTTTGATCTGCCATCTAGGCTCTAGCATCATGGTATATATGGTATGTCCAGTCCAGCTTTGCCTATCTCTTCTCATCTTCTGTCATGCCCGTAGCACACCAGCTTCTTCATCAGCTCGCCTCTGGTGGTCCTCTCCTCTAGCCTGTTGCCCTATTCATTCGCTGGAATCGGCGGCTAATGGTTTGGAACATATTCCCACTTTCCCAGCGTGCCCACCGAATTGGCGTCTCTCGCCCAGTGTAAATATCCTTGTCGATCTTTGCTGCACGGAAACCCACTTTCCCAGCGTGCCGCACCACCGGAAACTTTTTTTTTTGACGCCTCTCATCTGGATACCACCGGAAACTGGAGTCGCCGGAGTGCGCGGGAAGAGGAGCGGCAGCCGGACGCGGGGCGACATGCGCGGCCCGCTCGGCGGTTGTTGGGCTGTTGGCAGAAGAATTGAGGGAGCAGCACGGCCTGGGCCTATCAGTTCCGGGGCTGGGCCGGGCCTTTGTGCACTTTCAGATACACTGTTTCTCCTACTAATTAGAAGAAGTGTTGCTAAAAAAAAACTAATTAGAAGAAGTAGTATGTGTTTGTTTTTTTTCTTTTCTTTCTTTCTTTCAACGACCGGAGAAGCAGTGCAGGTGGTAACCTACTAACCTGATGATGGAGTACGCACACCGGCAGCTGCACCCTCCAGGGCTCCATCAGCAAGCATACGGCATTGACATGGGGGGTGGCCAGCCGAGGCGAATACCAAAACTGGAACCCTGGAACAGGTCATCAAATCAAATTCATATGGGCCTGTAAGCTGTAACGCCTGGCGCCATGCAACAACCGCCATTCATGAGCACTAAATCATCGTTTTCTCTAGGCACTATACGGCATTGAAGCCTTTCTTTAATCACCAAGGGCTCAGCAGCTGAAATTTTAGGAAGCGGATTTAAAGGATGACCCGAGTGGTTGGCGCTCCGTCGCGTCAGTCCGTCGTCACCGCGCTTTACTTACGCGCGTAGCTAGCAAGCTTGACGATGCATGTAATGTACTCCCATGCTTGTTGCAGCTGCATGCACAGAGCACACGGCCTGAACCCTGACCATGCGATGCTGCGCGCTCGCGACGTGCAACGTGCAGTGACGACGACACCCAGACGTCGCGGCCATGGACAATGCGTTGGGAGGGAGGTGTTTGTTCGTTGGGTCATTTTCAGACGGGTGGGGGAGTGAACCGATACCACTGAACCGCTCGCTCTCTGAAATGAAACAATCCTACTACTACGAGTACCATGAATCAATGCGACAGTGCGCTGCTACGACGATATCCAGCTGTGCCGTGCCGTGTCTTTGGACGCAAGTGATTTCGACGGGATCTTGGCCATTCCAGGGGCCGGACAGTGTCGGTAAGTACAGCGGGTACTATGCGGTACCGCTTCCAGTGCCAAATTGTTTGGCGAAGGACGACGGGCCTTAATAATTCCGTGTGGTGCAGGCGCGGAACATGATGGCCATTAGAGAGAGATCAAAGCCAGCAGCAGCAGAAGAAAAGAAGGCCACCACCGGCCGGCCACCGCTGATGTGCCGAGCAGAGAGGGAAGCGGGCCGGGGCCGGGGAGCAGCTGCGCTTTGCGTTGGTGTGCTGCCAATTGCGGCAGCAGGGGCGGGGCATTGAAGCGAAAGGGTTGGGGGGGGGGGGGGGGGGGGGGGGGGGTTTAATCGCCCGGCTGACACCGCCCCCATCGCCCTTGTGGCAGCAGCACAACTGTCTCCAATTACTCGGGCATTTATACGGATTAAAAGCGAATTAATCGGCAATAAGCCTCCCTTTCAATGACCCTAACCACCCAGCATCTCCCTTCTCGCCACTTCTGATTCGAGGTTTTCCTTCTCACTGTCGCACTCGCACGCAGGCGAATCACTTTCGGGACACAAGGGAACCAGCTGGCCACCTGCCCGGGGCTGACCTCGGCTGATGTTTCCTCTTCTCAAATCCCAAGATACTTGCTTCTCCTCGCTATCAGGATCAGCTTGCAAAGTCATTCACCCTGTCGATTGAGCTACTTTTTAGTATTTTTCTCTCACAATATTTTAGCATAAGCTAAATTTCAACATCAGCGCTGTTTTACTGCTCTCGTTGTTTCATTTTGGACTGCAGCAGGAACTCACTGCATTCGTCATCCAGAGGGTTACATGTCGCAACCTTGCAAGTTACTCAATACTCATAACGGAGTAGTTGACAGTCTCAAAGGTTTTTTTTTTCGCTTTCTTTTAAGCAAAGGGAACCGGCCTCATGCATGATTCCAACCTTTTGGATTAAAGAATGTACAATGTACTAGTATAACACTATCATGCCGGTACATCTTTAACGGTATCTTCCCCGTCCCAAAATATATAGATCTCTAAGTTTGCCGAAGGTTAAATTACCCGAACTTTTACTAAGTTTCTAATAAATAACAATAATATTGACGACATCAAATGAGTATCATTGGATCCATTACAAACTATATTTGCATAGTTTACTTCTTTGATATGGTAGATATTAATAGTTCTTCCAATAAACTTGGTCAAACTTAAGACAAAAGTCAAAAATTATAACTGGGCCTACGAGGTATGACCACCCCCAGGCATTGCATTAAGAAGAAGATCTTCTCATGCAGGCCCAGAAAACCTCTGAACCCCTGCCCCACCCTTACACAGCGGCACCGTCGCCCTGTGAGAACGGACCGATCCTTAGACCTGTGCTTTGGCGTGGGGCAGACGAGGGGATTTTTTTAACCCCAGCCTGAAATTCGCTCCTACGGGGAATCGAACCTAGGACCTGAGAAGTGCCGCCGGGACGCTCTAACCAGTTGGACTAGAGTACACTAAGAAGGGTCCGAGCATCAATGTATAACTCTTCTGACCTTCTAGGGCACCATTAAGGCATATTGTATTAAATTTTTTCTCTATCTTAGTATAAAGACACACAAACCTTTTGCATGACCGAGAAAAAAATTATCATACTACTGGACTAAGTGATTATACTTTTGTAGTTTTGTTGATTTTTTTATCCTCTAGGTAGATAAGGTATAAAAATCATAAACCTTTTAAAGGAAAAAAACTATGCTAGTACTATTTGAGTTGAGTATAAGATAGTTTCGGAGGACTTAAGGTGCCGCGCGGAGTCACATCGTCCATCAGCCAACGAAACCTGTTCGCTTGATCGTATCAGTCATGATACAGTGTTTTTTCTCTCACAACAAAACAGCATCAGCTGACTTATAAGCCACAGAAACGATCAAGCGAATAAGTATGGCCTTTGCACAGCACGTTCACAAGTTCCTTTTTACAAAACATGTGCTAACAATTTTTTTTTTCAAAATACAATACGTGCAAACACACACACATAAACAATCACGTACACTATTCATGCAAACGTACATGCATACGCCCTATGTTAATGTGACTGCCACTAAATTAATATCGTTGCTGATTCCTGAAAAAATACAGAAAAACTGATGATGAGCCTCTAGCTTGAATTTGGATGAACAAGTTCCACCACAGCAAAAAAATAACCTAACCAATGGACCTACAATCCTCAATTTGTGTTTACAAGTTTATCGGTTTGAATGATTGTATTGAATCCAGTACTTTAGTTCACATATGAGACTAATTCCATGGAGTTCAACTAGTCTGAAACTTGGTTGAAACTGGCTGAAAAACATTGTTCCGACTGAATTGTTGTGAGAGAGAAAACACTGTTCCGGCTGAAAAAAGAAGCCAAATAAGCCGAATATAAGGTAAGCCGAACAGGGCCCATGCAAGCAGTGAACTGAACAAGATAACCGAGCTACATTTTGACTGCTTCGTGGATTTTCGTTACTGGGTTTCGCCCCAGGAGAGATTTTTGCATCGGCGATCATACTGGACCTCTCTGAACATATCGAAGTTACCCATATTCCTTTCAGATCCATCCGCATGGTGCATAAGTGCATATGCAGTTTCAGCTTTGTCATGGTAACACTTATGACACTACTGCATGCACCACAATGCACATGCATTTCATCAATCGCATTGCATGCGGCTGCAGCATATTTATGCACCATGCGGTACTATGAGCAGAGATCGATGTCGATGTGGTAGGACAAGAGCGTAATTACTTACTTCAATTAAAATAGAACAATGCTCATCAGAATAGACTTGTGCACAAGATTATCACAAGGAACACTAGCACAGCGCGAGTATTATTATTGTGTCTAACAAAGCATGAAATTATTACCTAGACCGATCCCTTTGACACCGTGCCGCTCGGAAGGAACAGGTCTATGCAATAATTCCTTTGGTAATCGAAACAAACTCGATCGCGAATGGGAAATTAAGCTAGGACGACTTGAAGGCAACAACGAATTCAGCTCAGCAGCAGCCTATTCGAATCCGATAGATCAGCTGGATCGCGCGTGGGGTGCAGTGGTTTCACCGGCGCTGACGCGGGCGGCGCTGGTCGCCGTCGTTGAAGTCGAGCAGCACGGCGTTGTGGCACCGGGGGCACCTGGGGTCCTCCCGGGACAGCATCACGTACATCATGCACCGGGGGCACCCGGCCAGGACCATGGGCGCCGCGCCGCCGACGACTGGCGGCGCGGCCGCGGCCGCGTCTGGGCTGCCCTCGGATGACACGCACGAGCTCGGCGGCGACGCGGTGGACGAGGACGAGGAAGACACCCGGCGCGGCGACGTCGTGCTGCCGTTGTTCCGGCTCTCCCCGCCAGGCCGCGCCGTCGTCGAAGGCCCGCCCCTCGCCCTCGACAGGCCCGTCCTCAGGAATTCCAGCTTCGACGCCTTGCCGTTGTTCCTGCTCATCGTCACCGTACCGCCGGCGACCCGCCGCCGCACAGGGTTCCGATCGCTGAGACGCACGGTTTACACGATGTTCATTAGCGTCACATACAACTCACACGTCCCATGCTACAGTACATTTGAACGGACCAACATGCGTTCGGCATTACCTTGGACGAAGTTTGAACGCTGTGAGCAGAGAGCGATCAGTAGGCCATGCTGGTGGCTTGGAGCTCTCCACCTGGTTGCGTGCAGCTGTTTGCTAGGTGTGAGTGTTTGTCAAGCAGCTCTGATCCTTGTGTTATATAATGATGATGAGGGAGGGTTGAGGAAGGGGATGATAGGAGGAGCTGGTTTCCTTTAATACAAGGCAGCCACATTTAAACCATGCTCAATTCCCTCCAAGTCTAGATATTGCAGAGGCCAGAGGCCGCTACTCTGTTTCTGAATCAGCCAGCACACGAGTGCTTGATTGAGAGGGACATAAGTAAGGAATGTTAGTTGATCTCCACCGATAGGCCCAACGGCCTATTGGGCCCTATCTCTGCTCCCTGATCGGGGGAGCCCAACCCTAATTCGGTTGGAGGGCCCCTGTCGCACAGCACACATAAAAAGAAGGTGGGGGTGAGGGCTCGGACTATGAGGTTGACCGGAGCCGCCACACCCACCGAAAGAGAAACCCTAAACCGATCAAAAGACCGTGCTGCCAGCGACGGGATGTGCCCGCCACCACCACTGCCGTCGCCTGCAGGGTCACCGCCGGCGCCACTGGACTTCTCTCCACCGCGCTGGACGACTCCTTCTATACCGCGGCACCGGCGTCTACGTTGCTGTGCCGCAAGGAGAAACGTTACCCAATCCTACGGTTACAGAGGTACACACACTTCGATTCTAACAATGGTATCAGAGCCAGGTTACTAAGTGTGTAACCCTAACCCTAATCGGGTAAAAGTAAAAGAAAGAGAGACCGGCTCATGGTGTACCGGTTATCACCGCCACCGCGCGTGGGGGAAAGGAGCCGCACCGTTCGACGGCGCACGGCAAAAGTAAAGGACCGAACAGATCAAGTTCGGATCTAAGGAATGAAGAAGGATGGGTTCAGTTTTGGCCGAACTCTAAGACCTAACCCTAGAAAGAATCCCATCACTAATCGGTTGAATCCGAGAAGAAACAAAAGAAATCAAAGAAAAGAAAAGAAAGGAATCAAAGAAACCCTAACCCTAATCCCCTCCTTCGGTTCGGTTCGGATAAGAGGAAAGCGAGATCCAAATCGAAAAGAAGGGGGTGGGAAAGGAGAAAGGGAAGGGGACGGATCCACCCTCGCCGGCGCGGGAAAAGAAGAGCCGGGACAGCCTTGGCCGGCGCGGGAGAAGATAGGCCGAACCGGGGCTGCTGCTCGCCGGGCTCGGCAAAGGGGGCACCACGGCCAGGCCGCTCGACGGCGGCGTGCTCACCCGTTGGGGAGCACGCGCGCCGGCGAGGGGGCCGGCGACGGCGCCAAGTTCGCTCCACCGCCCACTCACTCGCTGTTTCGCCCGCTCGATCGCCGCTCGGTGCTCACAACGCTGAGAGAGAAGAGAGCGGCGCTGAGAGATAAAGAAGAGAGAGAAGCAGAGAGTGCGAATGGCCTAGGGTTTTCGGTCGGGGGGGACGCGGCCGTGATTTTGTTCGCACGAAATCGACGCGCAGCCGTCGATCTCCATCGGACGGCCGAGATTGCACGGGCCAGCAATCGGCCCACGGGGGCGCGCGCGGCCGCATAGCTTTGGCAGCCCAGGCCCAGGTTGCGGCCTGGGAGCTACAGTACTCGCGTCAAAGCAGAGGGGCCGGGCTATTTTAGCAGCCGGGCCGAAAGAACAGTGAAACATTTGAGTCATATTTTTTGTTTTTTCATTTTCCAGTAAAGGTTTTATTTCCTGGAAAATGGATAAATAGCTCAAAGAAAAATTGAAAAGAGTTGTCCTGTGGGTAAAATTTCAAGAAATTGAGTATATGGTTTTCCGCTGCTAAAGAAAAAGTATGTTCTCCAGTGTTTTTGAACCAACATGGTATTTAACTAGAGAAAAAGAAAGTTTTTCCAGTAAATGTTTATTTCCTGGAAATTGATTAATGGATTAAAGAAAATAGAAAAAGCATTTTTCCCTGTGGATAAAATTCAAGGAAAAGAGAGTTTTTCCACAGCCAAAGAAATTGTTTATTCTCCAGTTAATTTGTACCAACGTAATATTTAATTGGAGAAAAAGAAAGTTTTTTCGCTGCTAAAGAAATTGGTGATTCTCCAGTTATTTTGAACCAATATGGTATTTAATTGGAGAAAAAGAGATTTGTCATGAATTACGATGTTGTTATTTTCTGACCAACGTTGTTAATAACAATATCGTAATGTTAATGATTTATGCATTGATTCTACTTCTGCCCAACGGTGATGTAGAATTAGTGTATAAGAACAGATGTTAATTTTAATGATTTATGCATTAATTCTATTTCTGCCCAACGGTGATGTTGAATTAGTGTATGAGAACAGTTGTAAAAGTTAATCATTTATGTATTAATTCTATTTCTGCCCAACGATGATGTAGAATTAGCGTGTAAGAACAATTATGAAAGTCAATGATTTATGCATTAATTCTATTTCTGCCCAACGGTGATGTGGAATTAGTGTATAAGAATAGTTGTATGTTAAGAAAAGTTTTGACCTGGTTTTCATCTTATCTAAGGTGGACTGGGTAGTCACCTCACCGTGTTCCACTGAGTTTGTGGCACCGGTGAGGGAGACAAAAGTGAATGATGCCATTTGGGCAACTAAAGAAAGGGATTTTGAATCCCAAAAGATATCCTATGGCTTTTGAGCATAGAAAGTGGGTCACTGCCAGCAAGAAATGTTTGGCTGTGATAAAGAACATGATTGAACCCGCAATTGTGGGCTTAATCCTAGAATGTGATACGGTCATCGAGTACCTCGATAGAATAAAGAGTCAGTTCACTGACACTTCAAAGACATATGCTACTCAGCTGATAAAGCAGCTGGTGACAGAGTGTAACTCTGGAAATGGTGGCATAAGAGAGCTCACGATACGTTGTCGAAATTATGGCACTATCGTTCAGGCCATATTTCGAGGGGGGGGATAGAAAGACAAGTTAAGAATGATGTTCTTCCTCCATTAAAGCTCTCATATTAAGAACAATGCAGAGAATGCATAAAAGAAAAGTATGCATAAAAGAAAAGTATGTAAAGAAAGATGCTAAATGAAGCGTAGGAATTTTATAGATTATTCACACAGACATCTGTGGTCAGTTTCCTATAAAGAGCGTGGATGGTTATGATCTATTCACAGATGATTACTCCCATTATGACTATATTTATCCAATCAAAGAAAGAAAAGATGTATTGGATAAATTTAAGATATTAAAGATTAAAGACAGTCAGGTCTGACCGTGGTGGAGTACTACGGTCGGCATACCCTAAAAGAATAGTATAGTAGCCCAGTATTCTATACCGGGCGAACCTCAGCAGAATAAAGTAGCTAAAAGAATCAATCGTACCCTGATGGATATGGTGGGCAGTATAATAATTTACTCCACCTTATAGTTGAGCCTGTGGATGGAGGCGTTAAAACCTCCATTCATATTCTCAATAGAGTATCAAGAAAGTCGGTGCTCAAAACACTGTATGAGTTGTGGACAGAAAGAACACTCTCACTTAACCACTTGCGTGTGTGGGGGGAGCCCTACTGAGGCTAAAGTGTTTAACCCAAACACTAGGAAGTTATATCCCAAAACAGTAAGTTGTCATTTATTTGGCTACATAGAAAAGTCAAAAGGTTTTCGTTTCTACTGTCCAAAGAGATATACAAAGTTTGTGGAAATAAGACATGCTGTCTTCCTAGAGGACCAATTGATGAGGGGGAGCATGGTAGCTCGAGAAATTGACCTTGAAGTGAAGCGGGTGTAAGCGCCCACTTCAATGATTCATGAGCCAATTTTCTCACTACCTGTTGTAGCTGCACCGACAGTGCTAGATACTATGGTGCCAGCACCTGTTGTTATTTCACCTGTAGCAACAATGAATGAAAATGAGGAACCTGTTCTTCAGGATTCTATAGAACCTACTGCCACACATGAGGGGGAGCAACAACAGCCTCAAACATAAGATATGCCAAAAGTGTAGGCCCCTAAAAGGTCTCAAAAAGTTAGAAAATCAGCTATTTCTGCTGATTATGAAGTGTATAACACTAAGTAATTTCAAATGGAGGATGATCCCACCTCATTTGAAGAAGCCATGAGAAGTGATCATTCATCAAAGTGGCTTGAGGCCATAGAAGATGAAATGAAAACAATGAATGTCAATAAAGTTTGGGATTTGAAAATAATTCCTAAAGGAGTCAAAACAGTAGGCTATAAATGGGTCTACAGAACAAAACTTGGCTCTCAAAGGAATATAGAGAAATATAAAGCGTGACTTGTGACAAAAGGCTATATGCAAAGAGAAGGGATTAATTACAATGAGATATTTTCTCCAGTCTCATGTAAAGTTTCCTTCAGAATCATAATGGCATTAGTGGCACATTACGATTGAAAATTACATCAGATGGATGTAAAGACGACATTTCTCAACGGAGACTTGGAGGAAAATGTTTACATGGCACAACCGAAGGGCTTTGTTATGGAAGGAAAAGAACGAATGGGATGCCGCCTAAAGAAATCCATTCATAGATTAAAACAAGTTTCAAGACAGTGGTACTTGAAGTTTGATCAAACAATAAAGAATTTTGGGTTTAAAAGAGAATATAGAGGACAATTGTGTCTATGCAAAGTTTAAGAATGGGAAGTTTATCTTCCTTGTCCTGTATGTAGATGATATCTTACTTGCTAGTAGTGATGTCAGTCTAATACTGGAGACAAAGAAATTTGATATGAAAGATCTTGGCGAAGCCTCGTTCGTTTTAGGGATCGAGATTCACCAAGATAAAAGAAAAAGGGTATAAGGACTGTCACAAAAGGCATACATGGAAAAGATCTTAAAGAAATTCAGTATGCACAAATGTAGTCCCTCACCTGCTTCTATAGTCAAGGGCGACAGATATGTGGATTTTCAATGCCCCAGGAACCAATATGAGCTTAATCGATAAAGTGAAAGTGGTTCCATATGCTTCAGCTATTGGAAGCTTGCAACATGCTCAAGTATGAACACGCCCTGACTTGACATTTGTTACCGGGTTTTACTTGGCAGATTCCAGAGGAACTCTGGAATAGAACATTGAAATTGATAAAGAAAGTCTTGCGTTATTTGCAAAGAACGAAAGGCCTCATGATGACATATAGAAGATCTGATTCACTCCACATGGTGGGATATTCAGATTCTGATTATACGAGAGTGAATGCATATCCAGACGTGGATTTTCTATCATCTCGTAAAGGGGAGCTATTTCATGGAAAAGCTCAAAGCAAACTGTCACTATATCGTCCACAATGTATAACGGTTTGTAGCATGTTATGAGGCAACGGGCAGGTGAACTAACTAACGAAGTTCATACCCGGTTTGAAGGTGGTTGACGACATCTATGGACCACTTAAAGTAATACTGCGATTATAATCTGGCAGTACAGTATGCTCACAACATAAGTCAAGTGGTGCTGCCAAACACATTGACATAGAGTATTATGTTGTGAAAGATAAGTCCGGGATCAAGTCATAAGTCTTGAGCATATGAGAACAGAAAGGATGCTCGCGGATCCGCTTACAAAAGGCTTACCACCCAACATGTTCGGAGGACATGGTGTTCAGAGAACATGTAGCTAGCTTGGGTTTAAGGAAAAGCCTAAAATATTCCTGGACAAAAGAAGGCCCAAAGATAAGTATCTATTTCAGAACAGAGTAGTAAGTTGTAGCTGTTAAGTATATCGGTAATGGACCGTGACGATGAGACATGCTCTATGAGCTAATCTGTAATGGAATGAACAAAAACAAATGATATGAAAGTGAAAGATGGAATGAGATCAAGGGGGAGAATGTTAGTTGATCTCCACCGATAGGCCCAACGGCCTATTGGGCCCTATCTCTGCTCCCTGATCGGGGGAGCCCAACCCTAATTCGGTTGGAGGGCCCCTGTCGCACAGCACACATAAAAAGAATGTGAGGGTGAGGGCTCGGACTATGAGGTTGACCGGAGCCGCCACACCCACCGAAAGAGAAACCCTAAACCGATCAAAAGACCGTGCTGCCAGCGACGGGATGTGCCCGCCACCACCACTGCCGTCGCCTGCAGGGTCATCGCCGGCACCACTGGACTTCTCTCCACCGCGTTGGACGACTCCTTCTATACCGCGGCACCGGCGTCTACGTTGCTGTGCCGCAAGGAGAAACGTTACCCAATCCTACGGTTACAGAGGTACACACACTTCGATTCTAACAAGGAAAACTATGCAGGCTAATCCAAGAAGTTTTTTCCACGCTTCTCCTTGCAACCATTAGGGCCTACTAACCACGTTTCGATCTTGTCTTGATGAGCGAAAAATGCATGCCAGCTAGATTCGCAGCTCATCTATACATACACGGGGCTCTAAAACGACTGACAGGATCTCGTAACATCTCACATCACTCTCCCAGCTACTGTTCGCACAGTATTCCTACGCACTGGAGAACTACGTGCCGATCGACTGGTACTGAACTGAACACAAAAGCAGCAGACACAAGCGTCATCGTGCATGTACCTGAACCTGAGACCTGACGTGCCAACGCCCCCCACTGAATCAAACGGCGACCCCGTTGCTAATCCTACTCTGGTGCTCTGCTTATAGGGTTACGGGTGTTTTCTCGGTTTACATGAGAAAGTATATTCTTAAGTCGAAATACACGGAGGCTGTTCTAGCCGTCGCGGATAAGAGTTTTTACTGAGGTCTGAGCGGATTATCGCGTCCGTGAATGGTGCAGGCACATAAATGAATACTGACTCGCTTGCCACGGCACGATCGGTAATCAAGCAGCGGGAAAAAAGACACAGCCGCGGCATGTGCTGGCCTTTATGCGTGGCCAGAGCCTTTGATTGAATTCCCAGGTAACTTTGGCTGTGTTTAGTTTGTGAATTTTGAGAATTTAGCTATCATAGCACTTTCGTTTTTATTTGGCAATTATTGTTTAATTATGGACTAATTAGGCTCAAAACGTTCGTCTCCCAATTTTTCAACCAAACTATGTAATTAGTTTTTTTCGTCTACATTTAATGCTCCATGCACGTATCGCAAGATTCGATGTGATGACTACTGTAACACTTTTTGAGAATTTTTTTTTTTATGTAAACAAGCACTTTGACGTGGGGTGGAACTGAAACGGCTGACGTACAGTGAACTGTACGCGCAGTCGGTGAGTCCAGTGCACGACCTGGTAAGCACGATCCGCGGGCGCTGCAACTGGTTCCAGAGGAATTGCGCGAGGCCTGGAACAACGTACCGTGACTCCGTGAGGCACGAACTTAAGTACTAAGTTCATGGTGGTCCAAGACCATCCAATATCTAAAGAAACTCTACTTCGTATAGACGTATACTCATAGGTTCCATATACTATTCATAGATGCATATATCGTACCTACAGACGTTAAGAACCATAAACTCGTTTAAGGACAGTCCCAATGCATAGTTTACATTGATAATTTCTAGAGGAGAGAAAATGCAATTAGCCAATTACATGTACCCAGGGCTGAATCCGGAGCAGGAATCAACCGACTCCAACGCCGCCACGCAATCATCTCGCTTGTCCCAGAGCTCGTTCACGCACATCAAGTCGTGGTCGCCATTTGGAATCGAAGTCGTCGAACCGCTTAAGCAATTCGTCGAACATTGTGCGGACGTTGGGATCCATCACCCTTCGCGAGCGCTGCAGCGGGGTAAAGTGATGGTGGTGATACGCCGACTCTAGCCCTCGTGACACCAAGACTCGACAGATCTGATACCAATGTTATCTCCGCGAATTTGCGGCGGAGATTTGGAAGTGGAGGTGTGAAGAACAGAGAACTGGGAAGAGGAGTAGCAGCCAACAGAGGTCCGGTTTAGGGTAGATTCTGTTCTCGGTTTACAGACTTCGTACTTATCCTCGACTCTATTGGGTTGGGTGGCGCAAATGTTACAGGCCCATTCTGGCCCAGCCATGCGAATGCTCCTGGACCTCTTCATCATTCCCCTTCTTGGCTTGGTCACGACTTCTAGGTCTCTCACATGAGGTGTGCTGACATCCTTTCCCCCTCCCCCCCTCCGAGATCCTACATGTCCCCATGCCGGTGCGTCGGGGAAGCTTTGTTGAATGGCGACCACTTCTTCCCATGTAGCTAGGCATTCATAGAGGCCTGACCACTTGATCAGGAGCTGGGGTATAGAGCCATTGCGACGGGGATGAAGGCGATGTTGTAGAACTTGCTCCGGCACCTCCAGAGCATCGCCAGGGTCAGGAAGCTCAAAGGAAATTAGTGAAGCTGTCACAGATGCCAGCTTCAGAAAGCGAGACCTGGAAGACTAGGTGGATGGAGGAAGACGGAGGCAGTTGTAGTTTGTAGGCAACATCTCCGATCTTGGCGATGATCTTGAAGGGGCTGAAGTACTTCAAGCAGAGCCTGTGGTGGGAGCGTGGCGGCAACGACGACTGGACATAGGTTTGCATGCGAAGGTCAAGTTCTTTCATATTAGGTTAGATCATGAGTCGAAAATCATGGCCCGAATCCGACTCAGTGCACTGTTGGGGCATATCGTGTTTTTTGGGTGAAATTATGTTAGGTGACCCATAATCAGGTAACTGTCTTTAATGGATGACCTATATGGACACCCAAATCCAAAATAGGTCTTGGATGGTACTGTATTAGCCTTCAGTAGAGTACCTATACGCGAGACATATTTTGGGTTGCAGCAGAGACACAACCCAAATATGATTATCCTCTCTCGTGGAGACTCATTTGCAGAAAGAGTTCTCTTTTGGATCATGCTATTGGTGAAGAATAAAAAAATAGGTATTGAATTATTTACCTGTAACAGTACCTAAATGAGAAATGAGTCTTGTATTTTGGATGACGAGTTCTTCATCTGGCCCCTAAAAAAAAGTTCTTCACCCGGCGCGCGGGCCAGCGCAGCAATGTCGCGCACAAGTTTGTCGTGGAAATTCTTTTCTTTTCTTTTTAAAGAAATTCTCGTGGAAATTCTAAGCGGCTTCACTGTTCGCCCGTCGGCATCCTTATTTCACGGGCTTACATGGGGCCAACATATTCTGGGCTTTAGAAGCCTAGCCCGTCATAACATATTCATGGGCTGTAGAAGCCTAGCCCGTTATAAACTCTCGCAGGCCTCCGAGAACGCGAGAAGAATCTAGCCATCTCGTCTCACCTTTTTTTTTTTTAACTCTCCAAGCAAACAAAGAAAAGAATAAGCAAGAAAATAAAAAAGAAAGCTAGGCAGAGAAGAGGAAAAGGAGGAGGGGTGGCCAGGTGGTGGGGGGCGGCGTCGAGACAAAGGGGAAGTAGTGGCCTGGGCGTGCCGGCGCGGAGGAGGGGGTGGTGATGGAGAAGGGCGCGGGCACGCGGCGGCGGCGGCTGGTGGAAAGGGGATCGGATCGCCTCGCCTTCATCACCGGCCAGACGCGCAGCCTCTCCTGCGACCCGATTCCAGGTAACCCGAGGGAAAGAATCCGGCAATCCCCAAATCGCCTTTGCCCTCGGCTCTTGTAATTGTAGCTCCTCTCGTGTCTGAGTCCAGATTTAATTAGACTCCACGTAGTAGTTTAGGGCATTTGAATCTGCCTTCTGGAACTCCAAATTCGTGGGTATGTTGATTAGCAAACCCGTGTGGCCTGGCTTGCAGTATATGCATGCCCTGTAGAGATCTCCGATTTATTTTGAATTCTCCGACGAGACATGGTAGCTGCTGTAGTTATGATATTTGGAAGCGATGGCAGCCTTAGTTACATTTGCGTTTTGTGGGATTACTGGATCACGGGTCGGGAGGAAAGGTGATAAGGGAAATTGTGGCTTAGAATGTCGACAGCAGAAATCTGGGAATTCTCCAAAACCCCACTAAATATCAGTCACTGCCACCCAATCTGGGAATTCTCCAAAACCCCATATATTAGTCAACTTGGTTTGTTGGCCGTTTGGGACACTCATAAGCCATAACAAAATTTATTGGCATTTTGTAGCTGTGCTCCTGTGTATCTTCTGGTTTGCTGCCAAGTTTGTTGATATATCGTGCCACTTTTTTTTGAATGAAACTGGTGGTATGCCCTGCCCCTACAGATTATACTAATATATGGAAGTAGTTTGTACAAACAACAAAAAGAAACAAGCGGCAAAAAGGAATAAAACCAGGGGGTTAAGGAAATATCTCTAGCCATTCTGTGATCTTGGGGAAGTACTTTTGTTTTGGTCTGCCGATAAACAATTTTTCCAAATTGGAATGTGTCGGTTAGACTTGGTTGAAGATATAGCTGTTCCTGCATGCAAATGGTCCAACGCACAAGGATAATGACCGAATGATGAAAGGCACCGACAAAGATACTTTGAAGTCAAGAGTTTTGGTAATTTCGTGCCACCTTATTCTGAAGCAAGTTGTCATTGCATTGCTGTGAACTGTTTACTTCTTCTCTATTCATTGAAACTGGCACCCATACCGGTTCGTTCAATTTTTTTTTTCTGTGAACCATTTGCCTAGCCATTAGACTGCTTATTACATGGTGAGAGGTCAGTTCATCATATCAAGAAGCATGTGGAATTTTAGCAGAAAATTACTTTTATTATATCATTACAGAAGCTGCACTGCGAGCACCTCCAACCGAGTGATCTCAGTCTGCACTTCACAAAACAGTCAATCTTTGACTACTGCTCATTTTAGTCACGGCTGGAGCTGCCTTATGGACTCACAGTTTGCTGTTATTTTCTTTTTTAATTATTAGAAGTTGTCATGGGTGATGTTCTTTGGCTAATCTTCTTTTTTTTCAGAAACTTCTGTGCAGAAATAACATCTTGATGTATTTAGATGTCTAAAAGCCTTTGCGACCAACATATGAAATTGAGCACACTTTTGATGTATATTATTTTGGATCAGATGATGCATAGCTTGAAAATCTGTCTAGTTGTGTCAGCACATTGAGTGACAATGAAGTCAGACATATGCTTGTTGGGAAATTGCCACAGAGAAAATAAGGCAAGGTTGTATTCCTCATGGCTGCCTGTATTGCTCCAGGGATTTATATAAGTTATTAGGCAGTCATTTAGGGAAGTGTTGACACTTGGTAACTTCCATTTTGATCAGCCACTCTGGGTTTTACCTGGTACATATAAATTCCAAAAATGGACATCCTTTACTGATTAGGGCCCGTTTGGATCCTTGGAATTGAATTCATTCTAATAATTACAATTTAGGCATAGATTAATTAGAAGGGCGGGCCTGGTGTAAGCGGTAGAGTCTTACCGCCTGTGACCGGAAGGTCCCGAGTTCGAGTCGCGGTCTCCTCGCATTGCACAGGCGAGGGTAAGACTTGCCACTGACACCCTTCCCCAGACCCCGCATAGAGCGGGAGCTCTCTGCACTGGGTACGCCCTTTTTTTTAGGCATAGATTAATTAAGCTAATATAGTTGTATATAGAATATATTTGTATATTTATTGTTAGGCATACAAGGGACATACTTATATGTTGCATTTCTATTGTAGGGAAGTGAGTTGAAGAGTGCGCTATAAATTGGAGAATAGAATTATAGCATAGTGATCTATAGAATCTATTTCCATCTCCCATCCTATGAATTTGAGATAGGCTTATTTGTGAGCTTGGGAATGTTATGGAATGTCAAATTCCAAGCCAAATAGCCTAATCCATTATGTAGATTTCAATTCCTCCAAAATGAAGGGATCCAAACGGCCCGTTAGATAATTTTCTTTTGATTTTCCCTGTCCATTCTTGTAATATACCTATCATAACATAACTTGTCACCTGTATGTATCCACGTTTCAGTTGCCCTAAAATTTATTTGTTTATCATGTTCTTGAGCGATGAAATTTAATCATATTACTGAAGTGCTAAGTAAATATTGATGGTTGATTAGAATTGTACGCTATTCTGCAGATTCACCGCTTCGTTCAGAGTTTGAAGGTGGCACTGATGATGAGAAGTTCAGCGACAGAAATCAGTCGCAGATGTCAGAACCTAGCGATCTTGTACCTGAATTTCAACGTCCTGGTACTCGCCAAGGAGTCAAGGCTAGAACCTTAAGCTATGATGATCTGGTACCTGAATTTCAACGAGCTGATGGTCGCCGAGAAATCAAGGCTAGTACATTGAGCTATGAAGATGAACTTTTCCGCAAATTTAAAACGGGCAGTGCAGTCCCTGAAATTCAGCCAGTAAATCAAACGCCTTTGCCTACTCATGATCAGGAAACTGTTAGTAAGAATACAAGCCATGATGGAGGTAGTAAGAATACAAGTCATGTTGGAGTCAGTAAGAATACTAGTCATGATGGAGTTAGTAAGAATACTAGTCATGATGGAGTGGCAAGTGTCCAACCTAGCAGAGAAGTGGAAATGAGACGCAGATCTGCACCTCCAAGCCAGTCGAGCCAAGCGGACAATTCAGGTTGGTCTGTGGAAACTCTGAAGGAACTTTTAGACTTCACACCACAGGAGATAATCAAGGCCATATCCGCGACTGAGAGTAACCGTTTCTTCGCATCTGTCGCCATTGCTTTCATGGTGGTTCTTTCAAACTGGGGCCTGGACATTGGTGGCGCGATCACCAGAGTATTAGTTGGTACAAGGCCGCTTCTATTTCTCATTATAACCAACATCACCATTGTCTTCACATTGTTGATGGAGAACAAGGACCCCAATGTGAGAAGCAGACCGGTTGGCACCAATCTGGGTTCTGCTGATAGCTTAGGGCAGATGCTAGAGATCGGGTTGCTGCTACAGAAAGCCCTAGGTGCTCTGTTGATTGACTGCAGCGTTTGTGCTGTTATTATGATCTGCTTTCATGGATTCTGAGGGAGCCTAGGTAGAAGTTTCACAGAAACATTTGTAAATCTTTTTGTTCCATGTTCTGTACCGCATCGTTTTGCTACTGTTATTCAATTTTGTAGCATCTCATTTTGGCTGAGTTTTAATTTATGTACTCCTGTTTCTGTTTTCTGAGCGTCTGTAGTTAATTAGAGATTACTTGAACCAGGTCAATGGGATACATGCTACAGAGTAGTTTTGGTGACCTTGTAACTTGATTATTATGACGAAACAGTCACTTATACAGCATTTTTTACCAACAAAGAAGAAATTATCAACTGTGCGTCTAGTCTCTGTTCCAAGAGCGTAAATTTATTCTGCAAGCATGTGGCATAAGTTGTTTATGCTGCAAGCGTTTGACATAAGTTGTCGAGCATGAATGGATGATGACGATGACACGATGACAAAGAAACTTCTGCTACTTGTGATGTACTAGGTTCAGTGCATGGCGGTGGGCTTAAGACAAAATAGAAGCACGAGAGTTGGGCACTGACAAGTGTCGTGAAGTAGCTAACCACGTGCCGTTCAAGCCCTGGAGCCCCGCCGCCCGTCTCGTCGTCATCGACCGAGCTACCGCGAGCTCCAAGCACTTGTGACACATGTTGGCCACCTGCGTGTGCATCGCCTGTTTCCTTTGGAAGGAACGCCCCCGAACAACAACTGTGCAAGTTTATCCAGTCCACCTTCGACACCGCACGCCGGCGTATATATAAAACTATAATAAAACCACCATCGATGAAACCATATACTAACAGTGACTCGTGCATTGATCTGCATCCGCCTAAACTCGACACGACGTTGCCACGTCAGACTCCATTAGATGTTTCAACTCCTAATTCTATTTTACCTGACTACGAGTAAGGCCGCGTTTAGATCCAAAATTTTTTTTAGATTTCGGCTACTGTAGCACTTTTGTTTGTATTCTGCAATTAGTGTCTAATTATAGACTAATTAGGTTCGAAAGTTTCGTCTTACGATTTCTCACCCAACTGTGTAATTAGTTTTTTTTCGTCTATATTTAGTACTCCATGCATGTGCCGCAAGATTCAATGTGATAGGTACTGCGTAAAAATTTTTGAGAACTAAACAGGCCCTAAGCCTAAACCATGTGCTAGCAGCTGACTGGAACTCACTGCCTCTGTTTCTCACATCGTCCAGTCGTCAGCGGCAAAGCATAGACCCATGGCAACTAGCTAAGGATTAGCTCTAATTTAAGATTAGTATAAACAACTAGCAGCGTAATGTACATGTCATGGAACTAGTGGTCCTACTTGGCTACTTGTTTCTTCTATGCTGATCCTGAGATGAGTGGCTGTCGCGATTTGATCAAAGCAGGGCCGGGAGCGCGCGTCGCCGTCGGCGGCCAGGTCAAGGGGTGGTGATGTCGTGGATGCTCTTGCGCTTGGAGTCCCGGCTGGCCGGGTTGAGCTGCCGGTTGAAGTACTTCTGCGCGTGGCTGGCCACCTGCGTCGGCGTCCGCGTCCGCACCGAGAAGCGCGAGATGTTACGCCAGTCCCCGCGGCCGTACTTCTCCAGCCCTTGAAGAAACAGCCTGCAAAGACGCAACGTAACGCAGCGAAAAAGACGCGTTAATTTTCAACAAGGAGGAAAAAAACTGTCTGCGACGTGTGGCTGGCGACTGGGACCCACGCGCCAGCTGGGAAGAACTCCTAGGCTTCTCCGCTCGACAAGCCAATGCGGGAAGGTGATGTCTAGAATACCCTAAAATCAATTCCATGGAACCACGCCTCGCCGCGGACGAGCTGAGATCGGAACTCGGAAGTAATTACCTGTGCTCTTCCTCGCTCCAGGGTATCCCGGGGCGCCGGCCCTCGCGGCGCGCCCGGTCAGTACCGCCGGCGCGGCGGCCGGGCCCGCCCTGGACTTGGTCGGCGTCGTCGGCGTCCCAGCAGCTGGGCACATCGACCGCGCCGCGCTCGATGAGGTCGACGTCGGCGACGAGCGCCTCGTAGTGCTCCCAGGCCTCCCGCGGCGTGCGGCCGGGGAGCTGCGCCGCGACGAGCGCCCAGCGGTCGGGCGCGTGCTCGGGCCACATCACCAGCGCGGTCTCGAACACCTTGTCCTCCGCCTTGCTCCATGGCCGCGCAGCCGCGGCCGCCACCGTCGGCGGCCCCGCCGCGTGGATGCCGCTGCTGCTGTGGTAGCGGTGGTGGAACTCCATGCCCCGTCGACTCAACTCAACTCCTCTGCTCGACACGATCGCTGTGTTGCGTTGCGTGCGTGGTGTTGTTGCTGGCTCGTTGTGGTTGTGGACAAACGGACGGACGGATGATGGGTCGGCGGCGCCGTGTGCCGTTGGTTTTCTCCGCGTGGGAACGGGATTTATAAAGATTCGGGTAGTGTGGGCCGGTGAGGTGAACGGAACCGTACACGGGACCTGGGGAATCAGATCAATCCCGCGGCCGCGGGGCTTGGGGGTACCCGTTTGGGTTTGTTGGGTGCGTCCACACGTTTTGGGCGTGCGCTCGGGGTGGGGGCTGGGTCCGAATTTTTTATAATTTAGCTCTTTTTATTTTTTTTTAAAATTTTTCACAAATAGACTCCTGGTGGAAAGAATTTAGAAAATAGACCCTTAGCTCGGGACTATTGATGCTGGCGCCGAGCTAACACGTCTCGGCGTCCCTGACGCCGTGGTCCTGGGCTCGGTGGATGACATGGCACGGGGCTCGGCGCCGGTCACTATGGTGCCGAGCTCGGTGCCGTAGATCTTGGCGTCGAGCTCGGCGCCTACCTATGCCCCGCGCCTCTCTTCGTCTCTTTCTCTTCCTCTCTCACCCGGGCAGACCGAGCCGAGGTTCGTCGCCGTCGCCGCCGTCCGCGCCCGCGCCAGCGCCCGCCACCGCCGCCTCCACCGGCCGCCCTCGCCCGCACCACGCCCGCGGCCGCGCCACCGCGCCACTGTCGGCCCGCCGCCACCCATTGCCGCCCCACCGCCGCACCCGCGCCACCGCGCCCGTGCCCGCGCCCCGAGGCCGCCTAGCGCCACCGCGGCCGTCCCACGCCTCGCCGCCGCCGCCGCGCCGCGGCCATTGCCCCTCCGCCCGCGCTCCGGTCCCCTGACCGGTTCCTGCTCCCGCGCCGCGCCCTCTCCTCGCCTTGGCCTTGCCCCGCCTTGTCGCCCTCCACCGCCGGCCTCGCCACCTACAGCGACCGCCTATGCCACCGCCGGCCCGGATCGTCTATTTGACCCACGCCCATCGTTCGCTGCGACTCCGTCGACGTCCACGGATCAGTCGTTGGAAAGGTAAAAATTATGAATATGCAATGTACGTACTTAGTTAGCATTTGTTATTTACTAGTTAATGTGATCTAATGAGATATATATGTAGATAGATAGAAACATAAATACATATGTACATAGATATAGTTAGATAGCTACTTAGATATGTAGTTACATATTTAGTTAACTAAATATGATCTAGCTATTTAGTCAGTACACTGTATATATATGTAGTTATTATCTTATTTACTTTGTTTGTAGTTAAAAAAAGTACTTGTTAGGTACTATCTATCGTCTAGTTTGGACTAAAGAACATGTGTTTCGTTACGTGTTTGAACTAGATGGACAACCTAGTGACCATATATCATGGAGGCACCGTTGAAAGCGATCGCTATGGATATGTTGAGTTTGTTGACATACAAAGCGTGTCTGTACTATTCAATGATAGACCTTCATTTAGTGAGATGGTTGCAAGGGCTCGGGAGGAGCAGCATTGCCTTGGAGATGATAGCATTGCAGTTGATGGTGTACTGCACCTAGGTTGTCCTCCCAACATCTTTAGGCGAATGATCTCAATTGGTTGTGCGGAACACTGAGAGAACTATGTGAGATCGGCTATGAAGAGCCAGCTGCAATGTTTGGACGTGGTTGTGCGTCGGGTGTTAGTTGATCCCATCCCTCGTGGGTTTACCCTAGCAATAGATCAGCAGGCACACATCGACCCTCCTGTTCCCGAACCTTATCTGTATGTGGAGATTACACCTACGGTTCTCGATGCTCAATCTGTCCCGAATACGGTAGTTGGAGATGGTTGTCAGACTCATGTTTCCGTGGTAAATCCTCCTTATGAGATTCCTTTGACACAGAATCATCCGAGTAAGTGTCTTAACCGCATGGTTTTTGGGAGCTTACCCTGTTCCTTACATCTATTTCTTCCATTCTTTCCTTATTTCTCTACTTATCTTGCAGGAGACATTCCTGAGAATGTGGATGTACCCCCTGTTGCTGCGCAAGTGAACTTTGGAGATGGATTCCGTGGCTCCAATAGTGTTGAAATTATGCATGAATCAGAGCCATATGAGATGACTAGGGCTCTTGATTCTGATGATGATCGCCTTGTTGGAGAGCTGATGGAGAGTGATATTGAGATGATGGGGCGTATCTTTCCCAGCCACCGTGATCCTAGAGTTCATGAGTTCAGCGATCTTACTCATTCCGATCAGGCGTTTGCAGAAGGACATGATGATGAGCTCCTAGAAGCTCCTGAGGCCTGTCCTAACATGGTAATTGAGAATGGGAGGGTGTTCAATGACCTCCCTGCTTTGAAGAGGTGGTTGTAGGCTTTTGCAGTGATACAAAAGAGACCTTACAAGGTATTGCATTCATATGTGGAGCGCCATTACACAGTTGTGTGTGACAAGGAACGCTGCCCATGGAGGATTTATGCAAGGAAGCAACAGGTAACCGAAAAATAGAAGATCGCAAAAGTTGTCGGGCCACACAATTGTGCTAACCATGAGCTGACACTGAGGCATCGGCAATTGACATCTACCCTTATTGTCAAGCGCTTGATGGGAATTTTGTAGGGAGAACCCAATATAAAGGTGATGATAATTATCAGGACCGTTGAGGCGTTGTATGGAGGTTATGTGATAACTTATAGTAAAGCATAGAGGGCTAAGCAGCGAGCGTGGAAGATGATATATGGGGACTGGGAGGATGGGTATGGGCAACTGCCAGTTCTTTTCAATGCAATCAAAGCGGTGAATCCAGACATGCATTATGAGTACATCCCAAAACCAAATGCATGGAAGGATGGGAGGTAGATATTCTTCCGTGCTTTCTGGTGCTTCCCTCAGTCTGTCAAGGCCTTTAGGCAGTGTCATCCCATCTTCTCCATTGATGGTACATTCTTGATTGACAAATACCAGGGCACACTTCTTATAGCCATATCCTATGACACGAACAACAAGTTGGTTCCTTTGACATTTGCTTTGGTTGAGAAGGAGAACAATGACAGTTGGGGGTGGTTCTTGAGGCTAGTCTGGATACACATGGTTGGGCCTGGCAGGGAGGTTAGCGTCATATCTGATAGGCATCAGAGCATACTTAATGCCATGCGAGAGCAGATAGAGGGGTATGCACCTTTGCACCATCGTTGGTGTACTTGACACCTTGCCGAGAATCTACTCTGGAAGGATGGTGTCAAGGGTAACTTTGATCTATTCCAGGAGGCTGCTCGACAGCTTGAGGATAAGTACTTTAAGGAAAAGTTGGAGCAGGTTAGAATCGCATCAAATGCAGAAGGTAGACAATGGCTCACAGGTTTGATGAGGGATTTAGAGAAATGGATGAGAGCTCATGACGTCGATGGATGGAGGTATGAGTTTCAGTGCAGCAACATGGCAGAGTCATTCAATAAGTTGCTATTGGGGATATATGGTATGCCCATGAATGTAATCGTTCAATTCACCTTCTATAAGCTTGTTGCCTGGTTCAACGATAGACACACCTATGCATTGCAGTTGCGGAGTGATGGAGAGATATAGGCTCCGAAACCAAAGGCACACCTAGAGAAGGCAAGAGAAAGGGCTGGCACACATGAGGTTACATGCTTTGACCACGCCATAGGGACTTATCAGGTCGAGCATAGGGGAGGTACAATGTCCGACGGCGAGGTCCGAGAGTCGAGGATACATGTGGTTGTCCTCCAAGATTTTAAGTGCACTTGTGGTAAACCATGGTAGTACCACTTTCTATATTCTCATTTGGTGGCAGCAGCTAGGCATCGCAACTATAATATCGAGAGGAGGATACCTCACAAGTTCAGTGTCGACACGCTTGTGCACACATGGAGCCCCCGCTTCGTGCCTTTCTAGGACCCTAGAGAGTGGCCTCCATATGATGGGCCGAAGTACATTGCGGATCCAGCTTTCTGTTGGAACAAGCATGGATCAAGGCAGAGGACGAGACACATGATGGTTATGGATCAGATACCCGGAAGAACAAGGCGTGGGAGAGGAACTCCATTTATTACTGATCTCGAGCAGTACGAGTGCGGCAAGTATGGTAGACTTGGCCACAATTCACGAAGTTGCCATTGGCAGATTAGTGAGGTGCGACTATTGGTTCATTTTATTATTTTATATTTGTCGACTTTATTTAATTAATTACGCATGTCTCTTTTTATGCTTGTATTTGTGGCAATTACTTATACATTTCTAAGTTTATGTTTCATTGTATATTGAAATTCGAATTCATTCACTTTTTTTTGTAGGATGGAGCAATTCTACCTGCTTGACCTAACGTACGAGGCGACCCAGTGAGGATGTCTCATAGCGCTGGGGCAGGTAATAATCTATAAGTTTTGTTCAAAATTTGGTGAGCGTACATGTGTTCACTAAGTAATAGGAGATTGTTTTATTCGATGCAGGACCTTCTGCTCCTTCGTCCTAGAACCCATAGTGGGTTCTTGGACATACGGTACGATGATAGGTACACTCCTTTCCTGCAAAGAGCTGGCCTGGATATCATCTCTTTTCAGGTTCGTCGTGGGTTGCCCAAGTTCAACTCAACGGCCATAACTACGTTGGTTGACAGGCATTAAATTGAATCATTGCCTCCATTCATGACCATTTGTTCATGCGATTGGCTTTTTGACAATCAATATTGCTTTGTCTTAAATATAGGTGGCGACCGGAGACTCACAGCTTCCACCTATCTTTCGGGGAGATGACAGTCACGCTCTAGGACTGTCAGAAGATGCTAGGCTTAAGGATTTATGACAACCCAGTCACCGAGCAGTGCAGGTCGGATTGCTGGAGAGCACGAGTGGAGGCCTTCCTTGGGTGTGAGCTTGGCGAGCAAGTGGCTCACACTTTTGGAGTTCCCATCTCTTGGCTACGGGAAGAGTTCGCACAGTGCCCCGAGGAGGCAGATGAGGAGATAGTTTGGTACTACTGCAGGGTGTGGATCCTACACCTGTTTGCCTGCGTTCTCTTTCCTGACGCTATGGGTGATAGTGCGTCCTAGATGTGGATCCACTGCCTCAGTGACTGGAACCAGGCGGGTCACTACAGCTAGGGCTCTACAGTCTTGTGTTTTCTATACCGGCAGCTGTGCGAGGGGTGTCATCGGTCTTCGTCCAACTTGTCACTTGGTGGATGCGTGTACCTGTTATAGCTGTGGATGTGGGCTCGTCTTCTAGTTGGTCGTCCTGAGGTTTTGGCTCGTCGTGAGTGGTTCTAAGGTCAGCCTCCAAGACGGCAGTCGATGTGGGCGTACCTTTGGGACTAGGCCAGGGTTTCATACGCGAGGTTAGACCAGGCGTACATTGAGTTCACCAATGAGCTAGACACGCTGACGGCATCTAGTGTAAGTAAATTTTATTTCCCATGCTGGTTTGAAAAGGATTAGTATACCATCTAACATCTTGTTTGCACATGTTGCAGGTGGAGTGGGAGCCGTACGGTGGAGAGGACACACTTCCTTTTTAGCCGAGCAACATTTGTGGGGCCGACGATGACTTCTATAGGATGAGGTGCCCTCTAATCTGCTTCTATGCTGTCGAGTTCCACCTGTCAGATAGGGTTGCATGCCAATTTGGAGTGAGACAGCTTTGGCCTATGGCTCTGTTCTCGACTAGCGTTGACTTATACAAGTAAGTGTTTTGATATTTCAAATGACTCATGATGATGGTCCATTTCTATTAATATGGTGACATGTACATGGATTCAAGTAACGATGACATATGTGCAGGTTGGATCGTCAGAGGAACAAGAAGATTTTTGACTAGGAGAGGCACCACCAGTCCTTCATTGAGGAATGGGAGGAGATGCATGACAACGTGGATGACAACAACGAGCCGCACACGAACCCTGAGTTCAGGCGGTACCAAGGTTGGTACCAGCGTGTGACATGTTGTCGGCTAAGGGTATAGTGGACCGAAGCTGACTACACCGACATCGAGTCCTCTGACTATGAAGACACAGCGTATGACCAGTAGACTCGTGCAGGAAGGCAGGTAGAGGCAGGACCGATCTTGGACAGAGTGGTAAGCCAATTGCCTTATTTTTGTACGTTAAGTTGCATACCAATACATTAGGCGTTCTTGGACTAACATTAGGAGTTATCTATTGTAGTTAGTGCCACCTTCGAGCTGTATCACCCTTATAATACGTTAGATTCTTATACAAAAGAAAACAAAACCTATTGCTATCTATTTAGAAGTATTATTACTGAGAACTTTGTTGTAGGACAATACACTCAAATTCTCAGTTGAAGAGATCGAGCGCGTTCGGCCGAGAGTCAATGACGACTACATACTTGGCTTCCTGAATGTAAGATTAAATATATTCTTTCAAACATATCATTAATACGTTAGATTCTTTCAGTTAACATAGTTTTGTACAACAGAGGCTGTCACGTCGTTTACGCCATACGGCTGGTCATTGTGGTTGCAGGACAGACATGACGCAAGACGTGTACGTTCCTTCAGCGGGCAGAGGAGGCTTGAGTTTCTCTAGACAAGCAGCAATAGGGGACAGGGACGAGGACGAGGAAGACGACAATGACGACGATGTGGATAAGAGGCATGAGGAGCTTGGCCCCTCTCAGCTCCATGACGCTCCCTCAACTCATCCTACACCACCTCTAGGCACTAGGCGACGTCGTCTACGTGACCCTTACACTCCTGGTATGAGCGCTCTCTGTCACAAGGGTAAGGGCAAGAGTAGCAGGCAGTGAGGGATGTGGTAGTTGTTAGTATGCACTATTATGGATTTTGTATTTACTTTTCTGTAATTATTTGGGAATTAGCAGCGGTTACAATTTGTTTCTTCAAATGCCCACGAGCATGGATAATTGCTATTACTATTTGTTTCTTCAATATGTTTCTCTTGTATATAACTTACACGACATACTTATTGTAGTCTTCCTTGGCCGAAGAAAACTATAGGTTCAGTAGGTGGGTTGATCCTCGACCTATTTATCCACATGTGGAGTACATCTACTACCTACAGGATTGTATCTTCGATCTAGAAAGGGAAGTTAGCAGCGGTTACAATGACGACGGACAGGACGACAACAACAATGGTGCTGATTCACAGGAGGCACTCTGCAATGATCCATATTGCACCTGCCCTAACCACAACAACAAGGGGCCTCCCCCGTCACCCCCGCCACCACCACCAACAACAACGGGAGGCTACTATGGAGAAGGTGTAACACAATTTGCTATGTGGCCACACTACTAGGATGACTTCATCTTTTTCACATACCACATCTATGTGTTTGTTGTTTGGTTTAATTACCTAAGGCATGTTAGGTTTAGTCGAAGGAAACTCTGTACCCATGTTCGGTACATGTAGTCACATGCCATTTCATGTGTTTTGTGTGTTGATTTATATAATGTCGTACGTCGTTAGTTTTTTTTGCAGCAAGTGTTCACATTTCAATACGTCCGTATCATTAAGCGGAATATTAAAACCATAAATAATGAAAACAACCACATAATGAAAAGTTCAATACTATGCCACATTACACAACATATTAATACTAGAAGCACGTGCCGATAGTAGACATAGGGGCAAATGCACTTCCAAATCCTCAGTCTAAAACGTACTGAGTAAGCAACTCATTATCTGAGTACCAGTCCTCTACTACAACCCTATTGCTGTGGCTAGGCTCACCTGTGTTGCTCTGACCTGCCTGTCGCCTATAGTAAGCGGCCTCTGCTTTATTTGTGGCCACTGCGGCCTGAGTGAAGAACGCGTCGTCATCCTCCTCCGCCTATAAGCCCGCCTCTGCTGGAGCGATGAGCTCGCTCAGTCTACCAGTGTCGTCCTTAGCCTCCTTCGCCTGCATGCCCGCCTCTGCTAGAGTGATGAGCTCGCTTAGTCTGCTAGTGTCATCCTCAGCCTCCTACGCCTACATGCTCGCCTCTGCTAGAGCAATGAGCTCACTCAGTCTGCCAGTGTCGTCGTCCTCATCCTCGTCCCCCTTATCAGACAACACAATCGGTGATTGAACGGTGTAACCAGCTCACGATCTATGCTCATCTAACTTCTTCTCCTCATACCTTGCATGAGCCACCTCTGCAGCATGTTCCTCGCTGCAACTAATCCCGTCATGTATAAAATGCAATCAGTTAGTAACGTGATTATATTATATTTAAAATTAGGCAATGAAAAAAAGGCTTTCAAGCACTTACTGGCACATAATGTAGCAACATGCTCATTCAAGACATGCATCTGTACTCTTGTATCCTCCCTTGTCTCATTCCTTGCCCTCTCCTCCTCTAATGTCATACGCCTCTCCAATCCCCATTTGTTAAGCCCAACATCGATCGGGTTACAAATACCGCGCTATCTAGCAAACTCACGCATCTTTTCTTTGTGATGTTTAACGAATAGGTTGACGTAGTCAGGTCCATATCCCTTTTCCATGCAATTAGTTGCCTCTTTTTTAGTTCATCCAAGAACTTAGCTTAATCATCATAACATTCCCACCTGCATTTCCTAGTGCACTGTTCAAACAGAAAATTCTATCATATATGTCTTAGCAAAAGAAACAAAATACGATTTTATGTTTACCACAAAAATAACGAACCTCATCATACTCAATTATATGGCCATAATAATGGCCTATTCCAAGCTCCGAAGGGACTAGGCCATAGTTGAATTTAACACCACATTCGCACATGACAGGAGGTGCTTTGTAGATTACCCTTTCTTTCTTCTTTTTCTTAACCCTCCGTGGTTCTTCCGGCCATTGGTTCTTAGGACCATACAACCATTCCTTGAAATGACACTTCGCCATTAAAACACCTAAATAATGAGACATTAGTACATGAACACATATAGCTCAAGATTTGAACACATACACTTTGCACTTACTTCATGCTTGTTTGGACACACAAACTCCAATGTATTCTCAGGGTTTATCATAGCTCGATCTCTGTAATCGCACAGAGGAGGTTCCTCGAGTTGTCTAACTGCGACTAGGTGCTTCTCCTTAGCCGTCATTGGCGGAGGGTTAGGGGGGTGGAACCCACCGCTTGAAGTGCTCACGTGGATGTCTCCCTCTAAACCAATCGTCGAAAAGGAGGCACCTAAGATCAAACTTGTCTGCACCATCGATCCACTGAAAGAAAAAACACCTCTCGTGGTCCTACACAATGAGATTCCAACAAAATATTAGTAGCATACTTACACAAGTAAAAAAAGGATAGTGAAAACAATTTCTTACATTAAAACGACTGCATGTGTAGAAGCAACGCGCCGCTATGTCCGGATGTTTCGATTGAAAAACATGGGCCAGGAAACCACAGTCACAGTTAGGGACAGGGAGGTCAGGAGGAACGAGGGCATCTTTGCTAGACGCGTTGGGGTATAATTCTCAAGGACGACCCTGTTTTCGCCAAAACTCCTCCCAAAACATTTCTTGCATCTAACAAAATGGATGTAATTTAACAAACATAAATCAAAACATCACAAATAAATGTCAATGAGAACCATAGCTACAATACAACCAATTTCGTTCTAAGAACCGAAAGCAGTTAACATTAAACCCTAAACCTAGGGTTTCCTATTTGATGGACAACAATGAACCAATAATATAACTATATGCGCCTAGGTTTGCTAGTTTTTTCCATGCCTTGGCATCATCCTACGGTTGTATACTACATATATTGAGGGATAGAATGAAACCCTAAGTGATGATGATTATTACGTTAATATATACCGAATCGATGCGAAAAAACTAGGAGGGAAGAGAGGATACCTTGCTCTCGAAGATCTATGGATCAAATCAAGGTTTTCAAGGTCCAATATGTCGATTCGTGAAGTGGGGAGAGAAAAAAAACCGAGAGGGAGGAGAAAAAAGAGGAAGAACGCTCGAGCAGGAAGGTTGGGCCGGGGTTAAATGGCAGAGAGCTCGGCGCCAAGATCTACGGCGCCGAGCTTGGCGCCAAGATCTACGGCGTCAAGCTCGGCGCCAGAGCGACTGGCGCTGAGCTCCCTGCCATGTCATCCACCGAACCTAGGACCTCGGCGCTAGGGACGCTGGCGCCGAGACGTGTTAGCTCGGCGCCATTGATGCTGGCGCTGAGCTAAGGGTTCATTTTCTGAATTCTTTCTGCTAGGGGTCTATTTGTGAGAAACTTTCAAAAAAAATGGGCTAAATTGTAAAAAATTTAGGAGCCGGGTCCGGCGCTGGTTCGGTGGACACGTGTTGCGCTACTGTGTGTGGGCGCGGCCATGGCGGTGAACGCGAGTGAACAGACGTCGGGCGGGGCTTACGGCTGGACGGTTCACGCTTTGCGGGTCCTCGGTTTTTCTTCTCCCATGGATTTCGGGTGGACCCTAACATTTTTCCGCCTCCGCCTGGGTTTCAGCCGTTTGTTTGTTTTTTCGTTCGCGGTTCTGCGTGGAAAGTTTTTTTTGAAACCTGTGGAAAGTTTGTTGGTCTCGTTCAAGTGAACGGGTTGCCTTTTGTCCGGTGGCCCCCGGAAGTTGGCCCCCTTGGCAAGTTGAACTGCATCGGCAATTCTTTTTTTTCTTTTTTTGAGAGGGGAGCATCGGCAATTCCTATATTCCTTTCATAGGTACATCGAGCATCGGCAATAGTAACAAGAACATCTGCTCAGCCCATGGGTCGGCCTCACGGCGTAGATAGGTTTTCTCTCTAATTCAAGAAGTGTACCACCAACGGAGTGGCCCACGGCCTGGTCGTAACGTTGCTAGTTTTTTACCTCATGTAGTACAAAATTGACTCCAAACTTCATAGTGTAAATGATTCAGAACCATGTCTTACTTGGCAATTGAAACTTGAAATTGCAAGATCTAGGACCGAGCTTGACACAAGCCAGTTGATGATTGAACATGCTCTAATCACATCTACGCACACATTTAAGTATGTGTTTGGTAGGAATTCAAATTCCCCTACGGACATTTCACATCTTACTTCTCATTGGAAACAATATTTTTCTGAAAAAATCAATTAGCAAAAAACATTGTAACCATATGGCTAAGGATTCCAACCCACCTATGAATAAGCATTTGATGATTCGCTTTCCTAATTCCAGCGAGTTCTCGCAGAGTTCTTTTTTTCCACGATCGGACCATTCACCCGTATTTCATTAAGAGGTAAAAGTTTCAAGGAACAACTTAGTCAAATCTCGATAACGAGTAGTTGAGTAGCCATCAAGGTTGACTAGAACCCGTACTCTTATCTACTGGATACATCGTTAGGGATTACATTACAGCTAAGTTTTTTGACCAAAAGCGGGCAAACCACCGAAAGTGCCTTAAATCTTGCCTGCACCCAATCATCCGCCTCGCGAACCACCTTCAGGATGCCGTCTACGAGAACGTCATGTTGTTCCTCTCCTTCTAGAGGATCCAAGAGGTGAGCAGCACTAGGGAATCGAAGGCCGGTCACAACACAACCTCCAGCCGTAGCCGCTGACAAAGCCACCATGGCGCTAGTTCCTTCGTGGTCGCCGAAACAAGCATTGTCAGTCCAACGGGTGCCAACAGGGAGAACCAAAGCTATCTGGCAAGGACGCACCCAACGAACAGATGATCACCAGTCTCTAGTTCTTGGCCGCAAAGGATGCAAGCATCATCATCATGCATCCCATGTCTTCTACGTCGTTCCGCGGTCCATAGGTGGTGATGCAGCGCCAACCAGAAGAAGAACTTCAAGCGCAACGGTGCTTTGGTCTTCCATAGTTCGTTGGCTCCCAACAACGACAATGAGCCAGCGAAGAAGGCTCGGTACGCGGACGATGCGGAGTACCTTCCATCCACAGTCCAACGCCAACCAAAGCGACCCTCCTGCAACGGATGGAGAACGACGTCGCGAAGAATGCCCCACACCTAAAGGTACTGACAGAGTACTTGGGTGGCTGACGTGTCGACAATATCCTGCGCCCAACGGCTCTTAAAGATGCCATCTCTGAGGGATCGTTTCTTACCCGCTCTTGAAATAGTTCTCGCAGAGTTCGTTTTGGTAGCATCCCGATCAACTGGGCACAGTCTGTTTCCTGTGGCACGCTTTTTTGTGCTCACATCTTGTTGTTGACCACGGTCATGCCGACTCCTTCGGGGGCAGCAATTTGAGTGGAGTGGACTAGCGAAGGATGACGGGAAGCCTAGTGGGCTACGTGCCATTCGCCCGACGAATCCGGCAGCCGTCGCCTTTTCTGCCCCTTTTTAGTAGGCTTGTTCTGCGGAACCGTGCGTCGCGAGAAAAGCTGCTACGTCTCGTTTCGGTGCACCGTGCACGATTCGTTTCTTCAGTTGAGCGACACGAGACGAAGAAGCAGCTAACGCCTGACACGAAATGCGCGTCGCAGCTTTTATACATTTTATACGAGTATAAATTTTTCCGTGAACTTTCGTGCTGTTCACTTGGCTTATAAGCTGTACTTTTTCGACCAATGAATAATATATTTCTCTCCTAACAAATCGATCAACAGTACTCAGCCAAATGACATTTGAGGCAACGTATCAGATGTAAACCAATCAACCTGTACAAACTTGAAAACTACCTATCAGAACCACTAGATGCTAATCCAATGGATAGGATGAGCGGTGGGATTTTTTTTTTGCGCTTAAGCCCCAACCCGCTGGCCTTTTTTTTGCGCTTAAGCCCTCTTACCCCATCCATTGGATCAGCATCCAGTAGTCCTGATGGATAGTTTCCAAATTTACATAAATTGATTTGCACGTGATATTTGCCTCTTGATCGTTGAAGACGAATACGGGAGTGCAAAGTACGTACTGTATTTGGTGGTACTGTATGAATTTTCAGTCACGCGTCATCCCATCTTTTGGAATGAAACACTGTAACTTCTGATGTGACGACCACTATACCGTAGCCGCAGCGTCTCGGTGTTTTTGTCATGATGACCCCTTTGATTGGGTATTCCGTAGTTGGGCACTTCCGCACTTGGGCGGGGCCGTGGGGGCGTGGGCGTGCTGCCTGGTGCTGTTCTGGCTGCAGTCAGGTACAGTGCTGCTGCATCGATCCCCAGTGGCAGAGAAAAACAGGATACAACCGGCCGCGGGCCGCCCACGTTTGGATTGGATGCTCTGGCCGTCGTCAGGAAAGCGGTGGAACAGTACTAGAACGTGAGTGCAACTGTGCAAGCCGTGGGCCGCCCGAATCACGGATAAGATCGTAGCCCAACAATCTTGGCAACGATCCGCATATATAGCAGAGACGTGCTGGCTGTACAACGACACGTCGTTTTTTATCTGTGATGCGTCGTGCGCTTCGGCTCTTTTTTTGGAGAATGACTTCCCAAATCAAACTAGCTGTGAGTGCTGCCTGACAAACACGCAAGTCGTCATGCACGAGTCAAATCAGAGATCAGAAGCTGAACGCCTGAATCAGAAGCGTACGGGGCCGAGCATCAGTGCATGCCGCGCTCTCCCTGCAGGAACGTTCAGCGTCTAGTCAACGCGAAAGTGCCATCCATCCCAGCGACGGCTAGCTAGCTACTCTTTTGTGCACGTTAATGGACTCTGTCGCAGTCTTGACGACCACATTAAGTCTGTTCGCGGCGCGGTCAAATTCAGGAACCATAAGGACCGATCGGTCCACGCCCGGTTGGCTTGGCTTACCAGCCGTATTTTTTTTTTCAAGTTAAATTTCAGCTATGGCTTATCAGCCAAGCGAACAGAACATATGACCATATGTGTGACAGAATCGTCCGAAATAACACACCTTCGGAGACGCTCGCCTTCCACTAGACACTAAGTACCCCAAAAGCAAGTTACATCGAGCGGATTCCGTTGAGCACACCCAAGGAAGAACTCAAATAATCCATGTTTTTCCTGCAGGATCCAATAATAAGAACGAGTTTACAATACTTAGTCCATTTCATACAACCAGAGTTCTTAGAAATATATTATTACAGTACCTAGTTCAGAGTGCGGAATTTAAATAAACATATATCGATAATATACAAAGATTCGTCTGTGTCCACCAGAAAAATCCTTCACACAACAGCTACACTTTAAGCTGCATATGCAACAGGGGTAAATAAACCATAAGTACACAATATACTCGTAAGACTTACCCGACTAGTGAGAATAATTTTCCGACTCCAAAGAATATGATAAGCTTTATGGTTTGTTAGGTTTTCTTTTTTGAAAAAAAAACAATACTAGTAGTAAATCCTTATGTATGTGTTTTATTAGCAGTGATGATTAGTTCATTAACTAACTATTTTATGTAAGCACATGTTCTACTTTTAAGCAAGAGTTGAGTAAACAGTTTCATTTCACCACCTTTCATCTTCTAGTTCTTACTACGGTGCTAGACTGTAGACAAGTCATACCGGATTGCCCGGCGATTCGCGAATCAATATGCCTAACTGGGTACCCTGAAACACACGCCCCGCTGGTACCCCAGGCACAAGCAGAATCAACCCATCACTCTCTTGTCAAGGGGCCCAGATCCCTGTCTAAACTTAGACTCTAAACCCCCACACCTGAGTCCCGGACTCAGTGTGGTGCTTAGACCTCCACTATTCCCACCTCTAATCAGTCGATCCTAAAAAAAAAAAAAAAAAGCTAGAACCCACGAAAAAAAAAACAACGAGCCTTCACTGCCCCATAAACAAATACGTGCTCATCGTAGCCACAATCTTGGCAACGATCCGCATATATAGCAGAGACGTGCTGGCTGTACAACGACACGTCGTTTTTGATCTGTGATGCGTCGTGCGCTTCGGCTCTTTTTTTTGGAGAATGACTTCCCAAATCAAACTAGCTGTGAGTGCTGCCTGAGTGGCCTGACAAACACGCAAGTCGTCATGCACGAGCCAAATCAGAGATCAGAAGCTGAACGCCTGAATCAGAAGCGTACGGGGCCGAGCATCAGTTCATGCCGCGCTCTCCCTGCAGGAACGTTCAGCGTCTAGTCAACGCGAAAGTGCCATCCATCCCAGCGACGGCTAGCTAGCTACTCTTTTGTGCACGTTAATTTGGTGCGTGCGGGACTCTGTCGCAGTCTTGCCGACCACATTAAGTCTGTGCGCGATGCGGTCAAATTCAGGAACCATACGGACCGATCGATCAAATCTCAAATGAATCCATGTACCTACAGGTCAACTCGGCTCAGGTTTTGATTAGATGCCAAAGATTAGATTGAGCCCCAAGGTTTAAGCGGTTAATGACCACGTTGTTATCATGCTTAGGGATGGTTCTCACCAAGTTTGGCCATATTTGGTATAGCTTCCCAAAGAAGGTACTTTAATCTATAAGAAGTTGTACAAATGAATAAAAACCACGGCCAGGATAACGTAGCTCGTTTTATATAAATAGGGGCTAGAGTGAGAAATGTGTCAAAAAAAAGTTCTAGAAGAGCTTGCCATTTGGTTTTTATTTTCAACTTATTTCTGTGTACCAAATATGTTAGAAATTTAGACATTTTCATTATCAGTTTAATCCAGAAATATAACATCAGCAGGTTTGTGACAGCATATATGTGCATGTGTATATTTCTTATGAACGCTACAGTATGCATAGATGACATACTGATTGATACAGTAAGAATACAAAATACAGTAATCTTAGATATTAGACTGTACCCAGCGGAGGATCCCATGTCGAGGGCATCGGAGGCTCCATTCGCACTAATCGACATAGTGCGTTGCTCGAAGTCGCGAACCACAATCGATGCAGGAAGATGTTCGCAGTGTAGTCCCACGAACGAATCACCAGGAAGAAGACGCCTTGACGTTCCAGGAAGAGGACGGATACAAGAACGATCTCCAAGAAGAAGATGGACGAGCAGTCGCGGATCGCTCTCCAAAAACCTAATCGTCGCTTACCCCGTGCAGGATTCTCAGGCGGACGAGGGTTCCGGAGGCACCTGCTCTCCCGCTTCTCCGTGCGCGTAGAGGTACGGAACGGGGAAGTCAGAAGGCTACTGATCTGTGGTTCTCTCAGAAGTGGTTACGGAAGATAGGGTCTGGACTGACGGAAGACAGGATATATGGCTGCTGACAGGGAAGAGAAGACAAAGGCAGCAGAGAATCCCAGGAGACGGGAAGCGGAAGCGGAAGGGACGGTAACTGACGCAGTCAGTTCGCCTCCACCATCAAGGAGCGAAACTCTCGTGATAATATGGATTTAAGTGGTAAAAGACTGGCCACGCCCGCCCGCCATGGCCCGGCCCGACCGGCGACGGCGGCGCGTGCGCGTGTGTGGCATGCCTTTATCCTTTTCTCAGCTTCTCAATTTAGATGAATAATTTCCAACCATATAAGCTGAGTCAACGTTAAGTCAAAATCCTGTATGGTATTAAACCATACAACACTTAATGTTACGCACCATAGAGTTTTATTTAATTATTAAATATTATATGGGCCAAGCCCATATTATATCCAACAATCTCCACCAAACTCTAGGGTTTATAACAAAGTAGTATTAGAACCACATTTCTTTTATATATCAGTGTTTTGATGGAGACTGTTAAGTTGAACATCCATCTAGAATAATAGTTTCACTCAGTCACAACTAAATAATGGACTAAGCCTTGAATTGACAGTTTTGTGTGAGGTGAATGTCACTAAAGTCCTTAGCTGATACTAGACAGCAAAAGACATCCCCTCTATTTAAAGCATATAAGTCATATTTTAGTGTCTTTCATGAGTATTTAGAGATCACCCAAATCTCATAGACTGTGACCAGCAGTCTGACTCATATAGGTGTGTTCCTCAAAAGATGTTCTGTAGGACATCTTTGCTTTGACAAACCACTTAGAACACATTAAGGCAAAAGTCAGCCAGCCTTACAGAAAGGAAAGATATGCATCAGAAATGAGTCTTACTAAGGATCTTTCCTCACAATTTACTACTAGTTTGTTTTACCGTCCTACTTTATGGGATCTCCGATCACATAGAACAAGTTACCACTATAGTAAATTTCAAGTGGGTCTCAAACCCATCTCTCTCGATACACTTTCTATCATATTGCATGACAGACCCTTAGTGAACTGATCTGTCAGATTGTTAGACGTGTGAATATAGTCCAACGCTATTACTCCGGAGTTTCTCAATTTTCTGATAGATTTTAGTCGTCTCTTAACATGCCTTGTGGACTTCATGTTATCCTTAGAACTGTTAACCTTCGTAATCACAGTCTGGTTATCACAATTCATAGAAATAGTCGGTATGGGTTTTTCAACAACCGGTAAATCCATAAGAAGATCATGAAGCCACTCAGCCTTAGATCCAGCAGTGTCTAATGTTGTGAGTTATGCTTTCATTGTAGGCTTCATTAAGATAGTCTGCTTGTAAGACTTCCAGGAAACAGCGCCACCTCCAAGCGAAAACACATATGCACTTGTGACATAAAGTTCATCAGCATCAGAAATCCAGATGGCATCACAGTAGCCTTCTAGCACTTTTGGATGTCTGGTATAACAAATATCATAGCTCATGGTCCCTTTTAGATAGCGCATTACTCTCTCAAGAGCACGCCAGTGATTATCTCCCGAGTTTGACACAAACCGGCTCAGCTTGCATACTGCAAATGAGATGTTAGGCCTTGTTGCACTAGCAAGATATATGAGCGAACCAAAGATCTGGGAATATCTCAACTGATCCCTTGCTATTCTTTGATTTTTTTTCTCAATAGCACACTAGGGTCATAAGGTGTAGGAGCAAGTGCACAGTCACTGAACCCAAAGCGACTCAGCACCTTTTCCACATAGTGGGTTTGTAACAGAGTTACCCCACCATCACCTTCTCTTAGAAGCTTGATATTAAGAATAACATCAGCCTCTTCTAAATCTTTCATCTCAAAATTATTAGTTAAAAATCCCTTCACCTCTTCGATCACTTTGAGGCTAGATCCAAAGATCAGTATGTCACCAACATATAAACACAAAATGACTCCTTCACCCCCACCATACCGATAGTACATATATTTGTCAGCTTCATTCACAATAAAGCCAGTAGATGTTAAAGTTTTGTCGAACTTCTCGTGCCATTGCTTAGGAACTTGTTTTAGGCCGTATAATGACTTTAATAATTTACACACTTTGCTTTTTTTATCATTTGCCACAAACCCATCCGGCTGATCCATATAGATCTCCTCCTCCAACTTTCCATTTAGGAAAGTTGTCTTAACATCCATTTGATGAACGATAAGACCATAAGAGGCTACTAGGGAAAGCAAAACTCAAATTGTGGTCAATCGGACAACCGATGAATAAGTATCAAAGAAATTCTCACCTTCCTTTTGAGTATAACCCTTGGCCATATGCCTTGCCTTGTATCTCTCAATAGTACCATCAGGCCTAACCTTTTTTTTGAACACCCATTTGCACCCTATAGGCTTGCACCTATAGGGACGATCAACAATTTCCTAAGTTCCATTGGACATAACAGAATCCATCTCACTCTGTACTGCTTTCTTCCATAAGTCAGCTTTAGAAGAGGAATATGCCTCTTCAATGGTCATTGGTGTGTCATCCACAGGGTATACAATATAGTCATCACCAAAAGACTTTGCAGTCCTCTGTCTCTTGCTTTTCCTGGTGACTATAGTGTCATCCTCCTCAGGATTTTGCACATAGGGTTCCTCAGTTTGTTCTATCGGAGTAAAATTTCTATGCTCATGGAGAATTATAAATTCATGACTAGTTGTGCTAGGTGTATTTTTCATGGAAACTCATTCTAAAAAAATGTACCGTCTCTAGATTACATGATTGTATTAACAGCCATCTCAAGAACACTAGAGTTTATAATTAAAAATCTATAACCCACGCTATAAATAGCATAACCAAGAAAAACACCATCAACAGTCTTTGGTCCAAGCTTTTGCTTTTTGTTTATTAGCACATTCACCTTTGCCAAACAACCCCAAGTTCGCAGGTAAGAGAGATTTAATCTCTTCTTCTCTCATTCCTCGAATGGTGTAATTTCTTTGTTCTTTGTGGGCACTCTATTCAGGACATGACATGCTGTCAAAATAGCCTCACCCCACCATTCCTTAGATAGTCCCGTAGTCTCTAACATGGCATTAACCAAATTAGTTAGAGTGCGATTCTTTCTCTCTGCAATCTCATTGGACTATGGTGAGTATGGTGGCGTCCTCTCATAAATAATTTCATGCACCGTGCAAAACTTAGAAAATTCATTTGAGAAATATTCTCCCCCGCGATCGAACCGCAAACGTTTGATTTTCTTCTCAAGTTGATTTTCTACCTCAGTTTTATAGACTTTAAAATAATGCAACGCTTCATCTTTAGTTTTTAATAAATACATGTAGCAAAATCTAGTGCAATCATCTATAAATATCATGAAGTATCGTCTACCACCTTTAGTCAATTCACCATTCATTTTACATAAATCAGAATGAACGAGTTCTAATGGTGCCAAGTTCCTCGCCTTAGCAGCCTTGTGAGGCTTGCGTGGTTGCTTTGATTGCACACACCTAGCACTTAGAATCTTTGACTAAGTTAAATTTCGGAATTAATTTCAGATTTGCAAGCCGCATGAGACAGCCAAAATTAATGTGACAAAGTCATGAATGTCATATATTCGACTCATCCAAAACAATAACATTGTTCACTATTTTATTACACACATCATCAAGCAAAGATAAGCGGAACAAGTCTCCGCAATCATAACCTTTTCCGACAAATGTTTCATGTCTCGACACAACACATTTATTGGACTCAAGCACAATTTTAAAGCCATCGCGACACATTTGAGAAGCGCTAACAAGATTCTTCTTGATGGAGGGGACATGCTGCACGTTCTTTAATAGCACCGCCTTTTCCGAAGTAAACTTTAGAACGACCGTATCAGCACCAAGAACACGCGCATGCGAACCGTTTACCATCAGCAAGGCTCCACTCCTGCCGCCCTGATAGGAAATAAACAAAGAAACATCAGCACACACATGAATATTAGCACCACTGTCCATCCACCACTCAGGTGAAAGACAAACTGAAAGAACAAAGGGTAAAGAATAGCCATATCCAGATGTTCCTCCTCTAGTCTCGCTAATGACCACATTTGCTGATTTCTTTTCTTGCTTGTATTTGCGGTCTAGGCACGCACTTGCCCAATGCTCATCACTCCCGCAAACAAAGCATCCTCCACCTTTCTTGTTGTTTTTTCTTCTTAAACTGTGCGGTCTGCTTAGGCTTTGCATTGTTGTTCTCTTGCATATTCTTCTTCTTTTTATTATGAGATGCAAATAAGTTTTTCTTCTGCACCATATTGGCAGTGGAAGACTCAACTCCTTTTCTATGGTTGTCTTTTGCTCTCGCCCTCTCCTCAACATAAAGAGATCCAATAAGCTCAGCCACGCTAAACTCTTGTCTCTTGTGTTTTAGAGAAGTAGCAAAATTCCTCCAAGAAGGTGGCAACTTAGCGATTATACCGCCGGCCACAAATTTGTCGGGCAACAAACATAGGAAATGTTCTAGTTCCTTTGCCAATGCCTGTATCTCATGAGCCTGTTCGTCCATAGAACGGTTTTCAACTATTTTATAGTCATACAGCTGCTCCATAAGGTACAGCTCACTACCAGCATCAGAAACTCTAAACTTTGCCTCAAGAGCATCCCATAATTCTTTGCCTGATGTGCAAGATATGTAGTTTTTCTCATACTTGGGATGAAATACACTAATCACGGCGCCTCAAAATAGGTTATCGGCAGCCAAGAACTTTCGCTCCTCCTCAGGAGTAAACTGTTCAGGCTTTCCCTGTGCAGTGTGATAGCAGTTCATCGCAGTCAACCACAATACCATCTTTGCACGCCATATCATAAAATTCTTGCCATCAAAATTATTCGGCTTCAAAGCGGCAGCAAATCCACTGATAGAAAATAGCATATTATTATGTTTTTGGATTGTTAGAAATTTAGGCATTTTTATTATCAGTTTAATCCAGAAATATAACATCAGCAGGTTTGTGACAGCATATATGTGCATGTGTATATTTCTTATGAACGCTACAGCATGCATAGATGACATACTGATTGATACAATAAGAATACAAAATACAGTAATAACAGAGATTAGACTGTACCCAGCGGAGGGTCCCATGTCGAGGGCATCGGAGGCTCCATTTGTACTAGTCGACATAATGCGTTGCTCAAAGTCGCGGACCACAGTCGATGCAGGAAGATGTTTGCAATGCAGTCCCACAAACGAATCATCAGGAAAAAGACGCCTTGACGTTCCAAGGAGATGATGGATCCAAGAGCGATCTCCAGGAAGAAGATGGATGAGCAGTCGCGGATCGCTCCCCAAAAACCTAATCGCCGCTCACCCCGTGCAGGATTCTCAGACGGACGAGGGTTCCGGAGGCACCTGCTCTCCCGCTCCTCCGTGCGGGCAGAGGTACGGGACGGGGAAGTCAGAAGGCTGCTGATCTATGGTTCTCTCGGGAGTGGTTACGGAAGATGGGGTCTGGACTGACGAAAGACAGGATATATGACTGCTGACGGGGAAGAGAAGACGAAGGCAGCGGAGAATCCCAGGAGACAGGAAGCGGAAGCGGAAGGGACGGTAACTGACGCAGTCAGTTGGCCTCCACCATCAAGGAGTGAAACTCCCGTGATAATGTGGATGAGCAGTCGTGGATCGCTCCCCAAAAACCTAATCGCCGCTCACCTCGTGCAAGATTCTCAGGCGGACGAGGGTTCCGGAGGCAACTGCTCTCCCGCTCCTCCGTACGCACAGAGGTACGGGACGGGGAAGTCAGAAGGCTGCTGATCTGTGGTTCTCTCGGGAGTGGTTACGGAAGATGGGGTCTGGACTGACGGAAGACAGGATATATGGCTGCTGACGGGGAAGAGAAGATAAAGGCAGCGGAGAATCCCAGGAAACATGAAGCGGGACGGTAACTGACGCAGTCGGTTCGCCTCCACCATCAAGGAGCGAAACTCCCGTGATAATGTGGATTTAAGTGGCAAAAGACTAGACACGCCGCCGCAGCTTCGGCCCGGCCGGCTGCAACGGCGCGCGCGCGTGTGGCATGCCTTTATCCTTTTCTCAGCTTCTCAATTTAGATGAATAATTTCCAACCATATAAGCTGAGTTAGCATTAAGTCAAAATCCCGTATGGTATTAAACCATACAACATTTAATGTTATGCACCATAGAATTTTATTTAATTATTAAATATTATATGGGCCAAGCCCATATTATATCCAACAAAATAGACCCTTAAAATAAGTTTTTGTAGCGTTGTGACTTGTGACACCTTGTTTTTTTTTCAATAGATGCAAATCATAGATAAAAATATAAAACTACAGCCTGCAGATGATTGATTCCTTGGAGACAGCGATCATGCACATATCCGCTAGCCATGGATGAAGTTCTATAATAGGATTGTTAGGTACTCCGTAATCTTTATCTTGGGGAGTCACACCTACGAAGCCACGCAAGCATGTTCTTCTAGACTGTACGGTGACAAAGCTCTTTTGGGAACAGACCAAGATGTCATCGCAAGTGAAGGTGCCTGACCTGAATCCGACAACCTGGGCGTCGGACCTGTTGTCGGACCTATGCACAAAGCAAGACCGCGCGGTCATCTTATGCGGTATGTGGGCGCTGTGGATGATGCGTAATAAACGGCGCCATGGCGAACTCTCTATGCCTATTCATCAGGCAGTGATTTGGGCCAGGGATACAGCCTTTGATCTTTGGCAGTTGAACCACAAAGATGAAGTCGTGGAGAGAGCAGACAAGAGATGGAAGAAGCCGGTACAGGGGTGTCTGAAAATTAACACGGATGCCGCCTTCTATGATGAAAGCAAACAAGGGGCAACTTTATGTGTCATCACGGACCATAGCGGCGCCTTTTATGCAACACGAGCAAAGTGGTATGATAAAAGGCTTTGATGCATGTTCCATGGAAGCTTTGGCCTGCAAGGATAGCTTGATTTTTGCCAGCCAATTAGGAGTGCAAAACGTGGCAGTGGAGACTGATTGCCTACAACTGGTGCAACTGTGGAACAAGAGAGACTCTCAGCGATCGATTATTGATTCAACGTTGAAGGAGATTGCTGAACTCAGCCTTGCTTTTCAGTCCTTTACGCTTTCTTTTGTTAGTAGAATTTGTAATAAGGTAGCGCATTCTCTAGCAAAAGAAGTGTCAGCGTCGCATCGCTCGAAGACGTGGCATGTAACTCCGGTGTGCGTGTATGATCAAATTGTGTTTGAGGCTTCGGCTGAATGATGTAATGGAGAGCAGGGCTGTCACAAAAAAAAAAAAAAACCACGCAGGTGCATCTAACTATAAATAGGCGTTCAATGCCTGGCCTAGGCAGGTTCTCCAGGAGATAGGGCTATGGTCTCAATTAGGAGTACAGTTTTGTTAAGTTTGTGGCGCATTATCCAAGTCGATCTCCTGATGTAACTTAAGCATACGCTGATATACACCCTGTTCGTTTGGGTTTGTTTGGCTTATAAGCCGTACTTTTTCAGCCAACGAACAATATTTTTTTCTCACACCAAATCAGCTAACAGTACTTTCAGCCATGACTTATCAGCCAAACAAGTCCAAACGAACAGGACGATAATGCTGTCGCAAATTTGGAATGATGTGCAATTCCATGCTCAAAGACCTTTTTGCATTTAAGAAAACTGTGTCCCTGTGATGTTATTGTCAAATACTAATGGTGTGCCCATTTAAGAAAAATGCATGCCACACTTTTTTGGGTAGGAAATGAGCATTTTTGCTAGTACTTCCTCTGTCTTAATATATATAAGGCGTAACCACTTTTTGTTCAAGTTCCATAATATAAGGCATGCTTTCTCTATATACACGTACATTGATGCAGTAATACTAGTGTTGAGAGAGATAATTAAATATGTTCTTTGGTCTTTGAACCAGAGGTAGTTACGCCTTATATTCTGGAACGAAGGGAGTAATGCTTAAGTTCCTTCGAACCATCATCTTAGTTAGAGCGACGACCTAAATTAAATTTATTTTATTTTAAAAGTATACTCCCTCTTCTTAGATATATAATGTTTCCGACAACTTGCTCATATATTTAAAAATGGAGGGGTGTATTTGCAAACCTGTGACCAAACGCTAGGCTTAGCTTGTGCACGGCCCCGTCTGGTAGGGCTAGCTCTTTTCCGGCTCTGGCTTTTGCAGAGGAGCCCTACCAAGTGGTTACCGACTTCATATAGGAATCAATTCAATTGGAAGAATTTAGCAAATCGGTTCTCTGAATTTGTATGCGGACAATAACTATGTGTTTATACGATTTTTCAGGAAGTATAAATTTGTAGGGCCCACCAGGTCTCTAGTTTATACTAGTCCACACGGTCTTATTAAGCCTTCTTGTTTTTGTTTTCCTTGAGGAAAACTCAAATCTCACTACTTATTTACAACAACAAAATTAGAAAGGAGTTTACAGAGTTTAACTCACCGTGTATCGAAAGCTATCACATAAACATCCAGGACTTAGCAGCTTGTTCCTGCTGCAACAGCTGTGGGCTGCACTACTACAGAATGGACTTGTTGTCCCGGGCGGTAACAGCCTTTAGTCCCGGTTACCGCGCCGGGACAACGATCCCGAGACTAAAGGTGGAACCTTCAGTCCCGGGTCATCGAGCCGGGACTAAAGAGGGACCTTTAGTCCCGGTTGGTAACACCAACCGGGACTAAAGGCCCTACAGCCGAGCAAACCTGGCGCACCCTTTAGTCCCGGTTGGTAACACCAATCGGGACTAACGGTTCACCCTTTAGTCCCGGTTGGTAACCCCAACCGGGACTAAAGGTTCCTTTTCTTTTTCTTTTTTTTGTTTAATTTGTTTTCAGTTCAGTTACACGTATTTGTTTAATATATAATATGTTTTTATGTACATATTCTACGCTGCTAATATAAATACACGCATGCGTATAATTACATCTAATTCTCATCTTGAGCATTATTATATTCGAATAAAGTATGAAACTATATATATATTATATATATATATATGTATATATACAACACTTTCATAATCTTGTTCTCGAAAATAACGATATCAATAAACATTTAATTTACATCATTTATTCCTTAAGATCAAAGTAGAACTCGCCGTTGGGATTTAGCACTTTTTCTAGAAGATATCCTGCTATTGACTTTTGAACTGCTTTCATATGGTCTTTTTGCATGACCCTTCGTTTCAACCATTCAGTCTTGCATTTGAAATAAAAGGAAAAGTATTAATACACATATATGTATATATATTCATTTAAAAATAAATAAAAATTGATATATACGTACTCTGAGGACATCTTTAGGAGTTCTTCTTATGTGCGCAGTGATAAATTCACAAACGTAGTATCCACACAAGTTATTACCTGGTTCCTGCCGCAAACACCACTATACGAGAAGAAGATTATTCTCATCATCTTACATGTAAATTGAAGTACGATATAGTAATTAAACACGTGGGAAAGTGTATATAGTACAACTTACTGGTATTTCAACTACATTAAGTGGTGCCTTGCAATCCTTGCGATGTTGCCGAATAAACTCTTTCCAAACCCTGTGCGACCAATAATGTACGATCGTTAATAAATTATGGCAAAGTCTATTCAATAATAGTTGTGCGCGAGAGATCGAAATTACCCCTGAATAATGTCTATCATATCTTGGTATAGTGCCCGTTCTTTTCTCAACGAGTCAAAGATTAGTAACCGACTTGAGTTTAACTCAATGACAATGAGTATCCAGTGAAAACTGCATTGGTTTATACACACACGTACATGCATATAAGTTGTATTGATATTACATAAAATGTGTAGACTACATTATTATTAACACTTACTCAAAGTTGTACGGGAAAAGTATTGTTGTCTTGTCGTGCTGCTTCACGAAGAACATCATGATATTCTCATGTGCTTTAGATACCCATCGCTCCTTGACAATAATACCGGTTTTGAATACGATATAAGGATTAATGAAGCCAACACTGGTGTCTTGTATTCTTTGGAGCTCTGACATCTGTAATCTGTATATAAATATAAGTTACATGTGAGGATAATTATATACACGTACGCATGGAAGTGAGTTTATTAAATAAAAGTAAGAATCACTTACAAACAAAAGGAGCTAATGATTGATTTGTCCAGAGCGTCCATGTGGTATAGTTGATGCAATTCTTCGAAACTAATATGTAAGATGTCATCGCCACGGAAGTAATGATGGTCTCTAAATCTGACAAAGATCCACTGCTCACCCCTGCCACACGCCTGCATGTACCACTTGTTGAGCAAGTACATTTGCGTACCCAATTCATTCAGAGTCATAGGGTTGTACAGACTTTTGCCATATTTATAAGTCTTCCAGGTATCAAGTTCCAAGTTCTGGATTGGAGCTTTGCCCGTCAATTGATCCAAGGTTAAACCAGTATCTTGAAAAAAAGCATTAAGGGCTTGAACCGACACTTCTCCAGAGTTGTCTGGTCGATAGACTTCTATGTTGGAACCATATTGATTAGCAACAACAAGATTTTGCATTGGTTGCTTCTGTTGTCCGAACTGTGGGACATCCTTCCCTGATGCTCTTTTCCTTTTCTTATCTGCATCATGTGACTTCACGAGGAAGCGGTCATAGTCTGATAGTGGCGAAGGCTTACGAAGTTCAATCATCTTTTTCTTGTGAGCATCGACCTTCTGCCTCAGCACCTCTCATGGTAGGTAAAAGTACGGCTTCTCCTTAAGCTTCGCTTGACTCTTCTTTTTGGTATCTATAAAAAAATCTTTCACTTTTTTGTCTTCTTCAGCTGCTATTTGCTCATCAATTTTTTTAGAAAGTATTTCTTGAGAAATAACTCTTTTTCTCGGGGTCTTCTTTGCCGCCGGGACCTTAGACGTCTTTGTAGTGCGTCGCTGTGGAGGGGGTGGGGGCGGTGTTGGAGACCGGCATGGAGGCGATGTGGCCGATGTTGGTGGAGACTGGCGTGGAGGCGTTGGAGATCGTTGTGGAGGCGGTGGGGCCAGTGTAGGAGTTGGAGATCGTCGTGGAGGCGATGGGGCCGGTGTAGGAGTTGGCGATCGCCGTGGGGATGAAGTCGTCTCGCCCCCCGCGACGCTGTGATGAGATGGGGAATGAATGATTAGGCTAGGCTGGGAGGAGACCCTGCTACAAAAACAAGTTGTGTGTCAATTATTTTTTAAGCCAATAGAAAATTAATGGAAAATAATATTTCATTCACTTTCATTCGTACCTAGGGTGAGGTAGGGGAAGCGGTGGCGCCCCAGGAATGATGATGAAGCGTTTGCGCCATTGAATAAATGTCTTTTCTGCTTCTCCTAGTGTCTTCTCCCCATCACCGCCTTGAATGTCAAGAGGAACATTGCTGTAACCTTTGAGCACTCTATCGACCGAGACGCTAGCATATCCAGATTGAATAACTGACCCATGGATTCTTGGTGTCTTCGTTCGGTCTATTGGAGATACAACCCCGACAGCCACCATGATTGATGCATTATTACCATCTAGAATGTGCAGCTCACATGTTGTTAGAGGCTCGGTAATGTCATCAACAGGGACGCGCAACCCAGCGTCGTCTTGAATAACTGGCAGCTCCGTAGAAGCACAACTGCTTTTCATCTGACCAACGGGGCTAATGGTGACTCCTGGCGTTGATTGCGATTGCATTTGACTCATTGCTAGCTGCACTTGCCTCTTGATCTCCTCCTACATTCTTGCCTCAAGAGATTTTTCTCGTTCACGTGATTCAAGCAATGCTTGTCGTGACTCATCAACAAATTGCTCCAATGCACGGATTCGTTCTGCCTACTCATTCTTCTTTCTTTGGCGGCTTCTGTAGGTATCCTTGTCTGCTGGGAATGCGTGTAGCCATGGAACCGCCCCATAGCCTCTTGTTCGACCACCGTGTTCAGGATTCTCTAGTGCATATGTCAATTCATCCTTCTCTCTGTTGGGCTTTAAAACACCACTATCAGCTTCTTCCCTAGCACGAGCTAGTCTTTATGTTGCTCTCTCAATTTTTTGGTCGAAAATTAGCTTGCCAGTGTCTAGGTCTAGGCTTCTCCCATGAGCGTAGAACCAATTCTTCACGCGTTGAGGCCAGTTCTTCTCTATTGTTTCAGGTATGATTCCCTTGGCAGTAATCTCTGCTTCTAGGTTCTGCCACTTGGGAATAGCACTCTTATAACCACCTGATCCCATACGATGATGGTATTGCTTCTGTTGGGCATTCTGCCGATTCCTCATCACACGTTCCTCACTGTCTTGGGATGTCTTGTATTCTACGAAGGCATTCCAATGGGACTCCAACTTGACAAACGCCTTAGCATTGAAATTCGGCATAGCATTCTTCAAGATAAACTTTTTATACAATGTCTTCTTCCAACTCTGGAACAATGTTGCCATCTTCTTTATTGTCCAATCCCTCACTAGCTCCTTCAAAGCATCATCTGCTTGTAATGTGAAATGCTGAGTGATATCTCTCTAAGCTAGGTTCTTATCACGATCAGATACAAAACTAACATTAGGAGCGGATATCTTCTGCTTCCATTCACGAGCACTAACTAGGATCCTATCCCTTATAACGAACCCACATTGATTGACATATGTCTGAGCATATGGTCCCAATGGTTTGCCGGTGTCGGTGTCGAATTCTGATATTATGAAACGACCCTCTAATGGCTTTTTTGGCCCTCGGACTTTCCTACTTTTGTCGGTGGTTGATGTAGATCCAGAGACCGGCTATATGAGTAGAAACACAATGATTAACAACAAATATACGTACGCACGCGTCTATAAGAGATAATAGATAATCGAATATACCTCGCCAGTATTTTCTTGCGTGACAATTTGTTGATCTTCAACCACCGACATATTTAGGATATCCTCATAATCAGCAAAGTACTGACTCGTGTCATCTACATCCACATTGGTGTCGGCGTTGATAATATTCGCCATTATGTCATCACTCAAGTTATCATTCGGAGCAGCCATTTGTATCTTCAAGATAACACATAGATAGAATTACTATGGTACATAACATAAGTACATGTGATAACACATATAGAATTACTAAATCCAATTAAATATAATAACACATAATATTTCATCAACATAGAAATAAGTACATGTATACATATACACATAGAATGATACAATATATTTTCTCTCTCTCTCAACACATAGAAATAAGTGCATATGTCTATATCTCTAGATATGCATGTGATACACATAGAATGTCTCTCTAGATACAATTTTCTCTCTCTCTCAACACATGAAAATAAGTACATGTATATATACATATAGAAATAATTAAGTACATATGTATACATATAGAATCTCTCTCTAGATATAATATATATAGAGAGATAGAATATATAATTACTAAATCCAATTAAATAAATCTAACATGAAATTAGATAAACTAGTAAGATAATACATTTTAATCTAACATATATCAAAAACTATAATAAAAAACTATCTAAAAAAACTATATAAATAAAATACTAATTAAATTTTAATACATTTAAATCTAATATATCAAAAACTATCTAAAAATAACTAAAAAACTAACAATAAACTACATGTACTTATTTTAATCTAACATACAGCTAAGACTTTTTAAAAAAAATCTAAAAAACATGGCCGGTCGAGAGCAGCAGATCATATCGAGTTCGACTGAGGCCGTACGGCGTGGGCGCGCGGGAAGCGTTGGCGATGGATGGTGGGGTCGGGTGCGGCGGCGGAGACGGGATGCGGCGATGCAGGCCTGGAGAATGGCGCGGTCGGGCGAGGGTAGACGACGACGGCGACGCGGCAAAGACGAGCTCGACGACGGCGGATGGTGTGGCCAGGCGGGCGGCTGAGCGACGGAGGCGAGATCGAAGATGAACAGAACAGACGTTCGATATATATAGCCTGCGACCCTTTAGTCCCGGCTGGTAACACCAGCCGGGACTAAAGGGCATTTAGTCCCGGCTGGTAATACCAAACGGGACTAAAGGTCCAACCCTTTAGTCCTGGTTGGTCTTACCAGTCGGGACTAAATGTCCTTTAGTCCCGGCTCGTGTTGCCAGCCGAGACTAAAGGTATTTTTTTGGCGGGCACCGAAATTGTCGCCCACCCTTTAGTCCCAGTTCTTGGTCTGGGCCGGGACTGAAGCCCTGAAAAATTTGTCAACCCGCCAGCGTAATTGGAAAGGCCTAGGATTTTATTTTTGTTTAATACTAGGTTAATCAATTAATTCCATAGCAACTTCAATACTTTGCAATATTTATTTTAAAAAATACTATTGATTAACTAATTATTTATTGTAAATAGGAAAATTTTGTAACCTAAAGTTTTTAATTTCTTTTATGAATATAGAATATAAATGTTACTAATACTAAGTATTTTGTTAATGCAAAAATATATTTCTAACTTAAAATTAATAAAACTAATATTATTCGATCGGAAATTTATTATCACATTATTGTAACGTCAATGTTTTAATTTTTTCTCGGTTTTTGACCAAAATTGACAGGAATTTTTTGTTGAACCTATAAAAATAGAGAAAATATAGTATTTTTTGTTCTACAGCTTTCTCAAATGAAAAAATGGCCTATATAAGGATTGTATATATTGATGAGCTTAACAAACTCGGTATTCAAAACTTTTCAATTTGAGACAATCTAGGGTCCCGAAAACTAGTTTGTAGGCGTCGAAATTTAAAAATCACAAATTTGAACCATCCAAACTTTCTCAAATGGAAAGTTGACCAAAACAACAATTGTAGATCTTTTTGAGTTTAACAAACTTGGTATTCAAAACTTTTCAATTTGAAGTCATTTAGAGTTCATAATACTAGAGTCAAAGTGTTGTTTTTTTATTTGACCAAATTTGACTTGGTCAAACTTGCTCAAATGAGACACTAAATGACCTCAGATGAAAAAACTCTGAATACCAAGTTTGATCATCTCAGAAAGATCTACAATTGTGAAGTCATAACATATTACATAATATCCGTCTCTAAAACATAATATATTAAACATGCATCGTTGTATCATGCGGGCACAACAGTGAATTTCTTCTTGACATATGACCCTTGGTTATGATCTTGTCGTAACCATGGAGTGTCTTCATCATTTAACATGATGCTTGGATCTTTCTTCACTATGAAGGGTGGAATTCGGACATTTCTTTCGTAATCTTCTGACATGTCTGACTTGTCTTCAATTCCCACTATATTTATTTTCCCAGAAAGAATTATGTGGCGCTTTGGCTCATTGATCATTGAGTTGATGTCTTCGTTTTTTCCTCTCTTTGATTTTGTAGACATATCTTTCACATAGAACACCTAACTCACATCGGCAGCAAGGACGAATGGTTCCTCTTTGTACCCAATATTGTTGAGGTCCACTGTTGTCATTCCATACTCTTTGTCGACTGTTACCCCTCCTCCGGTCAGCTTCACCCATTGGCACTGAAATAAAGAGACTTTAAAATTAGGTGCGTAGTCTAGTTCCCATATCTCTTCTATGCGGCCATAATATGTTTGTATATTCTTATTTGGATCTGTTCTATCTATGCGAACACCACTATTTTGATTGGTGCTCCTTTTATCTTGGGCAACTATGTAAAATATATTCCCATTTATCTCGTACCCTTGGTACGTGAGGATATGCCATGATGGCTGCCTAGCCAACAAATACAGTTGCTCATCAATATTGTCATCGCCTTGATATTCTTTTCGCAACCAACCACTAAAACTTTCCATGTGCTGACGCCTAATCCAAGCTTCAGTCTTCCCTAGAAATTTGGATCGTAAGAACTCCTTATGTATCTCAATATACGGATGCACCAATGACGAGTTCTGAAGAACTGTGTAGTGTGCTTTATTGAAATAATCGTCTTCCATGCCGATATATGTTTTCTTCCCTAAAGTTCCTTTACCACTGAGTCACCCCTCGTGTCATGATTCGGGAACACCAATCAGGGCAAGGTCAGGAATAAAGTCAACACAGAACTCAATGACCTCCTCTATTCCATAGCCCTGGGCGATGCTTCCTTCAGGTTTAGAACGGACTTTCACATATTTCTTCAAGACTCCCATAAACCTCTCAAAGGGGAACATGTTATGTAAGAACACAGGTCCAAGAATACTAATCTCCTTCACCAAATGAACTAGGATGTGTGTCATGATATTAAAGAAGGATGGAGGGAACACCAACTCAAAGCTGACAAGACATTGAACCACATCATTCTGTAGAGTAGCTAGTTCCACTAGATTGATTGCCTTCTAAGAAATTGCATTGAGGAATGCACATAGCTTCACGGTGGCTAGACATACATGTGGAGGTAGAATTCCTCTTAAAGCAACTAGAAGCAATTGCGTCATAAGCACGTGGCAGTCATGGAACTTTAAGTTTAGGAATTTCTTATCTGGCATATTTATTATACCCTTTATATTGGAGGAGAATCCCGATGGGACCTTGATGCTGCTTAGACATTCGAACATGATGTCCCTCTCTTCTTTACTAAGCGTGTAGCTAGCAGGACTTAAGTAATGATGTCCATCATCTGTCTTCTCTGGATGAAGATTGTCTCATTCTTTCATGCCCTGCAAGTCCTAGCATGCTTCAAGTGAATCCTTTGGCTTCCCGTACACACCCATGAATCCTAACAGATTCACACAAAGATTCTTTGTTAGGTGCATCACGTCGATTGCGTTGCAGACTTCTAGGACTTGCCAATAGGGTAGCTCCCAAAAGATGGACTTCTTGTCATCAAAACAATGTGTGCATGCATTATATCCTTTGTTTGTCTGACCGGAAAGATTACTTAAAGCAGGCCAATCATTGATTGTTACGAACAACATTGCTCGTAGGTCAAAGTGTTCTTGTTTGTACTCATCCTAGACATGTACACCTGGTTTATTCCATAAAACTAGAAGTTCTTCAACTAATGGCTTCAGATAGACATCAATATCGTTGCTAGGTTGCCTCAGACCTTGGATGAGGATCGGCATCATAATGAACTTCCGCTTCATACATAACCATGGAGGAAGGTTGTAGATACATAGAGTAACTGGCCAAGTGCTATGACTAGTGCTCTGCTCTCCAAAAGGATTCATACCATCTGTACTTAAGGCGAACCTTAAGTTTCTAGCCTCATTTGCAAACTCTGGAAATTCCCTGTCTATCGCTCTCCACTGGGACCCATCAGCTGGGTGTCTCAGCATATTGTCTATCTTACGGTCTTCTTTATACCACCGTAACAACTTTGTATGGTCTTTATTTCCGAACAAACGTTTTAAGCATGGTATTATAGGAGCATACCACATAACCTTGGCAGGGATTTTCTTTCTAGGACGTTGTTCACCCTCGACGTCACTAGGATCATCGCGCCTGATCTTATACCGCGATGCTTTACATACCGGGCATTCATCCAAATTCTCGTATTCATTGCCATGGTAGAGGATGCAGTCATTAGGACATGCATGTATCTTCTAGATTTTTAATCCCAATGGGCAGACAACCTTTTTTGCTTCGTACATAGTGGTGGGCAATTCATTTGGCTTCGGAAGCATCTTCTTTATAAGGTTCAATAAATTCCCAAATGCCTTGTCGGATATACCATTCTTTGCCTTCCACTGTAGCAATTCCAGTGTTGTACCCAGCTTTTTTTGCCCCTCTTCGGCCGTCGGGTATAGCAACTTCCTATGATCCTCAAGCATGCGCTCGAACTTAACTTTCTCTTTTTCACTTTTCCATTCTTGTTGTGCATCACGAATGGCATCGCCAAGAGCATCACCGAGATCATCTTCTACCGCTACCTCTTCTTCATCTCCCCCCATTGTAGTATCATCAAAGGCACCATACTGAGCAATACTGTCATCAATGTCTAAATCTTCCCCTTCACCTTCTTCCATCATGATCCCGCTTTCTCCATGCTTAGTCCAACATATATAGTTTGACATGAAACCTGACTTAAGCAAATATGAATGAAGACTCATTGAGCTTGAATATTCCTTTAAATTCTTACATACGGCACATGGACAGCACATGAAACCATCCCGCTTATTTGCCTCGGCCACACCTAAGAAATAGTGCAAGCCCTCAATAAAGTCTTGGGAGCGGCGATCGGCATTGTACATCCAATGGCGTGACATAATCTGTATTACACGACAAATTATGAAAACCTTGAACATAATTTAGTATTTTATTATACAACATAAATGACACACACATGGTTGATTAATTAACTAAGTCTGGCTACAACGTAAGCAATCCCAACTATCACTAAACAAACTAAAACTACAATGCACTTCAGTAACATAATTATTTTGTAATCGTACGCAACTAAAACAGACAAATCATTCTTCTGTTGAATATCAATAAGCTTCTCCTGCTGGCTCACTGTCTCATCAACAGCAGCCGCTACCTCAAGCGCACCCAAATTCTGCACGTATGTAGCATAATCTTCCTCCCAGTACCAACCATCGCATCCATTGCCCTCCCACTGTAATTAAAGCCAAAAATTATTTAGTCAAAAATATTCAAGAAAAGCAGGTCAATTAGCCATACAGATAAAATACGTAAGAAACTCACATCGCGATCCGGGCACTTGTAGAAAACACGACCCTTGTTGGGTCCCTGTCTCTTGACTCGGTACTCCATCACAATCTTCTGCTTATACTTACCGCAGATAATGAGAGGGAGTTCTGGCCTCAGTCGTTTCGCAACCGAACGAGAGGCCGATGATCCGGTACCAGTTGTCATCTACTTTCTATACTTATTTTTGCAAACTAGTATAAATTTTATATTTTCTAAAATGATATATTTAAACAAAACTAGTACGGATTTCACATGTTTCAATAAATATCCATCCGTACTAGTTGACCTTGCTTACGTGATCATCTCGGCCAGCATTTCTCCACCGGACGGCACCGTACTTGGCCAAGGAAGAGCTCCGATTCTACGAGAAAGGGAACACGGTCTTCCACAACCGTTGCCGCTCTCCCTCGTAGCATCAAAGTTCCTCCTTGACGTCCGTTACCGCTCGGTAGAGAACATGTTGGCCGAGCTGAACACGGTCCGCAAGTTCAACTAGTACGGATTTTCTATAATTTTCTAACTATTTACTAAGTTTTTCATTTCATGGAAAATTTAATTCTAAAAAAAGGCATGATTTCTAAGTAGCTCATTTCATGAAAAAAATAATTCTAAGTGACCTGTTCGATATCGGCGAGCTCGCGGACGTTTAGGTTGCCGAGGATAGTAACATTTGTAGATCTGAAGTTATTAAATATCCATCAAATTATAGCTCAAAAACATGTTTCAATAAATGACTATCCATACTAGTTGACCTTGCTTACGTGATCAACTCGGCGAGCATTTCTCCACCGGACAGCACCGTACTTGGCCAAGGAAGAGCTCCGATTCTACGAGAAAGGGAACACAGTCTTCCACGACAGTTGCCGCTCTCCCTCGTAGAATCAAAGCTCCTCCTTGACGTCCGTTACCGCTCGGCAGAGAACATGCTCGCCGACCTGAACACGGTCCGCAAGTTCAACTAGTACGAATTTTCTACAATTTTCTAACTATTTTCTAAGTTTTTCATTTTATGGAAAATTTAATTCTAAAAAATAAAAGGCATGATTTCTAAGTATTTCATTTCATGAAAAAAATAATTCTAAGTGACCTGCTCGACATCGGCGAGCTCGTGGGCGTTTAGGTTGCCGAGGATAGTAACATTTGTAGATGACATTTGTAGGTCCGAAGTTATCAAATATCCATCAAATTATAGCTCAAAAATATGTTTCAATAAATAACCATCCGTACTAGTTGACCTTGCTTACGTGATCATCTCGGTGAGCATTTCTCCACCGGACGGCACCGTACTTGCTAAGGAAGAGCTCCGATTCTATGAGAAAGGGAACACGGTCTTCTACGACCGTTGCCGCTCTCCCTCGTAGAATCAAAGCTCCTCCTTGACGTTCGTTACCGCTCGGCAGAGAACATGCTTGCCGAGCTGAACACGGTCCGCAAGTTCAACTAGTACGGATTTTCTACAATTTTCTAACAATTTTCTAAGTTTTTCATTTCATGAAAAAATTAATTCTAAGATCACGTAAGCCACCGGGGACGAGGATGGCGCGTGCTCCAGCGAGGACGAGCGAGGCGTGATTTTGATGAACTAATTTAACTTTTGTTTATCCAAACATATATGCAAATCATCATGTGATTTTGAGCTAAAAATGACATATAAAATCATAATAAAGTCCAACATATAAAGTTACACATGCATCTACATCGCAAAATGAGATAAGCTACTGATAAAACATAAGATGATTAAGTTTGTTACCTCCAAAATCGAAGAGCAACACCAATGGAGGGGGAGAGAGCAAGAACAACAGCAAGCTGAAGAACAGAGGCAGTGAGTTTAAATGGAATGGCTCGGGCTCGGGGAGGAAGAAATGAGCTGGATTATAGGCCGGGATAATTAGTCCCGGTTAGGGGTCCAAACCGGGACTAAAGATTAATCTTTATTCCCGGGGAATTACCCAAACCGGGACTAAAAGCTTTAGTCCCGGTTGGTATTACGAACCGGTTGGTATTACGAACCGGGACTAAAGGTAAACCTTTAGTCCCGGTTGGTAATACCAGCCGGGACTAAAGATCCCTGCCCCGCGGACGACCGTTGGGCAGGGACCTTTAGTCCCGGTTGGTATTACCAACCGGGACTAAAGGGTCCTTTAGTCCCGGGGGCAAAAAATGCCGAGGCTAATGCTAATTTGGGACATCGTTCTAAAGTCTGTTCTACAGTAGTGCTGTGGCTACAACACCAGAGGCTTCCACTATACATAAGCCTATGGAGCTACAGGCCTGCAGCCGGAAGAAGTATGTAGCAAATAAAACAGGGAATCTGCAAGACGACTGCCCAAAAATCCAACCAAGTACCCTCTTAATGAAATACTCCGTACATGCTAAGCATTGTTAGTTCGCGAAAGAAAGAAAAAAAAATCCAACCAAGTGCAAACATCGCAAAACTGTAATAAGCTGTTAATACACCGAACAACTACTATTACATGTCCAAACGGACAGGCGGCCTTAATTTAGCCTGCTTGTTCCCTGCAACAAATTCAAATGGTAAGTAGTACGTAAAATGAAGCCAGTAGCTACCGTGGTACATGTACCTCTCCAGATTTTGAGAGTGCTTTGATTTGAGGAAATTAATGAGTAGTCTCAGGTCGCGCGTGTGGATGCATGTTACACACCGACGCACGCGCACGTACAGGTCTTGCAAGTGCACTACGTCTAGTCTCTAGGCCAGTATAAAAGGGCATCCAAGATGGCCACGTCGTCACCGAAAGGATCGTGGGCACCTTCTCTCTCCGTCGTCACCGCCACGTCGTCGTCACCGTATGGATCGTTGGCACCTCTCTCCGTCAGCTGCTGCTGTTGCATGGAGCTGCTGCCGGAGCCATCGTCATCATCCGGCGGCGACGCGGCGACTGCCGTGGACGGCCCCGCCGGGTCCTCGCCAGGGACGACGCCGCCTCCCGCAGCTGCGAGCGGCCGCCGGTCAAACTGTCTCAGGCTCCCAGATTTGGTGTAGAGTCGACACAGGCTAAACTCGCCCCTCGGCTGCAACTGCAACACCATATACGTACGTACATCAAGTTAGCAAAAGAATCCCCAGATCGAGACCAGAGTGCAATAAGTATTTTTGTTTTCTCTCAGCACAATATATATAGAGTTCTTAAAAAAAATACTAGTACGTTCTTCCTCCATGCAACATGAGCCAAGTTCCCAAAGAATCGAAGGCTATATATATATACATTACTATATGATGAGATCGATCGTACTTATGGGCTTCAATCGGCGTGGTTGATAGATTGGCACAAGGCGAGAACCACGCATTGAGTATTTTATGTTTTTTTTTTTAAAAAAAGAGAAAAGAACTTTTGCAGGAGCATCCATCGAGTATCATGAAACCTAAAGCTAGCTACAAATAAACAGCAAGTGGCTTTTGGACACTTATCCGGCGCAAAAAAAACGACACGCACCATCGACCAAGTTGCCCTGGCGCCTAAGCAATATACATGTGGGTGATATATGGAGATCGACATGCGTGCGCCGCAGCTTCTTGTGTGGGTCTCAATTTGGAAGCTATATAAGCTACGTGCCAATGTCCACAACGGCAGAGAAAGCAACGTCCATTAATAATTTGTGCATCATCTCACCTGCGGCTGCGGGGTAACGTTTGGTGGTGGTGGTACGGGTACGGCGGCGGCGTGGTGGTGGGCGCTAGACGACGACGACGACGAGGACCCGTCAGTTCCGACTCCAACTCCGACGGCGGCGGAGCCGGGGCCGGGGACGGGGGCTTCGTACTGGAGCGCCCTGTACTCGTTCATCTTCCACTTGGTCTTGGTCCCCGACGGCGCGCGGCCGCGGTAGAACACCAGGGTCTTCTTCATCCCGATGGCGCGGCGGTCGTGATCGGCGGTAGAGTAGAGGACCCCGGGCGTGCCCGCGGCCTTCCAGTACCCCGACGGCGTCGTCCGGCTGGGCCGCCCACCCCGCGCCTCCCGCTCCTGCCGCGGGTAGAAGTAGAACCACTGCTCCCCCTCCCCGGCGCCGCCGCCGCGCAGCATCTCGCGAATCCCTGCATGCATCATGGTTCATGGCGCACCCCGTGCGGTTAATTAATTAGCGCAATGCACCGCTTCGATCATATCAATTGGTGGGCTAGCTGTGCCTGTGCGTGAATGGTTAGTTAACTAGCTACGGCGTTGCACCTGGGAGCTGCCAGGGGTCGACGGAGTAGACGTCGACGACGGGGATGACGCGCTCGATGTCGTCGCGGAGGTTGTCCAGCTTGTTGCGCAGGTAGAAGGATATCAGCTCCTCTTCCGTCGGGTAGAAGCGGTACCCTGGGGGCAGGCCGCCCGCCATGCCAATCGATCGGCTGTCGGCGCGCGGACCAACAAGCTAAGCCAGCAGCTAGCTATGGCCACTACTCGCGCCGCCGCCGCTCGGACCAGGGCTGCCGGCGGAGCTGAGGAGAGAGCTTGGCTGTGCAGCCGGGAGCAAAGAATGCATATGCGCTGAAAGAACCGCGTGCCTGTGGTGTGTGTATACTGCTGGTGAGGTGAGGTGATGAGGTGTGGTGAAGAGCGTTTGCGCACGACGTATATATGGGGAAGCACGAGGTGGTTCATGGTTGACATGGATGACGCAGCTGCTGAGCTGCCCGCATGTTCGGGCGAATTTTCTCATGGCGTGGTGGGACGGGCTGGTGCCCGGTGGAAAAAAACAGGAGAGCGGGGGAGGGGGTGGCAGTGCGATTTAGTGGGGACGACTGAGTCAGCTAGTATGCAAATTGCATATATTTTTTTCTCTTTTCCTTCTTGCACCTTTATTATCTATTTATCCTCGCACTTTAGCACTATATAGGTAGAATTAAACACTTTATTTTAGTAGTAAGGTACAATTAAATAGAGCCGGAAGACAAATCTTTATCCAAGATATTTTTATACTAATATATATGATTCGATCCTTAATGAAAATGATCTTAGAGATTCATAAATATTGAAACAGATTTACTTATTATATGTTGGATTTTATTTTTTTAATTCAATTAAATCAAATAAATTCTAAGGCGCATATTAAATGCAAGATGTATTAAAGTCTAAGTATGGTATGAGATTTTGACTATATGTGGCTCAACTCAAATAGGTGGCTCATGCATGAGGGTTGGCAAGCAGCACGAATTGTTCTTCAATTCTTTGTGAGAAGCTGGTCACAAGTAGAAAATTATAGCATGACCAATATCAAAGTAGAGTGACATTGATAGCATGTTTGAGATCAGTAATTCACTAGCTTAGCATTAGCGGTGGTTCCATATTATGTTTGAAAAGTCTTATGTGTGCCAATGCATATTGGTATGATAATTAATAGGGCTGGCCAGTGGCTGTGCATGATTATGATAAATTAGACGATGGTTTAGCGTAAAAGAGATAACTATAGATTCACAAGAGATAATATAAAAGATGAACCAAAATTTAAATATATAAGAGAATTGGATAATTTGTGAGAGACTTGTTGGATGGTAGTTTTATCGAGGAATATAACTCACCAAGAGAACCTAAAGGGCGCCTTGATTTAGTCCCGGTAGAAAGTTGCACAACCACGGAGTAGAAGTGGGAAAAAAAAGAGAGAAACGGTAAATGATAGTTGCTACGGAGTTCATGCCGGTTGATGCAACTGAGGCAAATGGTGAGAGAAAAGTTATGGTAAAAAACAATAAACTATTTATAAAATATATTCTCAAATAAAAAATATAGGTACCCACACTATTTGTACAGACAATCTTGCTAGTTATTAATAATAACTAGTGGTTAATATCTCCTAACAAAACAAAGACGAAATACGTTTGAAAACTTCGAAAATGAGTACCAGGGCAGTCCCAATGAAAGAAACTAGTAGTTTCTATAGCGTAGGATACCATACCAAAAAAGTATTGCTTTCCAACCCATGGGTTCTATGAGTAATAATTATTTTCTCTTTCTCTCTCCCAACTCTATCTTCTTTCTCCAATGGGAGTGCGACACGAGCTCCCTAGAAACTGGTGGTTTCTCCCCAATGGCGTTTTCATGGTTTCTTGGTGTATTGGGTCAAGAGTAGACCTAATTTCTTCATGAAGAAACCATTTCTATGATTTTTGCTCTCTTTCTTCATTAATTACGTTGCCATGTCAGCGTTTTGCCTATGTGGCAAGTCATTTAATGAGGATAGAAATCATCATCAATGCACCATTGGGACTGCCCTCATGCAAATTTCCCGTAGCAACAATGTGCAAACATGAAAATTCCCACCAAAAAGTGAAACAAGCAAATCACACCACTAAGGTCATCTTCATGTTTGAAATGTAGGGATTCTCACGGTGAGCTGTAAACTGTAATAACTAGTACAGCAGATATAGCGATGACACGTATCTCACTCTCACTCCTTTTGGGATCTATTAGTTGACTCGCCGTCACCCACCACGAGATGGCAAATCCAGTTCCGTGTTGCCGCCACACATTAATGAGATCGAGCGAGTCCTTTTCAGTTTTGATTAAGAGAAACACCCGTAAAGCCTGTAACTGTAATATAAGCCGATAGATGCCACTGTGTGGGGATGCCCATATAGGAATAGTAGGATATGGCGAGTGCCGATCCTAGGACTTTAAGGGCCCTCTGAGGATCTCGTCATAACGGCTCCTTTTGACCATGTATAAAATCTTATAATATATAGGCACTAAGTTTACTTGCAAAACGAAAGCAAATTCAATAATATATTTTTAATTTAACATGTCTGATAATTATCGAGGAATAACATATATTAAGCAATATATTTGTAGATGTATAATAATTATCGAGGAACAATATAGATTAAAAAAGCAATATATTCATTTTTTTTCTTACCCGTGATAAATGTTTCTTAGGTAACATTCTAAAATGCTAACACCTAAATTAGAAGAAAAATATAACTATATGGATACAAAGTACTAGATCTAGGGGTTGAGGGGCGCTGGGGCCGGGTGAAGAAGGGGAAGGGGAGGGGCGGTCGCCCGCCGAGGAAGAAGAAGGCGGCGGGGCGGGGCGGGCGGGCGTGCGTAGCTGCGGTGGCGGCGCAGCGTGTGCGTGCGTGCGTGAGGAGAGCCGAGCAGACGAGTGCGTGCGTGCGAGGAGGTTTGGGGGCGGTGGCCTGCGGGTTAGGATTAGGACTTCTTTGTTTTTTTATTTATCCTATGTGTGCATATTTTTTTTTCTGTGCGTGCATATATTTTTTCTGTGCGTTTTAAAGAACCGACAGAATAAATTGCATTTTTCTGTGAGTGCTGATTTTTCCGTGTGTGTATTGTCACGCACAGGAAAATCATACAATTATTCTGTGGGTTTTCGTATTTTTCTGTCGGGATATTTTGGAACCGACAGAATAATCGTAATTTTTCTGTTCGTACCAAAAAAACGCACAGAAAAATTCGTCACCCACAGAGCAATTCGAGTTTCAGTAGTGAGAAATCTGAAATATTATACAAATAATTAATTTGAATTAAAAATAAAAAGAAAAAAAATACCACAATTCGTAAGAAGCCAAGAATCAAGATGTCATCGTCGTGGAGCCTTGTCTGGTCGCCATCCTCGTGCGCCGTGTCCGTGTCTCCGGTAGTCTAGCTCTTTGCGGCGGCGCGGCTCGCCAGGTCGCGTGTGTAAGACGCACGTCGCGAACTCACGATCAAAATGTGTTGTGCGCAGCGTGACTCCTCACCTCCTCTCTATCCGAGGGCCGTGGGGAAAGGAAACTAGGAAAGAATTGTCGATGCTGTTTTTTTGGGCCGTCTGGCTAGTTCTATGTCTCTCTTTTTATTAGTTTGCTAATGTTTAATGGACTATAGAACATGGAGGTTTGTATACCTGGGTTTAAACCCCTCCTCCACTTAGACCCTCAGCCGTCGCACCTGGTGCTCTACCCCTAGGGCCGGCACTAAATATGGCCCATGAATTGGTCTTTCTGAATTGTTTGTCTGTTTCCTGGCAGGACTCTCGTTCTATGCTCTGTGTTGCACGTTTCCCGGTTGCGTCCACATGATGTATATGAATTATGAAAGAAGAATATCGATCGCCGAATACGAACTTCCAATTCAAATATGACCATATGAGCGAGAGGAGCTCCTCTAGTAGTCACGGTACAGATAACTGATGATTAATTATGGGCAAAGGAAAACCTCACACGTACTCGTTGTCTTCATAGAGCTATTAATTACTACCACTTTAAGGCCTAGTTTAGTTCCCCAAAAGTTTTGCAAAATTTTTCACATTCCTCGTTACATCGAATCTTTAGACGCATGCATGAAGTATTAAATATAAATAAAAAATAAAACTAATTACACAGTTTAGACGAAATCCACGAGACGAATCTTTTAAACCTAATTAGACTATGATTGGACACTATTTACCAAATAACAACGAAAATGCTACAGTGCCCATTTTGTCAAAAATTTTGGAACTAAACTGGCCCTAACTGAAAAAAAAAACAAGTTGTATCTGACTAACTGTTGACAAACTGCACTTGAAAAGTTAACTTTTGTCCTGCAATGCAATTAGGATTTTTTTTTTTACTTTACGCGTGTAGACTTTTTATCTTACCGGGCCGGCCTGCCTATTATTCATTTCGAAAAGTTAACATTTGTCTGCAATACTTGTATCGTAGCTAGTACTCTACTAGTGTGATTTTCTATGTGACGATAGATTGACGTTCTTTGATGCACGAACATGCAAAGATGATAAGGTTTATTAAAAAAACAATTCAGCTAGTACCGCGTTTCAACAAAAAAGAAAAAAAAGGGTACTCTCTATCCTAAATTATAAGTCATTCTAATTTTTTTGAAGAGTCAAATAATCCTAAGTTTAACCAAATTTATATAACAAAATAATAATATTTATGATACCAACTAAATATCATTAGATACTTCATTAATTATATTTTCATAATATACTAATTTGATGTCATAAATATTTATATTTTTTTCTATAATTTTGGTCAAACTTAAGATGTTTTAACTCACCAAGATTCTTGGAATGATTTATAATTTAAAATGGGGGGAACATAACCTAGAGGCCGGTAGGGATGCGAACGAAGGCATTACTTTTTTTTTCTATATATAGCCAAAACTAAAACGTTACTGTATATATATATTTCTTAAACTGTAAGAGTATAGCACACTAGCACCTATACTTTTTTTTTCTGTGCCGTATGTCGGCGGGCGTGTGATCGAGAGCTCCTCTGCCAGGTCGCTGGTCGTCGTGTCGTCCATCAGCCGTGCCATCTTACGTGCTCCGTAGGTCATCTCACACAGGCTCCTGAGTTTCGAGTCCCACGCGCGCGCGTTCCTACACGAACACACCACACACTGCCTTTTTATCTCCTTTATTTTTTGCTTTCCTTGGGGCTGTTTTAACAAGTCAATCACGAGGGCGTATCCTAATAAACTACTAGTACTATGCTACCAAATCACAGGCACTATGCGACTACATGCAAGAGTATCTAGCACTTTGAACTAGTCTTAGTTGTCACAGGATGACTTGTATGTGCCTTGGTGGCCAATGAAGCCTAGCTTGGTGCTCGCCATGGTGTCTTGTCTTGAGACGAAGACAATGCCCGCTTTCAACTTAAATTGTTGTTTGCTTTATGTATGGTAATATGGACGAACATATACGACATCTTTTTTCGTGCCTTCAGCACTAGTAGATGGATATGCTAAAACAAAACCTTTTTATCTGCACGTTTACTATGGGTGTGTTCGCTTGAGATTAAAGCCACAGTCACCGTATGTGGCCTTTTTATCTGTAGGAGAAAAATCACAACTACGGTGAACACGCCTCGTATATGTATAGGAAAAAGTCTACATAACCCTCAACTATTTAGGTTGGACTATTTCACCCCAAAACTATAAAACCGGATTTTCTATCTCCTGAACTTTCTAAAACCGGTCAAATAATCCCCAAGCGGTTTTACACGGCGGTTTTGCTACAGTGATATTGGTTTTGTCTTTTCTTTTTAATTTATTTTCACTTAATATTTGAAAAATCATAGTAAATCACAGAAAAATCATAAAATAGAAAATTCAATTTTGTTGGACTCCACATGAGTAGATCTATATAGTGAACATATAATATGGTATGCTTTAGTATAAAGTTTTTGCTGTAGCTTTAAATCTATGTTTTTTAATTAAATAGAATAATTCATAGCTGCAGCTTTTATGGTCCAATTGTGGTAAATTTTTTATAGTGGGCTAATTATTGTATGCTTGAATTATAGTAAAAATTTCATACTAATTGAATCATGTATAAATTATTTATAGATAAAGCATAGATTTAACAAGCATAAACATAAATAAATTTATAAATAAGTTATACATGATCCAATGAGTATGAATTTTTTACTAAAATTTAAGCATACAATAATTAGCTCACCATAAAAATTTCACCACAATTGGACCATAGAAGCTACAACTATGAATTATTCTAATTAATTATAGAAAAGCATAGATCTAAAGCTACAATAAAAACTTTGTATTAAAGAATACCATATTATATGCTCACTGTGTAGATCTACTTATGTGGAATTCAACAAATTAGATTTTTTATTTTATGATTTTCTGTGATTTACTATAATTTTTTAAAGATTTAGCAGAAATAAATAAAAAAGAAAAAGACAAAACTATCGTCACTGTAGCAAAACCACCGTTCAAAACTGCTTGGGGGTTATTTGACCGATTTTGAAAAGTTCAGGGAGTAGAAAATCCAGTTTTATAGTTTAGGGGTGAAGTAGTTCACTCTGAATAGTTAGGGGGTTATGTAGATTTTTTTCCTATATGTATATATAAGACATATTTTTGTTGTCGCTTTGCTAAATTCATAGTACATACTCGCACCGTTCTAAATTGTAAGTCGCTTTGATTTGTTTGGTTCATCTATTTTGCTATATATCTAAATATATTATTTATCTAGATGCATAGCAAAATGAATATATCAAAAAAGTCAATGTGACTCATAGTAATTTGGAACGGAGGGAGTACTATTATTTTAATCTGATGTGGGTTCAAGTTCAGGAATGAATAATATTTTGTCAATGGATTATGAAATTTTATCATGGTCGGCTGACCCTGATAAAAGGAGTTAGATTCGCTCTTATATATCTAGCAAATGTTTCAAGATTTGCTTTTATGGTCTGAATAAAAAGAAATCAACTATCAAGTTCTTGTGGGAGGAAATGTCTAAAAAAATTTGGCCGAAGCAAGTTCTCATGTTGGACAATAGGCGTAAACCACAATGACGTTAATTCTACAAGACAACGCTTTAGTATATCATAATTATACTAAGAGGTGCATATTGGAGTTAGTTCTTGCCTTCTGTTACAAAAGGAGGATCTCAAAATGTAAATGTGGTCCACTCATGACGTGTTTGCTTACTGCCCTCCTAGGCGAGCATCGATCTACACCCCAGATGACCGAAATCGGACGTGTGGATCCTAGATTATAATTTGGGCAGTAGGCTCTAATAATATGCATTGGAGTCTATAGTCTGTTTGGATCTCATAGAGATTTTTTAGTTGATTTCTATAATTATAAAGAGATCCACAGCCTGTTCGTTTGGCTGTGGCTTGTCGTAAACGATCGTAAATTTTCAGCCGGAACAGTATTTTTCTCTCACACAAACCAGCCAGCAGTACTTCTTCACGAACCAGCAACGATATGAACCAACCAACCAAACAGGCTGCCAAACATGAGGTTCCTAGTATAATTTGAATTTCTACTGCCACATTTACGACACTTTGTAAATATGGTGTGTTATGATTGTAGCTTTGTAATAATGAATGACAATACACAACTTAATTATCAAGGTATATACAGCGTCAAAATTTATTAATATTTAATTATAAGTTGCTTTGACTTTTTTTTACAATATATAGCAAAATAGATGTAAAAAAATCAAAGCGACTTAGGTTCTATTTGTTTTTTTTTTGCCAAACACTCATTTCAAAAATAATTTCATGGGTGAAGCTGTTTTTCTCCTCTCACAAAATATGAGTTGGGATAAAACTAAAAAAAAACTTATTCTAGCTCTCCCCCACATTTCTCTCTCATTCATGCATAAAGCTATCGGTGAAACTGTTTAACCAAACAATTTTTTTTTCTAAAACAGCTCAGTTTCACCTAGAAAGTTACTCGTGAAGTTATTTTAAAAAAACATAAAGGTCTTATTTGGATGTATGTGTATCCACTTCAATCCATATGTGTTGAAATGAATTAGGGTGAAATTAAACTAAATTTTATTTTAATCCACTCCAATACACGTGGATTAAGATGAATACATGCATATCTAAACAAGGCCGAAGCTGAGCTGTGTCAAACGGACCATGTAATTTGGAACAGAAGGAGTATTGCCTAAATGTTTATCCATATGGGAACACCAAATAAGCTATCTGCCTCTCACTGTCGAGTTCACCGCGTTCGGGACGCGAGGAAGATACGAAACGAGGTAAGTGGACAAGTGCTCGTTTTTTTGTCGAAGTGGCCAAGTGCTACTTGCAACCTTAGGCTTTGATCCCACTCAAAATCTAAAATTTTTCAAGATTTTTTGTCATATCAAATCTTGCGGCATATACATAAAGCATTAATAAAAAGAATAACTAATTGCACAGTTTGCCCGTAATTGACGAGACGAATCTTTTAAGCCTAAATAGTTCATAATTGGATAATTTTTACCAAATACAAACAAAGTACTACAGTAACCAAAGCAAAAAATTTTCGCATCTAAACGAGGCCTAATAAAGCGAGGAAGTATAACCGCGTTATAATTACCGTGGACATGCATGTGCGCCATCATGCGGGTGCAGAATCTGTCAATTGACTGGTTCATAAAGGCCGGCCATCAATCCTAACAGCCAAGAAGCAGAGTATTTTTCGAAGCTCCCAGAAACAGAATTGAAGACGAACGACGGACCGGGACCGGGGTAGGATTGGACGGTCGGGCATTGGACCTTGGCCGTATTATTATCATCATAAATATATACTGGTGTCCATGTCGCCTTGACGCCGGGCACGACTGCTGTTCTGCTCCCTCCCCGCTCGGCGAGACAGCGAGCTGGGAGGGACGGACCCAGTCGCCCTTCAATTCCCCGCCGCGTCCTGCCCGTTTACTCCGTAGTGGCGTACCGGCAGTGAATGGGCGTTGTGTTTACCAGCAGGCACCAGCTCACCTCGACGGCGACGCGCGCCCCCCGCGCTGGCGTACGAGTACGAGTTACCTGCTGCTGACGCGACGCGGCCACGCGTGCCGTCAAGCCGAGCCGAGCGCACAGACGCAGGACCCAGCGCCCGTGTGCCTGGCGCCCGCCGAGCGGGGCTTCTTGTGCTTGCCAGTTGCCAGGTGCGCTTGAGGCGAACCGGCGAATCGCTGCAGTCAATAATGTGGCGCCCGGGCTTTCGCCGCGTTGTTCTATTGTACAGTAGAACTTGGTTCTACGGCGCTGACGGCGAAAATTACGGCGGGTAATAGCCGATAAACTGACTAGGGGCCGTGCGGTGCCGGTGCTGCCGGTGCACCGCAGCCAGACCAAATCCACTGGCTACTTGCTGATGAACAGGCGGACGATTCGTTCGTCCGGATTCACTGGATCGAAGGAAGGAAGGATGACTCACTACTGGAATCATGTTTCCGGGTTACTACTGGATGTCTGGATGAGAAATGTGGGCGCTCTGGCGGAACGGAGACGTGGGAATCTCGCGGAGCTCACAGCAAGACGCTGCTCATCGTGGGATCTGAACCTCCGCTCGCCGGTCCTGGACCGGACCGGAATGCGTCGGGGGACGACGGCAAGGACGGGAGCGAGGCGGCCCGGTGCCGCCTGCGTCGCCGAGCTGACGGCGACCGCAACCAGGACACGGTCGCCTCACGGGCCGCGAGTCAACCGACAACCGCAGCTACCGCTTGTCCGGGATCACTGCGTCTGTCAGCTACACTACACGCAGCTTGGCGTTACCGTGCTGTGCGATGGCACCACCGTCGCAAGGGGTTTTGCTATCCTCGAATACAGCTCGCTTTTTCCAGATTTGTAACTGCGACGCGTTCAGACTTATGAGCCCCATAGCGCAAAAAATAATCAAGTTGGATGCAAAACAGCGAGGTTGCATTCGTTGTTCGATTGAAACAGCATAGGAATGGAGCCAAAGGCCCATAGCCCAATCAAGCAGGAAACTCCCCTCCCTTCTCGTGTTATTTGTCAGAGAGATATTATAGGCTAAGCGTCTTTTGCGTTGAGTCTTATCTCTTGTAACACCCGTCTGCTCTCTCCACGTCGCCTAGATTATAGGATCGACTAACCATGAGGAGCTCTCTACCTCCACTGAGTGTAATGCAAATTGTGCGGCGATTCTCTTCTAGCTCATCTCTCGTACATGGTATCTACCTCTTCTTGATCCTCAACTCCACCTTCCGCTACTCTCAGCCATGGCGAGCCCCACCGGTTCGGTCTCCTCCAACACCAATCCTTTCGTTGAGCCTACCAAACCCGTCCCTCCCACGGCCTCCACCTTCGTCCTCCTCAACATCCGTAGTCACGTTCCTGTCACCCTGTCCATGGATGATGGGAACTTCCGGCAATGGCAATCCTTCTTCGACCTCACCTTCCAGAAGTTCAGCCTCGTCAACCACATCGACGGCACCATCGACGCGGCCACCATGATCGATGATCCTGAGTGGCTGCAGGTGGACTCGTGCATCATCTCATGGCTTTACTCTACGGTTTCCAAGGACATCTGGAGCGATGTCTACAAGCTGCGCAGCTCCGCCTACACAGCCTGGACCGCCATCACCGGTCAATTCCTCGACAACAGTCTGCAGCGCGCCATTTACGCCCAACAAGGGTTCCATAGTCTGTTCTAGGGCGACATGTCGATCGGCGAGTACTGCGGCCGCCTCAAGCGCCTCGCCGACACCCTCTACGACTACGGTGCCACCGTCTCTGACCCGGCGCTCGTCATCAACACTCTTCGTGGGCTGAACAACAAATTCAGCCAAGCTATCATCGTGCTCTCCACCATGACGCCGCCGTCAACCTTCCTCTACACCAAGTCGTACCTGCTGTAGGAGGAGCACCGCATCAAGTACTCCCTGCAGATGGAGGCACAGACGACGCTCCTTGCCGCTCGCGACACGCCATCCACCACCAAGTCTGCGTCGGCTCCTACACCACCCAGCCTCGCCGTCTTCGACGCCACTGGTGGTGACCGTCACAAGAAGCGCAAGGCGGACAACTGTCAGCGCCAGTCCACGCCCGGCGGGAACAACTCCGCTCCCGCTCCGCCACCGTAGTGGCCCGCCCCTACAACCCGTGGCAAGGGGTGGTTCAGGCATGGGCGCTGAATGCCTGGCCCCTAGGAGTCCTCGCGCCGTGCCCCGACGTCAACCCTCCTTCGGCCATGACGACGTTCGCCGCGCCGCTACCACAGCACGACATCGGCTCCCTGCCGCCCGGGCTCTACTCCGCGCTCAACAACATGTCGTTAAACCCCTCCACTGGCGGCGCCAACGACTGGTTCCTGGACACAGGCGCCTCTTCCCACATGGCTTCCCACCCTGGTATACTTAACACTTGTTCCTCTTTCGCTGTTCCTTGTCAGATCGTTGTCGGCAACGACGGTCTGATGTCCGCGTCCTCCACTGGCCATGCCTCTATCCCCACCTCCTCCAATCCTTTACTTTTTACTAATGTCCTGATTGCTCCTCAGCTTGTCAAGAATCTCATATCTGTTTGTGCTCTGTGGAATTTGATCCTTGGGGTTTCTCCATCAAGGACCTTCGCACCAGGATGGTGCTCCTCCAATGTTACTCTTCCGGCGAGCTGTACCCTCTGCGCCCTGGTTGTGGCGTTGCTCCTTCACGACCCTCTTAGGCGCTCCTCACATCATCCGAAGGTCAATTCTGTCACTCTTGGCTTGGCCACCCAGGTCGAGATGCTCTTCTGCATTTGTCTCACACAGTCAGCTTCAGTTGCTCCAAGTCTAGTCATCACACGTGCCATGCCTGCTGCCTTGGCAAGCATGTGCGGCTTCCATTCAAAGAGTCCTCAAATGTTTCTTCATTTTATTTTCAATTGTTGCACTATGATGTTTGGACCTCGCCAATAATGAGCAACTCAGGATACAAATTTTATCTTGTCATTTTAGATGATTTTTCTCACTATACGTGGACTTTTCCCTTGCGCCACAAGTTTGATGTTCTGCCCACTCTTATTTCGTTTCATGCTTTTGTTGGCACTCAATTTCAGCGACCGATTCAGTGTTTTCAAACTGACAATGGGAATGAGTTTGACAACAATGTGTCACGCGCGTTCTTTGCCAAGCATGGCATTGCACTTGCGTCTGACTTGCCCCTACACATCATAACAGAACGGCCGTGCCAAGTGCGTTCTGCGCACGATCAATGATGGCCTCCGTGCTCTCATGTTCTAGGCATCGCTCCCACCCTTGTTCTGGCCTGATGCACTGCCACGTCCACATATGTTCTAAATCGGTGTCCTTGTCGCTCTCAACAAAACCCCATTCCGTTCGGACTTTTGTTCGGCGCGCCTCTAGATTATGCTCACCTGCTCATCTTTGGTTGCCTCTGCTACCCTAACACTGAAGCCACCGCACCACACAAGCTCTCGACGCGTTCCGTTCGCTGCGTGTTCTTGGGGTATCCTTTGGATCAACGTGGCTACAAGTGTTACAATCCAGAGACTAAGGGCGTTATCATATCTCGTCATGTTTATTTCGACAAAACATGTTTTCCGTTTGTGCAGCTTGGTGACTCAGGGACAAATGGTTCACCGCAGAGTTCTCCGTGCCTCGAGGATGTACTCCCGGTGCTTTCGGCTTGCCAGCCACGTCCTCCTTGGCCATGACGTCTGGATCGGGCTGCTCCTACCCAGTCTCCAACGATGCTGCCTGATCTGCGTACACACGTCTCTGGGGTCGCACCGAACTGGTCTCCAACAACAATGCTTGATCCCCGTTCACAGGTTGGGGCCACGTCTCACGTGCGACCCAACAGACTTGGATCAGGAAGCCTCAAGTCGTGTCCGCTGCCATCATCATCGCTAGGCCACTCCCCATCGACCGCGCCAACACCAGCTCCAGCACTTGCTCGCGCATCCGCTCTTGAGGAGCCACCGACGCCCGCCCCTGAGGCAACTGCAGTACCCGTGGTGCCCCCCGGCACCCGATGATCACCCAGGCGCGTGACGGTATCCACATGCCCAACCCAAAGTATGCCCACATTGCATCAACAACGCCACCGATACCTCCTCCGACTTTAGTTCGTGCCGCCCTTCGCGATCCTGACTGGCATGCGACGATGCAAGATGAATTTGGTGCGCTGTAGGCCAATGGGACATGGACTCTTGTTCCACAACCGCCACATGCCAACGTGATCACCGGCAAGTGGATCTTCAAGAACAAACTTCATCCCGATGGCTCGTTAGAACGACGCAAGGCACGCTGGGTTGTGCGTGGCTTCTCGCAATGACTGGGCGTTGATTTCCACCAAACATTCTCCCCGGTGGTGAAACCGACGACCATCCACATCGTGCTCCACATCACCGCGTCGCGCCGATGGCCGGTGCACCAGCTCAACGTCAAAAACACATTCCGCCATGGCAACTTGGTGGAACGCGTCTACTGTCATCAGTCGGCGGGCTTCATCAGCGAGACTCGGTCGGACCATGTCTGCCTCCTTGTCAAGTCTCTCTACGGCCTCAAGTAGGCACCGCAGGCGTGGTTCCAGCGCCTAGAGGCGCATCTTCGCTCCATCGGCTTCATCCCCACTGGCTTGAACTCATCGTTGTTCGTCTATAGATGCGGCGACGCGATGGCGTACCTCCTCGTCTACGTCGATGACATCATCTTCATGGCATCCACTACATCGCTGCTGCAGCGCATCATCCACAAGCTCTGTCGTGAGTTCGCCATCAGGGACCTTGGCATGCTCAAGTTCTTTCTCGGCGTTCAGGTCCAGCGGGATGCCAACAGCTTCTTCCTCACACAAGCCCACACGGAGGACATTCTCGATTGAGAGGGGATGGCTAACTGCAAGCCTATAGCCACGCCAGTCAACACCAAGCAGAAGCTGCCTACCTCCGACGGCGAGCCGGTGGTGTTAGGAAAGGTTCTAGACTCTAGGTGTAGATCTAGTGGGTAAAGAACAAAAATTCGTTGGTGTACCTTGGTAGCTAGGGCTCCCATAGTGACCAGAGATGAAGTGTAGTCGCAGTCCCTACGGCGATCGAGGTACAGTGTCCTGGCGGTGACACTACAGAGGCGACGGTAGAGTTGGTAGGGCTTCCCGTTGCTAGCAGCACTCACTTTAGATCAGATTAGTGTTTCTCTGTAGGTGGTTATGGTGGCTTCGGTCAACCTCGTAGTTCGAGCCCTGTCTTCCCACCTCTCTTTATAGTGCTGTGCGATAGGGGCCCACCAACCATATTAGGGTTGGACGCCCCCGATCAGGGCATAGATCCAAGGGTCCAATAGGCCGTTGGGCCTATTGGTGGTGATCAACTAACATTCTCCCCCTTGATCTCACTACCATCTTTCAATTTCATATCATTTACTTTTGTTCATTCCATTACAGATTAGCGCATAGAGCATGTTTTATCATCACAGTCAATTGCCGATAGATTTAACAGCTACAACACACCACTCTATTCTTAAATAGATACTTAACTTTGGGTCTTCTTTTGTCCAGGAATTATAGGTTTTCCCTTAAACCCATGCTAGCTACATGTTCTCTGAACACGTTGGCTGGTAAGCCTTTTGTAAGCGGATCCGCGAGCATCTTTTCGATACTTATATGCTCAAGACTTATGACATGATCCTGGACTTTATCTTTTACAACATAATGTTTTATGTCAATGTGTTTGGCAGCACCACTTGACTTATTGTTGTGAGCATACTGTACTACCGGATTATTATCGTAGTATAACTTAAGTGGTCTATAGATGTCGTCAACCACCTTCAAATCGGGTATGAATTTCTTTAGCCAGTTCACCTGCCCCATTGCCTTATAACACGCTACAAACTCGGCATACATTATGTACGATGTAGTGACGGTTTGCTTTGAGCTTTTCCATGAAATAGCTCCCCCCTGTGAGAGCGAATACATATCTAGATGTGGATTTTCTATCATCTCCCGCATAATCAGAATCTGAATATCCTACTATATGGAGTGAATATGATCTTCTATACGTCATCACGAGGCTTTGTGCGTTCCTTGCAAATAACGCAAGACTTTCTTTATCATTTTCCAGTGTTCTGTTCCAGGATTGCTCTAGAATCTACCAAGTAACCCAGTAACAAATGCCAAGTCAGGGCGCGTACATACTTCAGCATATTGTGAGATTCCGACAACTGAAGCATATGGAACCATTTTTAATTTGATCGATCTCATACTGGTTCTTGGGGCATTGAAAATCCCCATATCTGTCGTCTTTGACTATAGGAGCAGGTGAGGGACTACATTGGTGCATATTGAATTTCTTTAAGATCTTTTCTATATATGCCTTTTGTGACAGTCCTAATACCCCTTTACTTCTAGCTCGGTGAATCTCGATCCCTAGAACGAATGAAGCTTCACCAAGATCTTTCATATCAAATTTTGAGGACAAAAACTTCTTAGTCTCCAGTAGTAGACTGACATCACTACTAGCAAGTAAGATATCGTCCACATACAGGACAAGAAAGATAAACTTCCCATTCTTAAACTTTGTATAGACACAATTGTCCTCTACATTCTCTTTAAACCCAAAATTCCTTATTGTCTAATCAAACTTCAAGTACCACTGTCTTGAAGCTTGTTTTAATCTATAAATGGATTTCTTTAGACGGCATCCCATTCGTTCTTTTCCTTCTATGACAAAACCTTTCGGTTGTGCCATGTAAACATTTTCCTCCAAGTCCCTATTGAGAAATGTCGTCTTTACATCCATCTAATGAAATTCTAAATCATAATGTGCCACTAATACCATTATGATTTTGAAGGAATCTTTATATGAGACTAGAGAAAGGGTCTCATTGTAATCAATCCCTTCTCTTTGCATAAAGCCTTTTGCCACAAGTTGCGCTTTATATCTCTCTATATTCCCTTGAGAGTCAAGTTTTGTTTTGTAGACCCATTTATAGCCTACTGTTTTGGCTCCTTTAGGAATTATTTTCAAGTTCCAAACTTTATTGGCATTCATAGATTTCATTTCATCTTCCATGGCCTCAAGCCACTTTGATGAATGATCACTTCTCATGGCTTCTTCAAATGAGGTGGGATCATCCTCCATTTGAAATTCCTCAGTTTTGTATACTTCATAGTCAGCAGGAATAACTGATTTTTTAACTCTTTTGAGACCTTCTAGGGGCCTCCACATTTGGCACATCTTCTATTTGAGGCTGTTGTTGCCCCCCTCATGTGTGGCAATAGGTTCTACAGGATCCTAAAGAACAGGTTCCTCATCGTCATTCATTGTTGCCACAGGCGAAATAACAATAGGTGTTGGCACCACAGTATCTTGCACTGTCGGTGCAGCAACAGCAGGTAGTAAGAAAAATGGCTCATGAATTATCAGAGTGGATGCATGCACCCGCTTCTCTTGAAGGTCCATTTCTTGAGCTACCATGCTCCCCCTCATTATTTCATCCCCTAAGAAGATAGCGTGTCTCGTTTCAACAAACTTTGTATGTCTGTCTAGACAGTAGAAACGAAAACCTTTTGACTTTTCTAGGTAGCCAATGAAATGGCAACTTACTGTTTTGGGATTTAGCTTCCCAATGTTTGAGTTAAATACTTTAGCCTCAGCAGGACTCCCCCACACACATAAGTGGTTTAGTGAGGGTACTTTTCCAGTCCACAACTCATACGGTGTTTTGGGCACCGACTTATCTGGTACTCTATTGAGAATATGAATGGCAGTTTTAACGCCTCCATCCACAGGCTCAATGGTAAAGTGGAGTAACTTATCATACTACGCACCATATCCATCAGGGTACGATTGTGTCTTTTAGCTACTCCATTCTGCTGAGGTTTGCCCGGTGTAGAATACTAGGCTACTATACTATTCTCCTGTAAGAACCTTACAAAAGGTCTAGGAACTTGGCCATATGGGGTATGCCGACCATAGTACTCCCCCATGGTCGGACCTGACTATCTTAATTTTTAAATTATGTTGGTTTTCAACTTTTGCCTTAAATATCTTAAATTTATCCAATACTTCTATTCTTTTTTTTATTGGACAAATGTATCCATAATGGGAGTAGTTATTTGTGAATGTTATGAATAAATCATAACCATCCACACTCTTTATAGGAAATGGACCACCGATGTCTGTGTGAATAATCTATAAAATTCCTGTGTTTCGTTTGATATCTTTCTTAATTTTCTTTACATACTTTCTGTGGGGGTATTAACCCCTATACCCTTACGGCTAGGTTTGGGCCGGCCTGGACCAGGGGGTCTGACCCACCAGAAGACGATGCGCGGCCTAGCTAATCTGCTCGGAGTCCCGCACAAGGAATCAAGGCAGACTTGGAGATCAAGCAAGATCCTGGTCGGTTAGAATAAGAATCCTTATCTGGCCACCTATGGTAATTATAACCGGTTGGGATTAGTTTCCAGATCTATAACCCTGCCCTCCAGACTATATAAGGCGGGCAAGGGACCCCTCTCAAGGGGGAGAGATCTCATTGACATACAACAATACAATCAGACGTAGGACGTAGGTATTACGCCCTCATGTCGGCTAAACCTAGATAAAACCTCATGTCTGTCTTGCGTCACCATCTCGTTCGTAGCTTGCGCACCTGTCTGCTGATAATCTACTACCTTGGGCACACTTCTAGGTAGACTGCCGATCATATTTTGTCGATAGTGGCACACCAGGTAGGGGGTGTGCGTACTGCTCCCTAGATAAACAAGACGGTCATCATCCCCGGTTCCATGGCTACGCCGAACGGCCTCACGTTCACCATCGGCCAGATCACCTGGACCACTAGTTCCGATGACTTCATCGCCATGACCACGAAGGAGGCACGGATCTAATCTGCGTCGACCATTGCTTTATTAGCATCAGCTCTGGCTCTGACCACGTTGGATCTGGCTCTAGCCACACCAGCATCGTCTTTAGCCACACCGATAACCCATCGTTCGCTTCCTCGCTACAAAGGGAGGCGGATCAACAACACCAACCTACTCGACTCCATCGATCGGGTCGGCACCAAGCTTGCTGAAACCCTAGCTCTGGTAGATTCGATTTAAAATCAACCTACCGAGCAGGTAACCACTACCCACAACAGATCTACCCGACCAGTTTGGGCTAGTCATCCTACACGACTCGGTATGGATCTCGTGGTCACGTCTACTCCTGAAGGGCGCTCCATTCATCGCCGACCAGCCCCCGCAACAGGTCTCTGGCTCCTCGAGTGCGAAGCCTTGATGGAGAATTACCAGGCTCAGCCCTACGGTCTGCGAAACACTACTTCCAACTATGTGTACAATATACAACGCTGCTCAGATCTGTGTTTTATACATCGACCTCGGCCAAAGCCACGCAACTTCGTCAACATGGTTCAGATTGAGGAGTATCAAGAAGGGTCGGTCCACACAGTTCAAGAGGGCGGCTCAAGCCCCCCGTCCAGCATCGCATCTAATGGCTCCATCCACACTGAGCTTCAGCATCATGATAATGAAGAAGTTGAATACGATCTGGATATCCCAGACCACTTCTCGGGGTTTCCACGATTCCCATCCTTCCCACCAAGGTGAGGAGACTTGATCAATGTCGTCAGTAATGACGAACCATCGACAGTTGGCGAAACAGAACAAGAAAGGCTAGCACGCGAAGCACGCAATATTGACCAATTTAATCGTAGACAAGCCGAAGCCGAGGCAGAAGACGAGGCACGACGCATAAGATTCCAGCCACGCGATCTCAACAATGCCTTTGAAGGGTAGGGGAAAGCAGGTCTCTAGGACTCCAAGCGCCAACATAGCTGTTGCTATGGCGACAATGCAATGACTACCCAATACCCCAGAAATCTAGGCAATTTGTGATGATGTACAAGCCTACCTGATGGCTACTATAGCCCAGACCGCAGAGATTGCAAACCAAGCCTGGGCTCCATCCGTCTCAGTCGAATCAAGCCGCAATCGCTAGTACTCAAGTCACCCACAGCCACCCAATCAACGTGGTTCGCGCAACAATGACCCACCAGACAACCGTCAAGGCAGAAACAGTGGTCATGATGGTGGTCGGGACGACAACCGCCATGACAACTAGGACGATAATCGACGCTTCTCGGAGATGCGCATCAAGGTCCCATCAATCTCTGACAACAAGGCAATCAAAGTTTCATCACTGGTCTCCGCTTCCATGATGCCCTAAGAGACAAGCTCCTCCACAAAGGACCTGAATTGGTCACAGCGCTCCTAGCTACTGCTAAAAAATATGCAGACGCTGATGATGCTAAAAAGATAATTATCGAAGAAGCAGCAAGGGTTCCACACTCCGACCACCCCCACACCGCGACGACTACATCGGCAATCATGGTTGGAACGATAATTTTGATCACCGCAACTAGCGCAACGATTTTCATGACCACCATGACCAGCGTAATCAGCGGCATAATCGTCGTGACGATTATAGGGGCAAGCGTGCTCGGGAAGATGACGACGAGGTCAACATCGTTAAAAAAGGTGGCAGACATCGCAACTACGAAGAAGACTACACCAAAGCATTGAAAGGACCCTGCCAGCTCCATCCCAAGTCAAACCATACCATGGAGAATTGCTGTGTTCTCAAATCCATCTACACGTGCCAACAGGCTCCGGATAAATCCAACAAGCCTAACAACGTAGGGGAGCAGCGTAACAGGGACAATGATGACGAAGACGTAGATCCCCATCACAAGTACGTCAAGCCAACCAACTGCGTCCACACCATCATTGGGGGTAGAGTGTCCATCAAGACCAAATGAGAGCGCAAGCTGCTCGCCCACGCTTGCTTGAATGTGGCCAATGCCAACAACCTCATCGTCGATCCACGGCTCCCTCCTTGGTCTTACCGTGAGATCTCCTTTAGCAGGAAGGACCAATGGGCTGCAATACCTGAGCCAGGGTGTTTTCCTCTAGTTCTCGATCCTTGTATCAACAAGGTTCAGTTCGATAGAGTGCTGATTGATGGCGGCAGTTCCATCGACATACTATTCAAGAATAGTTTGCCAGCCCTGAAGATAACCCAGGCTGATCTCAAGCCATACGAGGCATAGTTCTGGGGTGTTCTCCCCGGACAAAGCTCCACATCTCTCAGGCAGATCACACTACCTATGCAATTTGGTACCCTAGACCACTTCCGCACCGACTATGTCAACTTCATTGTCGCCGACTTCAAAGGCACCTACCATGCTATCCTTGGCCGACCAGCGCTCACCAAGTTCATGGCCATACCTCACTATAGGTATCTGGTGCTCAAGATGCCTACTGAGAAGGGGGTTCTAACTCTCAGGGGCAATGTATACGCAGCTTACACTTGCGAGGATGACAGCTTCATAATAGCAGAGGCTCATGACCTCTCTATTCGCATGGCCAAGACCACGCTCGACACCAAGCAGACCCTAGCCGACCACCTAGAGATCCCAAAGCTCGAGGCCCCACGCAAGAACATCAAGTCCAAAGAGCACAAAGAGATCCAGCTGGTCGACGGTGATCCCAGCAAAACGGCCCTTATCGGGGTCAACCTGGATCCTAAATAGGAAGACACGCTCATTAGGTTCTTGACAAGCAACGTGAGTGTGTTCACATGGAAACCTGCTGACACGCCTGGTGTACCTTGGAACTTGATCGAGCACTCCTTAAATGTCGATGGCAAATTGTGGCATAAGAACGCGAAGGAGGAAATCTTGATGAAGTGTATAACCTAGGAGGATGGTGAACATCACCTAGACAAAATCTACTCTGGCTCCTACGGCAACCACATGGCCTTAAGAACGCTGGTCGGCAAGGCTTTCTGAGCAGGGTTCTATTGGCCGTCAGCCGTAGCCGATGCAGAGAAGCTAGTCCGCCATTGTGAAGGTTGTTAGTTTTTCGCCAAGAGAATCCACGTACCAGCACATAAGATTCAGACTATACCAGCCTCTTGGCCCTTCACATGCTAGGGACTAGATATGATCGGGCCTTTCAAACCGGCCTCTGGAAAATTTACATGCGTCTTTGTGCTGATCGACAAATTCTATAAGCGGATAGAGTACATGCCCCTGGTCAAGGCATCTTCAGAAAAGGCTGTCGCGTTCCTCGACCAGGTCTTCCACCACTTCGGCATACCCAACAGCATCATCACTGATCTAGGTACTCAGTTCACCGGGAACGCTTTTTGGGACTTCTGCGATGAAAGGAGCATAGTAGTAAAATACGTCTCGGTGGCACACCCTAGAGCTAATGGATAGGTCGAGCGGGCAAATGGTACGATCCTGGATGCACTTAAGAAGAGGATGTACAGAGAGAATGACAAAGCAATTGGAAGATGGCTCAAAGAGTTACCAGCCATGGTCTGGGGCTCAGAACCTAGCCCAGTCGCAATACCGACGTATCACCATACTTTATGGTTTATGGCGCTGAGGCAGTGCTCCCAGTAGATATAGCCTTCAAATCAGCACGGGTAGAGAACTTCAACGAAGACAAGGCCAATGAAGTGCAGGAGCTAGAAGTGAATAGTGCAGAAGAGAAGCGGCTTGATTCTTGCGTACATACAGCCAAATACCTTGCTGTTTTGTGTAGGTACTACAACAAGAACGTCAAGGAGCGGTTCTTTGTGGTCGGGGACCTGGTCCTGAAGTGGAAGACAAATTAGGCTGGTGTCCACAAACTCGCAACCTCATGCGAAGGACCCTTCATGATCAAGGTCACACGCCCTACGTCTTACAGGTTAGCTCGCCTAGACATCACAGACATACCCAACTCCTAGCGCATCGACAAGCTTAGGCATTTCTATGCTTAGCTACTAAGATATGTACCCCTCTTGTACTTTTGATTTATTTCAATAAAGCTATTATGATTTCTCTGACCACTCTAATGTGTCACTTCGAAGTCGATTGTTATTCTAACTCTATCAGTTAAAACCGACCACCATTCCTTCTCGGGTTTTCAGAGCAGGCCCTGTCTCCGGTTCCCCCTAACGCGTGCATGGGATCCGCTCTCTATGCTATGGGTGATCGGTAGGTGCTCTCTGGTTTGACTTGTGTGTTTCTACGTGTGCATAAGCTACGCACCACACACTCCAAAAGCAAGTCAAACCAGGGCCATACAGAACTTTCAAGATGACGTGTTGACTAAATCGGTACAACTAAACAGAACGCCAACACATTCTAACTTAGTTACACCAACATGATATCCGAGCTTAAACACATTTTCTACAAAACAAACAAGCTTATGTTGAAATACAGTTACGTTATTACAAGCTTGCCTGAAAAGGTCCAAGTTTACAATAACCCAACTACATCTTCTTCTACAGCTATAGCCTACACTATTGGCTGGTCAGGGCACGCGGCGCCTGCTGCTCGCTGGGCCTGACATCGTGCTCAAGTCTCGAGGACTCTGGCATTGATTGAGCTAAAGAAGATGGCCCCACTGATGCCTTGCTGGTCGAGACCACAGGCTTCGCCGGTTGGCTTGCAGATGACGGCGCTCCTAGCTGACTTGTTGATGGCTTTCCTTGTACGGGTGGTGTCGCACATCCACACAGGTTAATATTGCCAATTATTTTCGCTGACAAGTCTAGCTGGGTCATCCATAGCTCCTCGGCCTTGTCTGGACCTACCTCCTTTAGGCATCCAGCCTCCAGGCGCTTGAGATCGATCAGGAGGTAGTGAGCACGTACCATGCTAAGCACATGTGCGCCTGTGTACTCTCTCGCCTCCTTCACAAACTCCTGGAACCACCCCCATGCCCTTTGGCATCTCTTGATCAATCCCAGCTGTGGCGTCCTTGGCACATCTTCTGCTAGTGTCGGATCGATGAGGTTAAGGACCGACAAAATACCCTTTGCCACCTCCTGGCACCGGCTTTTCTAGGTGTCATGGCCCTTGGTGATCTCTTGGCATTGCGCCTTCTAGCCATCACGGTCTTTCATAATGGCCTCCAATGGCATATGGTTTTTTGCCACACTTTTTGTTCTTGGGGACTGTCCCGACCACCCTCGTGCTCGGGGACTGTCGCGACTATCCTTGTGCTCGAGGACTGTCCCGACCACCTTCATGCTCGGGGACTGTCCTGACCACCTTCGTGCTCGGGGACTGTTCCGACCACTCTCATGCTTGGGACTGTCTCAACCGCTCTCATCCTCGGGGACTGTCCCGACTATGGTTATTCTTGGGGATTCGTCGTTTTCCCCTTGCTACGCTCGGGGACTGCCTCGACCACTCTCTGACCATTGCTCGGGGACTGCTCTCCTCGGCTACATGTGATTTGTACTCACATACAGTTGAGAGGCATTTATTTTTCTCACTTAGACCTTGCTACAAGGCTGATACCTCACCTTCCAACAAGCTCGGGGACTACATTGGTACGATGCACCTGCCGATGCAGCTCGTATCGCTTGTATGACGATTGGATTCTCAACTTAACTGGGAATTCTTTTTAGACCCTGGCACCACATGCCTATGTCACCTACTACCAGGCTTAGGGACTAAGTGGGCACACTTCACCTTGTGGTGAATGTGCTTATTTTATCGACCCCTATGCTCTGACTATTGGCCATAACTATTCCTGTATAGGGGTCACTTATATTTCTTTTCAGAAATACAAGTGGGCACACTTGATTAGGAAAGAAATCTTTTTCTTTTTTCTTTAGAGCACCATGCATTCTTTGGACAATCGGAATCTTCGGCTATAATCGTGGTCTACTGCTCTCTGTGCTGACCAGAATACTGGCATATTTGCTTGGTCAATGTTTCAACCAGTTGGAGATGACATGAAGACAAACCACATTAGTCGAAGAAGATCAAACAACGTGTCGCAACATAATACATGGTGCTCGGGGACTAGCTGTGGGGGTATTAACCCCTATACCCTTATAGCTAGGTTTGGCCTGGCCCAGACTAGGGGGTCTGACCCACCAGAAGACGATGCGTGGCCCAACTGATCTGCTTGGAGTCCCATGCAAGGAATCAAGGCAGACTTAGAGATCAAGCAAGATCCTGGTCGGTTAGAATAGGAATCCTTATCCGGCCACCTATGGCAATTGTAACCAGTTGGGATTAGTTTCCATATCTGTAACCCTGCCCCCAGACTATATAAGGCGGGCAGGGGACCCTCTCAAGGGGGAGAGATCTCATTGACATACAGCAATATAATCAGATGCAGAACGTAGGTATTACGCCCTCACGGTGGTCGAACCTGGATAAAACCATGTGTCTGTCTTGCGTCACCATCTCGTTCGTAGCTTGCGCACCTGTCTATCGATAATCTACTACCTTAGACATACCCCTAGGTAGATTACCGACCATATTTCGTTGACACTTTCCTTTTATGCATTCTCTACATTGTTCTTAATCTGAGAGCTCTAATAGAGGAAGAATATTATTCTTAACTAGTCTTTCTATTCTCTCCCTCGAAATATGGCCTCAACGATAGTGCCATAATTTTGACGACGCATCGTGAGCTCTCTTATCCACCATTTTCAGAGTAACTCTCTATCACCAGCTGCTTTTATCAGCTGGGTAGCATATGTCTTTGAAGAGCTAGTAAACTGACTCTTTATTCTATCGAGGTACTCGGTGACCATGTCACACTCTGGGATTGAGCCCACAATTACAGGCTCAATCATGTTTTTTATCACAGCCAAACATTTCTTGTTGGCAGTGACCCACTTCCTATGCTCAAGGTCATAGGACATCATTTGTGATTCAAAATCCCTCTCTTTAGTTGCCCAAGCGGCATTAGGCTCATTTGTCTCCCTCACTGGTGCCATAGGCTCAGTGGGACATGGTGAGGTGATTACCCAGTCCACCTCAGCCAAGATGAAGGCCAGATCAATCTTTTCTTAAAAAAATAACAACAATTACATGCCTTGATTCTAATGTTGGTCAAAATTAAAATATACAACTATTCTTATACACTAATTTTACATCACCGATGGGCAAAAATAGAATTAATGCATAAAATCATTAAAATTTATAATTGTTCTTATACACTAATTCTACATCACCGTTGGGCAGAAATAGAATTAATGCATAAAATCATTAAAATTATGATATTGTTATTAACAACGTTGGTCAGAAAATAACATCACAATCATGTTAAAATCTCTTTTTCTCCAATTAAATATCACGTTGGTTCAAAATAACTAGAGAATAAACTATTTTTTAGCAGCGGAAACATGAAAATTCATTATCTATGTTTCAGAAGCATTAAACTTTTCTCAAATATTCTCTGAAAAATTATCCCGTTGTTTCAAATTTTAACAGAGATATTAAACTAGACAATTCATCGAAATCTGCTTCTAAAAAATAAATAAACTTCAAATCTTTTCATGCTATTCATTCTTGCCCGGCCTACTGCAGCAGTAAAATGGCCCAGCAAGCCAGCCCAGTGCCCAGCCCAGTAGCGCAGCAGCAGCGCATAGCAGTGCGTGTGGCCCAGCAACGTGCCAGCGTAGCTGAGACCCAGCATGCCTAGGTGCCGGCCCACGATCGCATTCACGCGCACTCGCCCGCGCTCCCCTGAGCCCAGGCCACAACCTAGGCTAGGGCCAGGAAAGTGGCCTCCCACTCACGCCCGCCTAGGCCTGATTCTGGCCAAGTCATGCTCCACCATCGGATCACATCCGATGGTCACCCGGCCGTCTCGCCCGAACAAAACCGCGGACGCCGGTCTCTTCCTAACCCTAAACTTTCATTTGCGCCTCCTCCTTTTCTCTCTCACTCTCTCAGCCGCAACGAGGCGAGTTCGAGCGAGTAGATGGTGGAGGGTGAGCAGAGCCTTGGCCCCCTCCCTAGTGAGCGCGCTCCCCAGCGGGTGAGCACGGCGCCGTCGAGTGGTCTAGCTGCGGTGCCCCCTTGCCCAGAGCCCGGCGAGCAATGCCCCTGGCTCAGCCTTCTTCTCCCCACGTGCTGGCGAGCCATGCTACGGCAGTGTTAGCAGCGGTCGAGGTAGGCCTCCCCTTCCCCTTCTGATTTGGTTTGTTCTTCTCGGATTCAACCGATTGGGGATCTAGGGTTAGGGTTTCACTCTATTCTTCTTTTTCCCGAATTGATTATGGGTTTAGGGTTCAGTTTTGAGTAGACTTAAAGCCAAGCCCTCCTTCTCTTCTTTCTTTCACCTAGTTAGGGTTAGAGTTAGAAAAAACCCTCTTTCTTCTTAGATCCGAACTAGATTTGATCGATTCTCTGCTTTCTTGTCTGTTTTCTTCTTAGTTCTTTGTCGATTGGGGATTAGGGTTAGGGTTGCATACTATTCTTCTTCCCCGAGCTATTTGCGTGGGTTAGGGTTAGGGTTTGACTCACTGGAGTCACTATTCATCTTCCCCAGCGAGTTCTTCATGGGTTTAAGCTCAGATTTGGGTTCTTCTTAAAGCCGAGTCCTTCTTCTTCTTACTCCTTTCCTTCACCCTATTAGGGTTGGGGTTCGGTGACCCTCTTTTAGATTTGAAAACCGAATCTCTCACCTCGGCTCTGTTCTTTTCTTGCCGCACGCTGATGAAGACAGTGGTGCGACATCTTTCCTCGCTTGGTGGCTGTGGTGACCGGGAGTTCAGTGACGTTCGCCACCCCCCGGTCTCTTTTCACTTTACTTTTACCTGGTTAGGGTTAGGGTTTCAATCCGAAATAGATCGAACCCTTGTTCTTTCTTTGATTTTTTTTCAATGCTTTACCCCATACTAGATCTACACACTGGCAACCTTGGCTTTGGTACCATTGTTAGGAAAGGTTCTAGACTCTAGGTGTAGATCTAGCGGGTAAAGAACAAAAATCTATTGGTGTACCTTGGTAGCTAGGGCGTTCGTAGCGACCGAAGATGAAGTGCAGTTGCGGTCCCTATGGCGACCGAGGTACAGCATCCCGGCGGTGACACTACAGAGGTGGCGGCGGAGTCGGTAGGGCTTCCCATCGCTGGCAGCACTCACTTTAGATCGGATTAGTGTTTCTCTATAGGTGGTTACAGCGGCTCCATTCAACCTCGTAGTTCGAGCCCTGTCTTTCCACCTCTCTTTATAATGCTGTGCGACAGGAGCCCACCAACTATATTAGGGTAGGACGCCCCTAATTAGGGCGCAGATCTAAGGGCCCAATAGGCCGTTGGGCCTATTGGTGGAAGACGCGACGTTCTATCATAGCATCACAGGAGCGCTGCAATACCTGACGTTGATGCGTCTAGACATCGCTTATGCTGTCAATTAGGCCTACCTCTACATGCATTCACCGCGAGAAACACATCGTCAAATGGATACTCTGGTACCTCCGTGGCATGATCAACTACGGCCTCGTCATCTTGTCATCTCGTCATCAACCTCCACCAACCTCAAAGCTTACTCCGATGCCGATTGGGGAGGCTGCCCAGACACGCGCCGTTCGACATCCGGTTATTGTGTCTACCTTGGTGACTCACTCATCTCATGGTCATCCAAGCAGCAACCGACGGTGTCCTGTTCCAGCGCCGAGGCCGAGTACCGGGGTGTGGCAAACGTGGCTGCAGAATGTTGTTGGCTGCGTAACCTGGTTACTAAACTCCACGTCAAGATCGACAAGGCCACGGTGATCTACTACGACAATGTATTGACTATTTATCTATCTAAAAATCTAGTTCACCATCGTCGGACCAAGCACGTGGAGCTAGACATTCACTTCATCAGGGAACGTGTTGCTCTCAGACGGTTCCGCGTTCTGCAAATTCCAACTCAACATCTATTGGATATAATATGGGCTTGGCCCATATAATATTTAATAAATCAAATAAAACTCTATGGTACATAACATTAAGTGATGCATGGTTTAATACAATATGGGATTTTGACTGAATGCTGACTCAGTTTATATGGTTGAAAATTATTCATCTAAATTGAGAAGCTGAGAAAAGGACAAAGGCGTGCCACACGCGTGTGCGCGCACCGCCGCCGTCGCCGACCGGGTCGGGCCGAGGCCGTGGCGTGGCGTGGCGAGGCAGGCAGGCAGGTAGGCTGGCAGTGAGCGAGCGGGCGGGTGTGGCCCATCTTTTGCCACTAAATCCATATAACAACGGGAGTTACTCCCCTTGATGGTGGAGGCAAACTGATTGCGGTAGTTACTGTCTCTTCCGCTTCCGTCTCTCCATCTCCGTCTCCTGGGATTCTCCGCTGCCTCTCTTCTCCCTGTCCATATATCCGAGTCCTCTGTTAGTCCAGATTCACTCCTTCCGCAACCACTCCTAAGAGAACCACACTTCCGTAGCCTTCTGGTTTCCCCGTCTCGTACCTCTATGTGCATGGAGTAGCAGGAGAGCAGGTGCCTCTAGAACCCTCGTCCACCAGAGAACCTTGCACGGGGTGTGCGGCGATTAGGTTTTGGGGAGCGATCCGCGACTGCTCGTCCATGTACATCTTCTTCTCGGTGATTGTGCGTCATCTTCCTGGTGATCGATTCGTAGGACTGCACTGCGAACATCTTCCTGCATCGACTGTGGTCCGCGACTTCGAGCAACGCACTATGTCGACAAGTGCGAATGGAGCCTCCGATGCCCTCGGCATAGGACCCTTCGCTGGGTACAGTCTAATCTCTGTGATTTCTATACTTTGTGTTTTTACTGTATTCACGAGTATGCCATCTCTATATACTGTAGTGTTCATAAGAAATATACACATGCACATATATATCGTCACAAACCTGCTAATGTTATTTTTCTAGATTAAACTAATAATGAAATTGCCTAAATTCCTAACAATCTAAAAACCTATTGTTAGGCAATTTTCTGTCAGTGGTTTTGCTGCTGCTTTGAAGCCAAATAATTTTGATGGCAAGAATTTCATGATAAGAGGACGCCACCATACTCACCATAGTCCAATGGGATTGCAGAGAGAAAGAACCGCACTCTAACTGATTTAGTTAATGCCATGTTGGAGACTATGGGGCTATCTAAGGAATGGTGGGGTGAGGCTATATTGATAGCATGTCATGTCCTGAATAGAGTGCCCGCAAAGAACAAAGAAATCACACCATTCGAGGAATGGGAGAAGAAGAGATTAAATCTGTCTTACCTGTGAACTTGGGGTTGTTTGGCAAAGGTGAATGTGCCAATAAACAAAAAGCAAAAGCTTAGACCAAAGATTGTTGATGGTGTCTTTCTTGGTTATGCTATTCACAGCGTAGGTTATAGATTTTTAATTATAAACTCTAGTGTTCCTGAGATGGCTGTTGATACAATCATGGAATCTAGAGACGCTATATTTTTTGAGAATGAGTTTCACATGAAAAATGCACCTAGCACAACTAGTCATGAATTTATAATTCCCCATGAGCATGAAAATTTTATTCTGATAGAACAAATTGAGAAACCCTATGTGCAAAATCCTAAGGAGGATGACACTATAGTCATCAGAAAAAGTAAGAGACAGAGGACTGTAAAGTCTTTTGGTGATGACTATATTGTGTACCTTGTGGATGACACACCAACGACCATTGAAGAGATATATTCCTCTCCTGATGCTGACTTATGGAAGGAAGCAGTACGGAGTGAGATGGATTTTGTTATGTCTAATGGAATTTGGGAAATAGTTGATCGTCTCTATGGGTGCAAGCCTATAGGTTGCAAATGGGTGTTCAAGAAAAAGCTTAGACCTGATGGTACTATTGAGAGGTACAAGGCAAGGCTTGTGGCCAAGGGTTATACTCAAAAGAAAGGTGGGGATTTCTTTGATACTTATTCACCGGTTGCCCGATTGACCACAATTCGAGTTTTGCTTTCCTTGGCAGCCTCTTATGGTCTTATCGTTTATCAAATGGACATTAAGACAACTTTCCTAAATGGAGAGTTAGAGGAGGAGATCTATATGGCCAGCCTGATGGGTTTATAGCAAATGGTCAAGAAGACAAGATGTGTAAATTATTAAAGTCATTATACGACCTAAAACAAGCTCCTAAGCAATGGCATGAGAAGTTTGACAGAACTTTAACATCTGTTGGCTTTGTTGTAAATGAAGCTGACAAATATATGTACTATCGGTATGGTGGGGGTGAAGGGGTCATTTTGTGCTTATATGTTGATGACAAACTGATCTTTGGATCTAGCCTCAAAGTGATCGAGGAGGTGAAAGAATTTCTATCTAAAAGTTTTGAGATGAAAGATTTAGGAAAGGCTGATGTTATTCTTAATATCAAGCTTCTAAGAGAAGGTAATGGTGGGGTAACTCTGTTACAAACCCATTATGTGGAAAAGGTGCTGAGTCGCTTTGGGTTCAGTGACTGTGCATCTGCTCCTACACCTTACGACCCTAGTGTGCTATTGAAGAAAAATCGAAGAATAACAAGGGATCAGTTGAGATATTCTTAGATCATTAGTTTGCTCATGTATCTTGCTAGTGCAACAAGGCCTGACATCTCATTTGCTATGTGCAAGCTGAGCCGGTTTGTGTCAAACCCGGGAGATGATCACTGGCGTGTTCTTGAGAGAGTAATACGCTACCTAAAAGGGACCATGGGCTATGGTATTTGTTATACCGGACATCCGAAAGTGCTGAAAGGCTATTGTGATGCCAATTGGATTTCTGATGCTGATGAGCTTTATGCCACAAGTGGATATGTGTTTTCGCTTGGAGGTGGTGCTGTCTCCTAGAAGTCTTGCAAGCAGACTATCTTAACGAAGTCTACAATGGAAGCAGAACTCACAGCATTAGACACTGTTGGATCTGAGGCTGAGTGGCTTCATGATCTCCTTATGGATTTACTAGTTGAAAAACCCATACCGGCTATTTCTATGAACTGTGATAACCAGACTATGATTACAAAGATTAATAGTTCTAAGGACAACATTAAGTCCATAAGGTATGTTAAGAGACGACTAAAATCTGTTAGGAAATTGAGAAACTCCGGAGTAATAGCGTTGGACTATGTCTACACGTCTAACAATCTAGCAGATTAGTTCACTAAGGGTCTATCACGCAATGTGATAGGAAGTGCATCGAGAGAGATAGGTTTGAGACCCAATTGAAATTTACTATAGTGGTAACCTGTTCTATGTGATCGGAGATCCCGTGAAGTAGGATGGTGAAACAAGCTAGTTGTAAATTATGAGGAAAGATCCTTAGTAAGACTTATTTTTGATGCATATCTTTTCTTTCTGTAAGGCGAGCTGGCTTTTGCCTTAATGCGTTCTAAGTGGTTTGTCAAAGCAAAGATGTTGTCCTATAGAATATCTTTTGAGGAACACACCTATATGAGTTAGACTGCTGGTCACAGTCTATGAGATTTGGGTGATCTCTAAATACTCATGAAAGGCACTGAAGTATGACTTATACGTTTTAAATAGAGGGGATGCCTTTTGCTGCCCAGTATCAGCTAAGGACTTTAGTGACATTCACCTCACACAAAACTGACAATTCAAGGCTTAGTCCATTGTTTAGTTGTGACTGAGTAAAACTTTTGTTCTAGATGGATGTTCAACTTAACAGTCTCTATCGAAACACTGGTATATAAAAGAAATGTGATTCTAAGACCACTTTATTACAAACCCTAGAGTTTGGTGGGGATTATTGGATATAATATGGGCTTAGCCCATATAATATTTAATAAATCAAATAAAACTCTATGGTACGTAACATTAAGTGTTGCATGGTTTAATACCATACGCGATTTTGATTGAACGCTGACTCAGCTTATATGGTTGAAAATTATTCATCTAAATTAAGAAGCCGAGAAAAGAACAAAGGCGTGCCACACGTGCGCGCACGCCGCCGCTGGCGGCGGCTAGGACGGGGCGTGGGCGTGGGTCGGGCCGGGCCGGGCCGAGGTGAGGCAGGCAGGCGGGCGGCGAGCGGGCGGGCGTGGCCCGTCTTTTGCCACTAAATCCACATAACAACGGGAGTTACTCCCCTTGATGGTGGAGGCAAACTGATTGCGGCAGTTACTGTCTCTTCCGCTTTCGTCTCTCCGTCTCCGTCTCTTGGGATTCTCCGCTGCCTCTTTTCTCCCCGTCCATATATTCGAGTCCTCCGTCAGTCCAGATTCACTCCTTCCGCAACCACTCCCGAGAGAACCACACTTCCGCAGCCTTCTGGTTTCCCCATCCCGTACCTCTGCGCGCATGGAGTAGCGGGAGAGCAGGTGCCTCCAAAACCCTCATCCGTCAGAGAACCTTACACGGGGTGTGCGGCGATTAGGTTTTTGGGGAGCGATCCGCGACTGCTCGCCCACGTACATCTTCTTCTCGGTGATTGGGCGTCTTCTTCCTGGTGATCCGTTCGTGGGACTGCACTGCGAACATCTTCCTGCATCGACTGTGGTCCGCGACTTCGAGCAACGTACTATGTCGACAAGTGCGAATGGAGCCTCCGATGCCCTCAGCATGAGACCCTCCGCTGGGTATAGTCTAATCTCTGTGATTTCTGTACTTTGTGTTTTTACTGTATTCACGAGTATGTCATCTCTGCATGCTGTAGTGTTCATAAGAAATATACACATGCACATATATGTCGTCACAAACCTGCTGATGTTATTTTTCTGGATTAAATTGATAATGAAATTGCCTAAATTCCTAACAACATCAAATTTGCAGATGTCATGACCAAGGGATTGCCCACGCCGCTGTTCGAAGACTTCAGAGACAGTCTCATCCGGTTGTTGTATATCTATCTCCACTGAGTGTAATGCAAATCGTGCGGTGATTCTCTCCCAATCCATCTCTCTTACATTATTTTCTCTGCTTTCACATCGAGGCAGAAGTTACTGTTATTTGATCATCTTGGATGGTCTCGGACTTTAAAGCTAAGGCCTTGTTCTCTTTGTAAATTTTTTCAACCTGATAAATAGTACCACTTTCGTCTTATTTGGCAAATATTGTCCAATCTTGAACCAACTAGGCTCAAAAGATTCATCTCGTGATTTCCAACTAAACTTTGTAATTAGTTATTTTTTTACCTATATTTAATACTCCATGCAAGCGGCTAAAAATTGATGTGATGGAGAGAGAGTAAAAAAACTTGGAATTTGGATGGTATCTAAACAAGGCCTAAATATAAATGGATTTGGATCTCAATCCATAACCACCTCCGTAATACATTCAGAAGTGAACAACTTGAAGTCCTTCTCATAGAGCAATCAAATCTTGGAGTATTCTTCTGGTTTTGGAGGGAGGATACCAATTCTAAGGCAGACTGCACGAGGATCACCACTACTTGATCAACATCATCTGCATTCAGCAGTGCATTTCGCGGACGCTAGTAAAAAAAAAATAGTTAGTCTTTATTCCAGCCTCATGAGTTGTGCTTGTGCACTCCACCTCCACATGCGACCATGACAATTGACTACTGTGGCCAGCTTAGCTGAAGAATCAACTCTGAATAGTACATTATGCAGTGAGGGAGCGAGTTCAGCTGTCAAAAAACGAAGACCAATGTCGTTGTCTGGTTTCAGAGTCAAAGGCTTGACGCATAAAATGGCCAACTCTTTGGTCGCTGACGCAGTGAGCCAGTCACAGTCAGAACAGCTAATTGGCTTCGATGCATGGCGGCACTCTACTCTCTACGGTGTAGCGTTATTGAGGCAGACAAATCACCCTGTTTGCTGATGCTGAAATTTGATTTATGCTGATGCTTATGCTGAAATATTATGAGAGAAAAATACTGTTCCATAGTTGAAAAATAGTCGTGAATAAACTTAAGCGAACAGGGCGTACCGTAATTTTTGGCAGCTAAAATGGGGAAACAATCCATCCGTTTTTAAATATATTACGATACCTAATTAGTTCAATTTAAAAACTTGAACCAATTAGCTTGTCCTAAGTGTCATGCATTCAAAAATTAAGGCAGTAACAGTATAACTGATTGTTAACAATATATTTGAAAACAGAGATAGGGGCTGTTTGGCTCCCAGCCAACGCCCGCCATGCCGCTGTGGCGGCCCTGCCTAAGGTGCGGCGAAGAAAACTGCCACCTAAGCTGTCGCGAGAAGTTGAACTGTGAAAGCTGTGGCGGCCACAAGTTACTTACTAACCGAACGACGCAAAGAATATCTGTGGCAGCCACAAGCTGTGGCGTGGCGGGCGTTGGCTGGGAGCCAAACAGCCCGTAACAAGATAACTGGAAGTTAACAAATTCTCACAGTATTTGTCAAAATAAAATCCGCTCACTGCCTTGAACGATACAGAGCCTTGTCTCCTTGATGACCTCAACAAGTCACTACACCTTAGTGCAGCCATCGAAGCCAAAGCTGCTCCGGGTGTCACTGCGTCAAGCCTTTGACTCTGAAACCAGACAATCACATTAGTCTACGTTTTTGGCAGCTGAACTCGCCCGCTCACTGCACTACTCAGAGTTGACTAGTTTAGTCAGCTAAGCTGGCTGCAGTTGTCTGCCACGGTCTCAAGTGTACAGGCGCACTATAGAACCAATGAGCTGGTGGTGTTTAAATCCAGAGAGTAAAGTTTAGGGTTGTCATGTCGGATGTCATATCGGGATGTCACATGGGAGTGTTCGGATACTCATTAGCATATGTTTACTATAGCACCACATTGTCAAATCCTAAACTAATTAGGGTTAAAAAATTTGTCTCGTAAATTAGTCGTAATCTGTACAATTAGTTATTTTTTAGTCTATATTTAATACTTCATGTATGTGTCAAACATCCGATGTGATAGAAAGTAAACTTTAGGGGGAGAAACTAAACAAGGCATAGTGAACCACACGCAGCCAGCACCAAGGGAATCATAAACATGTGGAGGTGAAACTCAAACGAGGCGAGTGAAACCAAAAACTTCCAGCCATCATTTTCCTGGCCTTGTTTGTATCCAAATCATTCTGTTCATCGACTGTAACCAGCCTGGAAATCTTACATATGCTGAAATTCAGTGCTGCCAGTCCTTTTTTGCAAGGAGCAGTGTTTGGGTGGCATCCAGTCAGCTGTTCCAGCTCTATCATGGCTGCACTGCAGCCTACGGACTGGCGAGTCCAGGTAGCCCAGGACTGCCCACAAATTTGGTCCAAAATCTTATTACTACTCTTCAGAAAGGCCCAAACGCTCTCCTTTCGGCTTCCCCAGTCACTCTCGTCTCAGCCTAGGCCAAAGACACCGCAAATCCACGAGCTCTTCAAAATAATAACGTGCCTAAGAAGGATCGAACGGGGACCTCCTGCCTCAGGCTACAAAGCGCTTACCAGTCCAACTATGAAAATTTATTGGATAGGCGATACCCGCAACTCTATTTAATAAGGAAAAACAGAAAAAAATACCCCTGAATTAATCACTCATTGGTATGCTAAATCATGTCATAAACGACTTTCTTTACCAGTATGGAGGGAGTATTTATGTAAGTTTCCAACCTTTTAAATGTATTATCGTAATTTGATTAATTTATAGCTATGTTTGCCGAACTTTTTGTTTGGATTTTATAGTATTACACATGATTTTTTTTTACTAGGACTACCCTGGTCTCAGATCCTGGGTCCACCACTGACGGACAGCACAGATATGGTGCAACAAAGAGACTTACAAAAACAAGAGCAAGAATTGGATGGCTGACCAACTCTGTGCTGTTCACAATATGTTTTTCAGAAACTTGGATAATGTAGTTTAGACACACATGAAACGTGGAAGGAGACATGTTTGTCTGCCCACCATCACAGATATCTAAGTGGCACTACTACTATCCATGGAAGCATGATACTGCATACCTGCAGTTAGTTCTATCTAGACTGTGAAATCAAGTATTGCAGCTCTTGCACAAAAGTTTCAGTGTCTTTCACAAAACTTTCATCCTCTTTTCTCTTTCACAACAGACATCTGCATTAACGCCACAAATACAGTCTATTGAGAAGATGAAGAACACTCAACTTTTCACTAAAATCATAGTGCTGAAATGAGCACCACAAACTTGCCGTTTTTCTTGCATTGATTTGCTATTGAATAAGAACTAAGGCCCTGTTCGCTTCTCTTATAATCGGTCTTTTTTAGCTTGTTTTTTCAGCCGGAACAATTTTTTTCTCTCACAACAAATCTGCCAGAACAGTGTTTCAGCTTGTTTTTTCAGCGAAGCGAACGGGGCCTAAACCTCTTAGTATAGAATGTTCAAATGCATCATTGGTTTAACGGGCTGGACCTGACCTGACTACAGTATCAAGTCTTTTGGGCTTTAGCAAGGGTAGGTTTTCTATCTAAAAAACCAAAGCAGGCGAGGCAGGTTGAAACATACAGAGATCTTGTTAAGTGGGAGAATCTCTGTTTCAAAGGCGTCGCCTAGGTGTCCAGGCAGACCAGCTCACCTTGGCGGTCTAGTTACACCTAGTAACTTTTGAAACCATGGGGAGAATCAATCCATGATTTGCATTATTGCATAGAGAAGAGCTAAGACAGAAGGATATAACACCTGAAACATGTAACCCTCACATATAATTCAACCCTTTTCTATGAACATATACTTCACCCGTTCCTGGTTCCTCCAGCATAGCTGGGAAGTGGTAACAAGCATCGCTACTATTTCTTTTGGTTCAATCTAGTGATAAATCATGGAGTTCGGTAAGGTGTAGTTTCTCTTTTTCAATGACCATTTCAGCACCTACCCAATGATTTTTTTTCAAAACATATTCAGAATCTCAGAAATAGATCTCAAATGTGCAATAAGAGATATTCCCCTGTACTCCTACTCTGCAACAGTTTGGTTGAATACCTGATTTGATTCGGCAAATACTTTACGACTAAGAGTCTAAGATGCAAAGCAAAACTTGACACTGATTTAATCATATTCCAACCTAGAATCTCACACAGAGTTCCATTTAGCTTGTTCTTTCCTCAAAATTTAAAGGGAAGGGAAAACTGGGTTTATCGGTGACTAAAGAAGTGTCAAGGTGAAGCAGTGTAGCCAAGTAGGCAAGCACACAAGCCACGGACGAACTGAGGGAGAGATATCCCTCTGATTTTGTCCTAAAGAAGAGTACCTCCGCTTTGAATCTGCGGCTCATACAGGGTTTCATTTCCCCTGAAGTTCATCACTTTCATCCCGCTACTGTTGCACCGTGCGAACAAACTTCTTGACTTTTGAATTTATTGTTCAATACAGATACAAAGGCCTAAATTATATTAATTGATGGATATCTTCCTTTTGGTTCATTTTTATTCACTGGATTGGAAAGATCGCATTTAAGAAAATAAAGCTACCAAGCATGGATATGTGTACAACGTAGTAATATCTATCCTGAAAAGTTAAAATGGCTAAATTAAAAATGACTAATAGGATACTATCCAGATAATCCCACTGTTATGTCACACAGGAACAAGCTATTCATCTACAAATTGATCTCCACATCCTATGGTTACAGCTTCACTAGAATTCACGGAAGAATCAGGATTTAGAGGGGTTATAATAAGTTAAGAAAACCAACATAAGACAAGTATCCATAAATTGAACCAATCTGCTCCACTCCTCTATCACGCCAATGTACACAAATTGACACCTCTAGTAAATGTAGAACAACTAAAAAATGAACACCTTATTCTTTATTGCAGTAAATTACTCCTAACAAACACAGAATCACTCATGTGACATAGTTCATCTTAGTTCTCATACCACACCAAATGAAGAGTTTACAAGTACTAGAGCAGACATGTTTTACAGGCGCCACTAAAATTAACACCCAATCATCAATAGTGTACATGTCAACCAGATGTCCAGACATAATTTTTCAATCACTTCAATCTACCTGAGGGCTACTTGCCAGTGCAAACGGCACGGGTCAGTCGAGGAATCCAGTCTTCCGCCAGACAGCATTGCGTACCTGGCGGAGATCCCGCCCCTTCAGCGTGCGCCCGGCTCCCTCCAGCACTGAGAACGTCGTCATCGGCGACTCCCGAGCCCGCGCGCGCGCTACCATCTCGTGTGGCGGTAGCATCTCGTCGTCTTCATCCTCCGCTTCCCCCATCACCATCACCACGGGCGGCTTCCGCAGCTGCGCCACAGGGACGTTGACCGGCAATGATTGCGGCATATACGGCGCCGGCAAAGGGCGGGGAACGGCGGGAATCATGCGGGGAGGGGCCGCAGCCGGGGAAGCGGGGGACGAGGACGTCGACGAAGAGGATTGAGGCGGCGACCGGCGGCGCTCGGGGAGGGCGTCCAGGATGCCCTCCGGCGGGCGGCGTAGGCGTGGAAGAGGGCTAGGGTTTGCAGGGCGGACGGAAGACAGGATAAATGGGCGGCGCACCGGCTGCGGCGGCTCGGGCGAGCCAGATCCTGCGGAGAAGAGGTCGTCCTCGTCAAGCTCGAAGGCCGTAGAGGCAGACTGTTCGCCGGAAGCTGCGGAGCGGTCGAAGGAGCCGAGGAAGCGCTCGGAGCTGAGGGAGCTCCTGTGGCGCGCGCGATCCATGGTTGAGCTGCGGAGCGTGTGCCGTCGCGTGTGCCAGTGGGGGAGACGTCACGTCACTGGTGAGAGGTGGCGAGACGGCGACGAGCGCGCAGGTGATCAGCGAGAATTTAACGGGAGGCGTGCCGATGCAGACTTGGGGTCCACGAGTCTGTGGCGGAGCCAGCCATTTCGAGAAAATGAGAGGCGAGGCAAGAGATCTTGCCAGGGTGTTGAGATTCGTGCACCGTTTCGACGGATCCGATTCTGGACCGACCACTCTTGGGCCCAGTCCAGCGCGGGCTTGGGCCGAGCCGGGACTCAAGCCCGCGTAATCGCGCTAACAAACCATCTACAACAAAAATACCCACGGAAAATACAAGGAATCGAGGAAAAAAAAAATCCTTTCCCTTTTCTTCTGAAGTCGTCCTCTTCTTCCCGTCGCTTCGCCGTGACGCACCAGGGAGGAGAGGAGGCTTCGCCGCGAAGCTCGCCATGATCTCGCCGGTAACCACTATACCCGCTCCTCCGCCTCATCTCTGCTGCTCTTCTGACAATTGGTTCCGTCGGCTGGAAATTGGAGCTGAATCTGTCTATGGGGCTCTCGCAGGAGAGGAGCTCGTCACAGAGCCCGCGGTCGCCGGCGGCGGCGGCGGGGGCGCCGTTCCTGTCGATATCCGTCACGGATCCCGTCAAGATGGGCACCGGCGTGCAGGCCTACATCTCCTACCGCGTCATCACCAGGGTAAAAATCGTGTTTGGTCTCGGCTACCAAACCACTCGTGAGTTGCTCCTGGTTTAGTGATTGATTTTTTGTAACATGGTGCTCATCGAGCTTATGCTTTGCTTGTTCCCGTGCGGGCTTGCCTAATTTTAGTTTTTGCACAGTGTGTGTGGAGGTATAAAAACTGGATCAGTGGAACTCTAATTTTGGATTATGACCTCCTAATATAGATCTGGAACTAATATCGGATGTAATTCAGTAGTAATTGGAGCTCATTGGTTTGCGAAGCTCATGTGTCGTTCTAGATTTGAGTAGACCATTAATCAGTAGAGCTATCAGCAAAGTGTTTGCTGGGGAAAGAAAACAGTGGGAAATCAAATTGTGTTCCTGAAACATTAATTGAAATCGAGTGGCAATGAAGAACAAACTATGTGGCACTAGGGCTATGAAGGAAGGTGGTGTTATGACTTGACTGGTGGTTGTGTGTTGAGTTTGTGAAAAATGTATATTGAAGTTACAATAGAGACCAAAACAGTATCAATTAGATGAAAGATTCTATCTAAGCAACTTAATGATGGGAATGGCATGATAATCTTATGTCTAATAGCCAGTGACTGTGCACTTTTCTTGTACCGACATATGTGACTTGTTCACCTTCAACACTTGTTGATTTGCCAATCCAGTAACATTTGTTTGTGCAGACTAACCTCCCTGAATTTGAGGGACCAGAGAAAATTGTTATTCGACGCTATAGTGATTTTGAATGGTTGCATGATCGGCTTGCTGAGAGGTACAAAGGCATTTTTATACCTCCCCTTCCGGAGAAGAATGCTGTTGGTAAGATCCTAAACTATGATTTTTGTATCAACTTTTTTTCATTTAATCTCTTGAGGACAGGGAATCTCTGGATTGCTGTTGTAGCGATAATGCATCTGTTTTGTTTGCTGATCTATTTCTATTCATTTCCTTCAGAGAAATTCCGGTTTAGCAAGGAGTTCATTGAATTGCGTCGTCAAGCTCTAGATTTATTCGTTAACAGGATAGCTTCACACCCTGAACTCAAGCAAAGTGACGTCTTGAGGACATTTTTGCAGGCAGATGAAGAGGTAAAACATTTTGATGCAGATGAGCAGACTGTTGCGCCTTTTCTTGTGCGTTTATTTGGATTCTTATTGAGAATTGACTCAAGACCTTGTTGGATAGGTTCATCACGAAATCGGTATCGGTATTTAATTAGTTTATTAGTTTGTTTTCATAAACCCACGGTTCTTGAAATCTGAGTATTGATTAATTTTTGAGAAATGTGAATTGAAGTCTTTTGGCATTTTCTTTCGATGAAATTCTCTTGGCATGATATGCATAGGTGTCCTTAGGATAGCTGCCAATAGCCACATAACTCTTATGTCTAGTGATCATTTGACCTGATTTCTTGCTGAAATTTCCATCACAACATAAATAATTAGTAAGTCAGATATATCCGCTGTGAAGGTTTGATAGTTTGAGTATGTTATATGAATTCAACTGCTGGCTTTGCAATAGTCATTTGCAACCTTCTACCTCACAGCCTTGGGTGATGGTTGTCTTATAACTTTCTATATCCATGACTCCATGCCTTGCACATCTCATTCTTTTGACTAAATAATTCATTGATGGTTACTTGGTTTTGATGTCATTCCTTCTGCTCATGTTTCTTTTTCCTATGCTTTTGAAGCAGATAATGGATAGGGCAAGATCTTATGAGACTGGTATTTTTAAGAAACCAGCAGATTTCTTACAGATATTTAAGGTACCGTCTCTCGTATGTCCAGTGAGACATCCTTGCTACTTTCTGAACACTGTTCTTAGTTCTTACAGGATTATAACCAACATTATGCTGTATAGCTCCCCTCTGTCCCTATGACTATTGATATCGCATTTGCATGTTAACAATCGTGGCATCATTTTTTTAGGATGTACAGTCAAAAGTCAGTGATGTTGTTCTGGGAAAAGAAAAGCCTGTGGAGGAATCTACTCCTGAATATGAGAAGCTTAAAAATTACATATTTGAGCTAGAAAATCATTTAGCAGAGGCCCAAAAACAAGCATACCGTCTTGTGAAAAGACACAGAGGTATATCAGTTGGTCCTTTGAAAAGGCCCTTCATTACTTCTTTGAGTTTCTTCATGTTTAACATACATTGCAACTTTACAATTTCTTTTTCATGGTGAGATTGTTTTGACTAATTTCAGCAAACAAATAATGTTTGTTCGAAATTTAGTTTTCCAAAAATAAATAGATAAATGATCTGGCTTAAACATCATGAGGAACTAACTCAAAACGATCAATAAGACCCTCAAATTTTTTTCCTGGTTGTTTAACTGGATAGCAAGATGAGTTACACAGTCCTAATTTGATTCATTAGAACTTGGGCAATCTTTGGCGGACTTCGGAAAGGCGATTAAGCTCTTGGGCGCTTGTGAAGGAGATTTGATGGAAAGGTGTTTTCTGAAGTTGGTTCGAAGTCAGAGATGTTGTCAATAAAGATGCAAAGAGAGGTAATCATGATATACTCTTACATAGTACTGCTTGGTACTGGATGTCTTACGGAACAGTTTATATCGATGTTTCTGTGACCTGATCATGGTTGGCACACTTCTACTGTAGGCAGACAACCTTCTCTTTAACTTTGAAGAATCCTTGAAAGATTATGTGCGTGCTGTACAATCTATAAAGTGAGCGTTTCCCTCTCTCGCCATCTCTATGGTATAGCATTATTTGTTGTGATGTCAAAAATTTTAACTAAATTGGGTTTCATTACAGGCCACTATGCTGGATCGAGCCAATGCTTTCAGGCAGCACTTTGATTTGGATCAGGAGAGGAAGTATAAAGAACTTAATCTGTACGTTTTGCAAAGTCTATTTTCTTTTTTCGTGCCCAGTCTAGAATAATGTTAAGTAATGAGGAAAATAGGAATCCCTGTGTGTTTACAATACCAAATTCAGGGTCCTCAACAAACTAGGACTCCCTAATTTATTAGTAATGCTGATCTCATGGCTGTTACATACTGCAACTTAAGAACTTTCTAATGCTGTTCTCACTGCAGTGAAAAATTGAAGTTTATGAATCCTGAGAAGTATGCCGAAGCAGAGTCTGAGTTTAGAGAGGCAAGTTGCTGTAACTTCTCATTGAGGAATTCTTGATGTAGTCGTGTCGATGAGGTTTACTGAAGTTCTTGTTCACTGATGTCTTGTTCTTACAGTTGAAAGCAGACAGTGAGGAGGCTACAAAGAAGTTTGAGCACATAGTTAGACTAATGAATGAAGAGCTCGCTCGTTTCCAGGAGCAAAAGACAGCTGATACTGGACTTGCATTCCATGAATTTGCCAAGGGTCAGGCTAAGCTAGCTAAAGACATTGCGGATGCATGGCGCAGCGTCCTCCCGAAGCTCGAAGCTTGTTCCACATCATAAATGTGATTTGTGTTTCCTCATGATGTTTGGGAATTGGGATAGGGGTTGGCAGCTGGTGAGTTTTTGGCTGTTTTTTCCCAGCCTGTTTTGACACTGATCCCTGTATACTTGAACTGCTGTTTGGAAATCCTCCAGCTGTTAGATTCAGTTGACATCATTTCTTGCTGTTTGAGCTTGTAACCGTTTTCTTTTCTTAGATCAATTGACATAGCTACTGGAATCACGTAATAACGATATAATCAATAATGAAGAAATGCTGTACCATGGTGCAATTTCCTGTAGCTTTCTTAGCTTGATTTGTTTTATTCCTGAAGTGCTCATGAGAGAACTAGAATAGCAGGATTCAGAGGGCTCTTAGTAGTTACAGAGATGCAGCCCTTAATCGTGTGCCATTTACACGGTCAAACTTGAGCAATTTGAATACACTTTTGGAGAGCCTCAAGGAGGCTTCTCATGATCCTGGGCTCCCCAGGTGGCTGCTTGTCCTTCATAGGACCGTTCCTGATCGCTTGGAATACCAGCCCGGAGCCGTCCGGCGCCAGAGAAACCAGGCAGTCGATGTAGACCAGCGTCTGCGTCGCGCCGTCCTCGACCGCGATGAACCCTAGCCTGATGCCGCCCTCAACCTTGTCTACCTGGTTGCACACGATTTTTTTTTTCCATCAGGTGAATAAATCTGGATCGGCAAGCAATATCAGTAGCTCGCTATTTTTTCCTACCTTGAGAGGCACCGGAAGTGGCAGGTTGGCGCCTTGGCAGAGGCTGTTCCCCCACTGCCAGCGTCAAACAGCATCAGTCTCAGTTACGCTAGAAAGCACCGAAAAAAGGAAGCACGGAGGGAGCTCGTACTCTTTCAGGCAGCACGACACGAACAAGGCTAACCTGGAAGAGCAAGGACTCGAACCGAGCGATGTCGATGTTGCCCGGCAGCTTCACGGTGCCGAGGCTGACCCCGTCGTCATCGTCGCTGGCCGGGACAATGCCGCCCTTCCCTGGCGCCGCGGCGCGCGGCGGCTTGACGGCCAGTCTGGCCCTCAAGCCGGGGAGCTTTTCACGCTTCCTCCAGCATGCGGCGCCGCGGAAGGGGGACTTGCCGGCGCACGGATGCCTCTGCTGCGCTGTTGACGAGCAAGAAGAGCTAGGTAGACGAGTCAGCAACATCTCTGCCGCCTTGCAAAGCTGCAGGCTGCCTGCAGCTGCGCATACACGCTCTCTTCGGGGGGAGCGCTGTGTATTCGTTCGTGAGAATTGTAAGGGCAAGAATGGATAAGCTGATGGGCCTGAAGCGAACGGCTCGGCCTCACGTCTCACGGGATGTGTGTGGTTGGCTCGACCTGGCGGATCCTGGCCGTTGCTCCAAATACTAAATACAGAGTACTTAATATTGAAGAAATAAACTCAAGAGCTCCATATTTACATCAAATGGCGGTTTGGCTGAGTGGTCTAAGGAGCTGGATTTAGGCTCTGATCCGAAAGGTCGTGGGTTCAAATCCCACAGCTGTCATTTCTTCGTTCTTTCTTTTCTTTTTCTTTCTTCTTTCTTTTTCTTTCTTCTTTTTCCCCCTCCATCTTTTTTCTTTCTTTCTTTTCTGGCACGAATTGATTTTTTTCTCTCTATTTTTTGGTAACTATTGCAGGCTCTGATCTTGGTTTTTTTCCTACAAGGAAGGACGGTTTATCTGCAACACGAATAGGTGTCATCAGCGCTTGTGAGCTCAACGTATTGACCTCATGGATTAATGAATATGATCCTGCAAATAAACAAACACGAAATAAGCAGTAGGATAAATAGATGGAACATTGATTAAACTAACTTGAAGACATAGGCACAATCTGAGCTGCTAAACTCTTCTACATCCACCTGATGTTTGAAAGGTTAGGTATCTTTTTTATTCTAATAAAGGTTTCTTCATCTACAATTATAAATCACATACATTAGCTTAATTTTCAAGAACAAATCCAAGTGTAAATGTGATTAGATATACATACCAATGAGAAGAGTGGTACTGGAACTCCATCTTGGCCATCTGCTCAAGCATAGTCAAATACTAAGCACTACATATCTATACATGAACATCTCGTGCCCACTAAAGATCATCAGTCTATATTCCCAAGTTACATGGGAGTTAATTTGTTAGAATAATCTACTGCTTCCTTATGTGAATACACAATAAGGGAAGGCGGTGTCGAAAATGCTCCCTGTTGTGATACACTGTAGCACTGTAGAGGCAGGCACCGAACGGCTCGCCTGCCGCACTGTAGCCACATGCAGGGACAGGTGCAGAAGTCAGTCCTGCTGTATTATCTAGTTACTGTTGCAGCATAGGCGCTGTACTAGGACTAGATGGATAGAGTTGTATATATAGTTTGCCACTGCAACTCAACAAAGAGAGTTCAGATTTGTCATCTCCTATACAGGGCTCCGACCAACGCTAGTGCTTGTACTGTGTGTATGCTCTGTTCTTCCTCTTCTTCAACCTCTAGCCATAGTGTGTGGGGACGGACAATGCTTGTTCGTAGTCGGCATAGCTAGTGGATGCTTGGCACCACTAGCGGGTGGTCAGCAAGACTGGTGAGTGATCGACTCACCTGAGCCAGTGATCCTGTGGGCTAACAAGTGGTATCAGAGCCGTATAAGCATTGTCGCCAGACTAACCGCTGGCGATGACGGGCGGTTCAGAAATGGGCAACAGTAGTGGCACTGTTGTGGCTGCCTACCTACAACCGAAGGTTGTTGTTCGCACGGTGCGGGAGGTCAGCGGCACCAGTTGGCCGACGCTGACTCGCACCAACTATGGAGAGTGGTCGGTGACCATGAAGGTCAAGCTTAGAGCCCGATAGCTCTGGAATATTGTTGACAAGGGCACCGACAATGGGGAAGATGACATGTCAGCGTTGGAGGCTATCCTCGCTGCTGTACCGGTGGAGTACAGGGAGCCGTGGGGGTGAAGAGCTCGGCTAAGGAGGTGTGAGAGGCTATTGCGGCAATGCGCGTCGGTTCCGACCGTGCAAAGAAGGCGACGGCCCAGCTTCTGAAGCAGGAGTACGCCAACCTCAAGTTCAAGGATGGTGAAACAATGGAGGACTTCTCCCTCCGCCTGCAGACGCTCATTAGCAAGCTGAAGAGCCATAGCGTCACCATCGACGAAGAGAAGACGGTCTCTAAGTACCTTCATGAAGGATCCTAGAGAGGATCACTGGACTACAGTGAAGCGGCTACTGCGCTACGTCAAGGAAATAGTGGATCAAAGGATCATCTTTTCCAAAACCGATGGGAGTAGGCTATAACTCACTGTGTTCAGCGATGTAGACATGGCGAGGGATATCAACGGATGATGGAGCACCTCTGGCATGCTCATCTTCCTCGGGTTAGCCCTAATTTCATGGCTGTCGTTGAAACAGAAGGTGGTGGCGCTATCTACATGCGAGGCAGAGTACGTAGCGACGGTGAAAGGTCCTTGTTTGGTTTTGGTAATTAAGTGACAACTTAGGTGGACTAATTGTGTTTATGTGAGATACACATATGATTAGTCCACAGGTACATGTGTGTGAGCAACATATGCCATGAAGGTGAAAATGGCTTGGAGATGTTGCAAAGCTCACACATGTGATGATGAAGGAGCTTAAATGCACATGAGACATGACATTGAGTCATGTGATCAAGGTGGAGAAGATCAAGACAAGACTTGGCTTAATGGACCGGTTGCAAGCGTGAAGGGCCAGTCGAAGGCTTTGGAGTGATGGACCGCATGGCGGTGAAGCTTGAGCAAGACTTGGCGTCGATGGACGATGGCAACGGTGAAGAGCAAGTAGAGTCAAGATCGATGAACCAATATAATCATGTGATGATATGAAGTGGATCATATCATTGTTGATCGTGTTGGTGCATGTGTTGCATCGACATTAAAGGAGATGGAATGGAATGCGCAAGGCAAAGGTATAACCTAGGGCATTTCATTTCACCGGTCATAGGTGTGTAGAGAAGTTTATGACCGGGTTTAGGATAGATGGCCGTACTATCAAGAGGGGCAAACTTGTTTGCATATCGGTCATCTAGTGCCACTCGAGTGATCTAACTTTGTATTGTCGCTAGGATCGAGTGGCGTGGCAAGTTGAGTGGCTAACATCCTTTGGGAAATGATTGTGAACACATACACATGGTGGTATACACTTGGTGGTGTTGGCACATTTACAAAGGAGGTTGTGTTTGCAGGGGTGAGATGGGTTTAGGTCCCTCTCTCCCTCCCGCTGAGCTTGTGAGGCGGGATTCGGCGCTTTCGGGAAAATAGAATGTCTATTTTCTATTACGCCGGATGCAAATTCTTGGTGGTTAGCACATTGGTGCAAGGGTGAAGAAGTTAGAAGTGAAAACGAGTTGGTCGCAAAGATGCCGGCGTCGGTCAACTGACCGGACGCTGGATCTGAATGCACCGGACGCTGGTAGGCTGCGTCCGGTCGCACTGACGTGGAGTGTAGCAGTAGCTGAAGAGTGACCGGACGCTGGCTGCGTCCGATCGCGTTCGACCGAACGCGTCCGGTCATGCTCGGGAGCTTACTGGAAACGACCGGACACTGGGGGTTCAGCGTCCGGTCAGTTGAAGCTGGAGCGTCCGGTCAGGTCAAGTGACCGTTGGAACCGGGACACATGGTCGTCCGTGGGCGACCGGACGCTGAGGTCCAGCGTCCGGTCAACACGATCGGAGCGTCCGGTCGGCCCGACCGTTGCCTAGTGAAGGGGTAACGGCTAGTTTAGCCCTTGGGGCTATAAATAGAAGTGGCCTTCGGCCATGGCTGGGGAGGAGCATCTTAAGGGACTTAGTGTCCATGCTTGTGAGTGTTTGGGAGCCCTCCATCACACATATACTTGATAGTGATCATTCGATTGTGTGAGTGAGCGATTCTAGTGCGATTGCATCGTGAGGTTGCATCGAGTGGCACTAGGTGATCGAGTTGCAAGTCGGTGGTGCTTGTTACTCTTGGAGGTTGCCACCTCCTAGACGGCTTGGTGGTGGTCTCCGTCGAAGCGCGCAAGAAGCTTGTGCGGCGCTCCGGAGAAGTGCTTGTGAGGGGCATTGTGCTCGCCTCGCGGAAGCCGCGAAGAGCAACTCTAGTAAAGCGTGTCATTGAGTTACCATCACTCAAGGGGTAGGTTCTTGCGGCGCCCGACGTGCGGGCTTAGCGGGTGATGCTAATTAGCCGCCGAACTACCAAGTGAGCGGTCGACACAACGGGGACTAGCGTGTTGACAAACACGTGAACCTCGGGAGAAAAATCATCGTGTCAACCTTGTTCTTCCCGTTGGTTTGCATCCCCGTTACACAAGCTTGCGTTTACTTTCATATACATTAAGCTTGTGTTGTTGCTCTTGTAATTAGATAGCTTGCGTAGCTTGCTAATTACCTTCTTGCTTGTGTAGCATAGAAGTAGCTCCCTTGCGTGGCTAATTTGGTTTTAGTAACCCTATTAGTCACATTGCTTAGTTTGTGTAGCTAAGTATTTGTGCTCTCTAATTAGGCATTGGTTGCCTTGTTATTGAGCATTGCTAGTGAGCTTAGTTAGCTTTGTGCTTTTGCTTACTAGCATGTGTAGGAGCTCCCTTGTTGCTTAAAGTACTAGTGGCATAGGTTTGTGTAACCTTGCTCCTAGAATTGTTTAGGAGAGCTCTAGCTAGCCCGGCACCTTTGTTGCATAATCGTTATCTTTGCAAGGTGCTAGTGAACATATATAGTGGGGTATAGTCTTGGCTAGACCGATAGTTTTAATTCCGCATTTGTATCGGTTAGCCGATGCGATTAAGTTTTAGAAAAGACTATTCACCCCCCCTCTAGTCGCCATCTCGACCCTTCAGACGGCCACAGCGGCATGCCAAGTTATGTGGCTATGCTGGCTGCTGGGCGAGCTGACCGGTGCGGAAGCTCACTCACCAGCACTGATGGTGGACAACCAGTCCACCATCGTCCTCGTGAAGAATCTGGTTCTGCACGACCAAAGCAAACACATCGACGTGAGGTTCCACTTTCTCAGGGACTATGTCGATGGAGGGCAGATCGTCATCGAGTTCGTCGAAACTTGTCGGCAACTCGCGAACGTCCTCACCAAGCCGCTCAGATATCTTCGACTCACAGAGCTAAAGAACATGATCGACATGGAGGGCGTATAAGGGATAGCAGTAGGATTAGGGGAAGAATTGTTAGAATAATCTACTGCTTCCTTGTGTGAACACACAGCAAGGGAAGACGGCGCCGAAAAGGCTCCCTGCCGTGGTACTATAGCCGCTGTAGAGGCAGGCGCCAAATGGCTCACCTGCCGTACTATAGCCACATGTAGGGACAGGCGTAGAAGTCAGTCCTACCGTGTTATCTAGTTACTGTTGCAGCATGTGCGCTGTACTGGAACTAGATGGATAGAGTTGTATATATAGTTTGCCACTACAACTCAACAAAGAGAGTTCAGATTTGTCATCTCCTATACAGTGCTCCGGCCAACGTCGGTGTCTGTACTGTGTGTATGCTCTGTTCTCCCTCTTCTTCAACCTCTAGCCATAGTGTGTGGAGACGAACAACGCTGGTTCGTGGTCAGCATAGCTAGTAGGTGCTCGACAACACTAGCGGGTGGTCGGCAAGACTGGTGAATGGTCGACTCACCTGAGTCGTGATCTTGTGGGCTAACATAATTTTCATCACAGGCTATATAGAAAAAAAATCCATCACTTGCACCAAGCATCAAGGGAAAAATTTGCATCACAGGCTATACAAGATAAAAAACAATCACATACCGGGCTAAAACGATCACAGGTACACTGCACCTGCACTAATTTATCAAACTCACTGATATATTAAGTAACCAACAGTCTTGCGCACACATGTTAGCCTAGTATAAAGCATCATGCTTTTCTGTAGCCTTCTATTCATTAGGACCAAACATTGTCAAACATGCACAAAGAGAGATGATCAAAGACAAAGAGAGATGATCAAAGATCTGACCAAACACATAGAATATAGAGTTAAATGCACCAGAGATCCATTAACTTGTGAGGAAGTTTCAGTTGAATCCATCAACTTTTAAAGTGTTTTTTTGGGTCCATAAACTTTTAAAATGGTTCACTGCAGTCCATACATATTTATTTAACCTTAAATTCAAAACACTTTTTTGTAGAAAACCCCGCCGCCGCGGCGCTGCTGCGCCACCAGAGTGCCATGCGCCGCGCAGAGCCCGCTCTGGCCGCGCGCGAACTTCTCGCAGCCGTCGCCGAAGTTGCACCGCTTCCCGCCGCCGTGGGCCTTGCAGTACTCGGTTCAAGTGTGGGGGCTTCGCGCTTGGCCTGGCCATGAACCACTGCATGTTTGACGGCATCGGCGCCATGGAGTTTGTCAACTCGTGGGCCGAGACGGCCCGAAGCGTCACTGAGCTAACCGTGCCAGTGCCACCGTTCCTGGACCGCAGCGTCCTGAAGGCGCGCGACCCGCCCGTGCACACCTTCCCGCACCACGAGTTCGCCGAGATCCCCGACGTCTCCGACACGGCGGCGCTCTACGGCGCGCAGGAGCTGCTGTACCGCTCCTTCTGCTTCGACCCGGACCAGCTGGAGCGCGTCCGCGGGCTGGCGCTTGCTGACGGCGCCCTGGGCCGCTGCACCACCGCCGCGGTTCATGTTAGCTGCCGCCGCCGCGGCGCTGCTGCGCCACCAGCGTGCCGTGCGCCGCGCAGAGCCCGCTCTGGCCGCGTGCGAACTTCTCGCAGTCGTCGCCGAAGTTGCACCGCTTCCCGCCGCCGTGGGCCTTGCAGTACTCGGTGCTCCCTTGCGCCTTGCGCGCTCTTGCCGCACCCGTCCACCCTGCACCGCTTGCCACCACCGTGCTTCACGCAGCGGTCCGTGCGCCCGCGCGCGCTCTTGCTGCACCCCCGTGCACCGCGCACCGCTTACCGCCGTTGTGCGCGCCGCCGTGGACGCTCTTGGAGCACACGGCGCCGCCCTCGTACATGCACCGCTTCCCGCCGCCGTGAGCCTTTGCGGCAGTAACTAATCGACTGAACACCCTGTGCGTAGACACTGATCGATCAAGCACGCGCATCCTCCGGGCATGATGCCGCCATGGCAACAAACGCCCTAGGCATACAGGCATTGATAGGAAGTGCACATGCACATGTATGGAGCCCGGCCAGATGGGCCGGGGTGCACGCATCACGTGGCCGTGCCAGCCGCCGTGAGAGATGCACAGATCCTTCCCTCGGCGCTCCTGATGCAGCCCTCTACGGAGCACCTGTTCCTGCCATGGGCGATGCAGTGATCTGCCTTCCCATCCGCACGGTGCAGCCGCGTCAATAGCTCGCGAGTCGCGACCCCGTGGAGGATCCGCGCGATTGGGAGGAGCGAGCCTGCGCACATCTTTGCGCGCGATCAGTCATTTTTTATCGAGTCCTAAAATATTGCAACCGATAGCAAATTATCATATAGCCATTAAACTTAAAACACCAACATAGAACGAATATTAACACGGTCTTACTATAAACCTGAGCAGTTCAAGAATGAAAGCACCTTACGCATCATATATGCATGTATGTATAGCAACCCATCCATGTCCATCATTGCTTCTCATCACCGACAAATCAATCATGTCTCGTCCATGAGCTCTTGGAAGGCGTCCATCGCGGTGGCTGGCAGGCCGAGCAGCACGTTGATGCTCTTCCTCTCTTTGCCGTGTGCGAGGAAGAGGATGACCTCCTTCTCAGGCAGCGTGACTGGGCCCGACATGACGGGCTCGCCCCACCCGAAGTCGGCGCCGTGGAACTCGAGCCGCGACCACGTGGTGATGAGCAGCGTGGACGCAAGCGACGGCCGGGCCCGCGTCGCCTCGAAGTAGTCCACCGCCGACCGCATGTACTCGTCGGTCACCATCCGCACGGCCTCCTGCACCAGTCCGGCCGCGCGCGACACGGGCGCGGACAGCAGCTCGCCGGCCGTGGCCAGGGCGTTGGTCAGCACGATGCCGTTGCCAAAGTAGCCACGCGGGAGCGGCGGCGAGAACCGGCGCCGCCCGTCCACGGCGAACAGCAGCTTGGTGCGCTGCTCGGGTGCCAGCCCGAGCGCCTTGGTGCGCGCGCGCCACACGAGGCCCGACAGCGCCTCCAAGGTGGTGCAGCGGCCCAGGGCGCTGTCAGCAAGCGCCAGCCCGCGGACGCGCTCCAGCCAGTCCGGGTCGAAGCAGAAGGAGCGGTACAGCAGCTCCTGCGCGCCGTAGAGCGCCGCCGTGTCGGAGACGTCGGGGATTTCGTCCAACTCGTGGTGCGGGAAGGTGTGCACAGGCGGGTCGCGAGCCTTCAGGACGCTGCAGTCCAGGAACGGTGGCACGGTTAGCTCAGCGACGCCACGGGCCGTCTCAGCCCACGAGTTGACAAACTCCATGGCGCCGATGCCGTCGAACATGCAGTGGTTCATGGCCAGGCCAAGCGTGAAGCCCCCCCCACTTGAACCGAGTACTGCAAGGCCCACGGCGGCGGGAAACGGTGCAACTTCGGCGACGGCTGCGAGAAGTTCGCGCGTGGCCAGAGCGGGCTCTGCGCGGCGCATGGCACGCTGGTGGCGCAGCAGCGCCGCGGCGGCGGCGGCATGCACCTGCATGCGTGTGGGAAGGGGTTTTCTACAAAAGTGTTTTGAATTTAAGGTTAAATAAATAGGTATGGACTACAGTAAACTATTTTAAAAGTTTATGACCTAAAAAGCCACTTTGAAAGTTGATGGACTCAACTAAAACTTCCTCATAAGTTAATGAATCTCTGGTGCATTTAACTCTAGAATATAGGGTTGAGTTGCAGTAGGACGATTGGGCCTGATTGATTTCTATTTGACAATCGATTGATTCTTCTTCGAATTCGAATCGCAGGAACCAGCCAGATCTATGAGTCCGAGGATGCCGGAGCAGCGTACGTCTAAGGATACACCTCTGGATAATCCATCCGCAAGGTGAGCTTGTCGCGCCGCTCAGGCAAGCAGCCCTTATCGTCTGATTCAGGAGAAGACTCTGAGCAGCGCGCCTTATCGTCCGGCTCAGGCAAAGGCGCTAAGCCCTTGCCAGTTTTCATGCACGTCTCAGCTCTGCGTGGGTTTCCCGAGTTCTTCACGTCAGCCTTTGGCACCAGGATCATGGCGACGCATCCATGCGCACGTGTTGATGGTATCTTCATGGGCGTCCCAACTATCGACGTCTTGGATTAGACCTGCACCTTTGAACCTCAGCCAAACATTTTGGCTGTTCCAATCTACATCCCCGTCAGTGATGATAGGCTATTCGCTCTGGATATTGACAAATTTGAAGTCCTCCGGAAGCCGGAACGTAGTGGACAACCGTGGGTGTGGCAAAAACTCACTTCTCCATTCCAGATTTGGGATGTCTCCTCCTATGGCGTGCAAACCGATGGATGCATCCTCGTTAGTACCAAGATTAGTGTCGCCTTCATCTTCGACACCAAGGAGTATGTGTGGAAACTATACGGTTATTGGGTGTTCCCCTTCACCGGCCGTGGACACTATGACCCCTCACTGAAAGGATTTGTCGGTCTCTCCAAGGACCCAGAGACCCTTGGGTACCTCTACTGCTTCACCATGGCCAGCACCGTGACTGGCGACACTGGCAAAGTACTGCACCCTACTTCCCCAGATTTGAAGTGCACCAAGCACACGGTGTACAACAAGAACCTAGATGAGGGGCAACATGTAAGTGCCACCCTTGTGCACATGCGCTCGGGCAAATTCTGCCTTGTGGAGTGTGTCTCCATTGATGATAAAGGATGTACTGATCAGGAGCTCAGGGTTGATCAGGAGTTCAGGGTGCCGCCGGGGGCTGATCAAATGGATTTTATGGGAGGCGGGCCCCAAGGCGGTCGCTTTATGTATCGTTTGAAGACCTTCTCCCTCAGTATCATGAAAGGAGACCTGAAGCTTAAAAACTGCAAGGTTTGTTGCTACAGCCTGCCTCATGAAGCAAGAATTGGTACCATCCGTCAGGATCCAGTGGCATTTTGGCTGTGAAATGCTAAAATCATGAGATAATGAGTTCCTATGTTTTCATTCAGGTGTGACTTCTGCTTCTATGTTTTAGTTTGGTGTAACCTCAAACGGTGTTTTTCATGGATCCGGTGCTGATGTGTGTTGCTTTTCTATGTGGTCACTCAGTTGTTAATGCGTTGCTTTTTTAATTCAGTGTGTAATCTCAAGTGTGAACTGTTAGGAAACACTATATACCTCTTAAACGTAGATCGTGGGGTAAACATCTTACTGAGATATAGAAATTGGTTCCTCTACTTCGTCCTGGCGTAGTTGCGCCACAGCCACGTGGACGCTAGTGTCGTGGGAGCTCGGTACAGTGGAGTCCAGTGTAGTGGTGGCGATGCAGAGGCGACGACGACAAAGTCAGTGGGTCTTCCCGTCGCTGAGAGCACTCTCTTTAGATCGGGTTAGGTTTAGCTGTTGGTGGGTCACGGCGGCTCCGGTCAACCTCGTAGTTAGAGCCTTGATCCCCACCTCTCTTTATAGTGCTGTGCAACAGGGCCCACCAAATATATTAAGGTTGGACGCCCTCGATCAGGGCGTAGATCCAAGGGCCGACCTATTGGTGGAGATCAACTAGCATTCTCTCCCTTAATCTCACTACCATCTTTCAATTTCATATCATTTACTTTTGTTCATTCCATTACAGATTAGCGCATAGAGCATGTTTCATCGTCACGGTCAATTACCGATAGATTTAACAGCTATAACACATCGCTCTATTTTGAAATAGATACTTAACTTTGGGCCTTTTTTGTCTAGGAATTTTAAGCTTTCCCTTAAACCCATGCTAGCTACATGTTCTCTGAACACGTTGGGTGGTAAGCCTTTTGTAAGTGGATCCGCGAGCATCTTTTCGGTACTTATATGCTCAAGACTTATGACATGATCCCGAACTTTATCTTTCACAACATAATACTTTATGTCAATATGTTTGGCAGCACCACTTGACTTATTGTTATGAGCATACTGTACTGCCGGATTATTATCGCAGTATAACTTAAGTGGTCTATAGATGTCGTCGACCACCTTTAAACCGGGTATGAACTTCTTTAGTCAGTTCACCTACCTCGTTGCCTCATAACACGCTACAAACTCGGCATATATTGTGGACGATGTAGTGACGGTTTGCTTTGAGCTTTTCCATGAAATAGCTCCCCCTGCGAGAGTGAATACATATCCAGACATGGATTTTCTATCATCTCTCGCATAATCAGAATCAGAATATCCAACTATATGGAGTGAATCTGATCTTCTATACGTCATCATGAGGCTTTTCGTTTCTTGTAAATAATGCAAGACTTTCTTTATCATTTTCCAGTGTTCTGTTCTAGGATTGCTCTGGAATCTGCCAAGTAACCCGGTAACAAATGCCAAGTCATGGCGCGCACATACTTGAGCATATTGCAAGCTTTCGATAGCTGAAGCATATGGAACCGTTTTCATTTGATCGATCTCATACTGGTTCATGGGGCATTAAAAATCTCCATATCTGTTGCCCTTGACTATAGGAGCATGTGAGGGACTATATTTGTGCATACTGAATTTCTTTGAGATCTTTTCTATGTATGCCTTTTATGGCAGTCCTAATACCCCTTTACTTCTATCTCGGTGAATCTCGATCTCTAGAATGAACGAAGCTTCACCAAGATCTTTCATATCAAATTTTAAAGACAAAAACTTCTTTGTCTCCAGTAGTAGACTGACATCACTACTAGCAAGTAAGATATCATCCACATACAGGATAAGGAAGATAAACTTTCTATTCTTAAACTTTGCATAGACACAATTGTCCTCTATATTCTCTTTAAACCCAAAATTTCTTATTGTCTGATCAAACTTCAAGTACCACTGTCTTGAAGCTTGTTTTAATCCATAAATGGATTTCTTTAGGTGGCATCCCATTCGTTCTTTTCCTTCCATGACAAAACCTTTCGGTTGTGCCATGCAAATATTTTTCTCCCAGTCCCCATTGAGAAATGTCATCTTTACATCCATCTGATGTAATTATAAATTGTAATATGTCACTAATGCCATTATGATTCTGAAGGAATGCTTACATGAGACTAGAGAAAAGGTCTCATTATAATTAATGCCTTCTCTTTGCGTAAAGCCTTTTGCCACAAGTCGCGCTTTATATCTCTCTATATTCCCTTGAGAGTCAAGTTTTATTTTGTACATCTATTTACAACCTACTGTTTTGGCTCCTTTAGAAATTATTCCCATGTCCCAAACTTTATTGGCATTCATAGATTTCATTTCATCTTCTATGGCCTCAAGCCACTTTGATGAATGATCACTTCTTATGGCTTCTTCAAATGAGGTGGGATCATCCTTCATTTGAAATTTCTTAGTGTTGTATACTTCATAGTCAGCAGGAATAATTGATTTTCTAACTCTTTGAGACCTTCTAGGGGCCTCCACATTTGGCACATTTTCTGTTTGAGGCTGTTGTTGCCCCCCCTCATGTGTGGCAATAGGTTCTATAGGATCTTGAAGAAAAAGTTCCTTATCATCATTTATTGTTACCACAGGCGAAATAACAACAGGTGCTGACACCATAGTATCTTGCACTGTCGGTGCAACGACAACAGGTCGTGAGAAAAATAACTCATGAATCATCGGAGTGGGCGTATACACCCGCTTCTCTTTAAGGTCAATTTCTCGAGCTACCATGCTCCCCCTCATCATTTCATCCTCTAGGAAGACAGCGTGTCTCGTTTTCACAAACTTTGTATGTCTCTCTGGACAGTAGAAACGAAAACCTTTTGACTTTTCTGGGTAGCCAATAAAATGGCAACTTACTGTTTTAGGATCTAGCTTCCCAATGTTTAGATTAAATACTTTAGCCTTAGCAGGACTCCCCCACACATGTAAGTGGTTTAGTGATGGTACTCTTCCTGTCCACAACTCATACGGTGTTTTGGATACCGACTTACTTGGTACTCTATTGAGAATATGAATGGAGGTTTTAACGCCTCCATCCACAGGCTCAATGGTAAGGTGGAGTAACTTATCATACTGCACACCATATCTATCAGGGTACGATTGCGTCTTTCAACTACTCCATTCTGCTGAGGTTCGCCCGGTGTAGAATATTGGGCTACTATGTCATTCTTCTGTAAGAACCTTGCAAAAGATCTAGGAACTTGACCATATGGGGTATGCCGACCATAGTACTCCCCCCCCATGGTCGGACCTGGCTATCTTAATCTTTAAATTGTGTTAGTTTTCAACTTCTGCCTTAAATATCTTAAATTTATCTAATGCTTCTGTTCTTTATTTGATTGGATAAATGTAGCCATAACGGGAGTAATCATCTGTGAATGTTATGAACGAATCATAACCATCCACACTCTTTACAGGAAATGGACCACATATGTCTGTGTGAATAATCTATAAAACTTTTGCGTTTCGTTTGGCATCTTTCTTAATTTTCTTTACGTACTTTCCTTTTATGCATTCTCTGCATTGTTCTAAATCTGAGAACTCTAATGGAGGAAGAATATCATTCTTAACTAGTCTTTCTATTCTCCCCCTCGAAATATGACCTAAAAGGCAGTGCTATAATTTCGACGACGCATCGTGAGCTCTCTTTCGTTTTATGTTTACATCCGTAGACGAGGATACATTCTCATTGTCGCACGCAACGTTCCCATCATCGTATACAACATTCACATCATCACGTAGTGATAACAAATAGTATGTGCTCTCTTATGCCACCATTTCTAGAGTACCTCTCTGTCACCAGCTGCTTTATCAGCTGGGTAGCATATGTCTTTGAAGAGCCAGTGAACTGACTCTTTATTCTATCGAGGTACTCAGTGACTGTGTCACACTCTAGGATTGAGCCCACAATTGCAGGCTCAATCGTGTTCTTTATCACAACCAAACATTTCTTGTTGGCAGTGACCCACTTCCTATGCTTAAGGTTATAGAACATCTTTTGTGATTCAAAATCTCTCTCTTTAGTTGCCTAAGCGGTATTAGTCTCATTTGTCTCCCTCACTGGTGCCACAGGCTCAGTGAGACACGGTGAGGTGACTACCCAGTCCACCTCAGCCAAGATGAAGGCCGCGGCTGTCTCACCCGAAACCCTAGCTCACTTGCCCCTCCCTCTTCTCCCTCTACGCCCGCGCTCCTTCTCCCTCAACACAGCAGCAACGAGCAGCGACCGGAGCCGAGAGAGAGAGAGATGGCGTCGTCATTCGCGGCGACGAGACCTCACTCCCCCGCGTGGCCGACCCCCTTTAACCCTAGTCCATTTCTTCTCTCGCCCTCTCTCTCTTTCGCGCAGCAGCTCTCAGCTCGGCGCAATGAGCAGCAGCGGCGACCGAGCGAGCATGGCGCCGTTGCCAACCCCCTCGTCGGTGCGCGCGCTCTCCACACGGGTGAGCGCGCTGCCGTCGAGCGGACTAGCGGCGGCACCCTTGGCCGGAGCTCGTGCAAGCCCGAGGAGCGGCGGCGGCTCGGCTTCTCCCCGCTCGCCGACGAGGCGGCGGCGGAGCTCCTTCCCGTGCGCCGGTGGGAGACAACCCATGCGACGATGGTGGTGACGCGTGGTAGAAGAGTCCGGTAGGTCCTTCTCTCCTTCGTCCGATCTGTTTCTTGGGTGAGGGTTTTCTAGGGTTTGGATTTGATCCGATTTGAATCATCTCCTTCAATCTGTTCAATTTCTTCCCCTATGGGTTAGGGTTTGGTTGAACTCTCTGCATCTCGATTTCCCGATTAGGGTTAGGGTTTGACTCACTGGAGTCACTATTTATCTTCCCAGCGAGTGCTTCGTGGGATAGGGTTTGGCTTCGCGTGCCGAGACCCCTTTCTCTTCTCTTCTTAGATCCGAACGGGGCCTGTTCTTTTCTTGCCGCGCGCCGGCGAAGATGGTGGTGCGGCACCTTTCCCCGTGCGGTGACCGTGGTGACCGGCAGTCAGTGACGCCCGCCACCCTCCCGGTCTCTTTTCTATTTTCTTTTACCCGGTTAGGGTTAGAGTTTCAATCCGAAACGGATCGAACCCTTGTTCTTTCTATGATTTCTTTTCAATTCTCTACCCCATACTAGATCTGCACATTGTTAACCCGGCTCTGGTACCATTGTTAGGAAACATGAACTATATCTTTAAACTCAGGCATTATTAAGGTGTTGCTTTTCTATGTTTTAATTTAATGTGTAATCTCAACTGTGATTCTGTGAATCCCTCGCTATGTTTTCATCGTAGAGTTTGCAACAACAATGAGGATTGCATGCATCAGTTGTGACTTTTTTTTTTGGGTAACCTGTTTTACAGAACGCTTTAAGTTACAAAGTATGCGGGGAGGTGCTTCACCCTGTTGTATAGAAGCGCCTCTAAACTGCATTACATTTCGTTCCTCCTCAACGTGTGTTCTCAGAATGTGGTTCCTCATGAAAGCAGTCAGATAAAATATCTTTAGACTTGACGAGAAAGGTGCTCAGGCTTTAGGAACTTCTCTCTGACTCGATTTGTGCTAAAACTGATTATTTTTCCACTTGCTAAGGAATTTTGCAGCTACACCTGGTGCCTTTTGCAGTTGGTTTGTTGTTCATTTGGCAATTGTGCTAGGCTGCTTCGTTGGAAGGAAATAATAACACATCTAATCATAAATAAATCTTGGCTAGACCCGTGTGATCACTAAGAGATCACGACACCAACAGCCCACGCGTTACAGGGGCTTACTCTGTTGCTCACTCGATGAACTCGTGTGGATTGCTCGTGCGCAGAGGCAACGAAATCTTCTCTTGTATATTTGCTATAGTCTGACAATTTTCACACGAATTTGATGACATATAAGCTTAAATACTAATGACATTATGAGTTACCAATAAAACAAAATTGCAAATCAAGAATTAGCACTGATCCAGAGCGCTGCACCAGCGTCATCTCAATGGCTAAACACTGCACAGAAACAGCAAAATCTCTCAAAGCCCTTTCGTATTACCTAACCGTGTAAGAACTATATAACACCGCACAAACCAATGGACGTCTCCCGAATCAGAGACTACTCGATCAGGAATCACACTAGATGTACACGCCCCCAATTTACAGAACTTAACAACATGACGGGGAAAAATACAACTATCTATCTTTCCTCCTAGGATGTTGCTTTCTCAGTCTTGCTCTGCTATGTAGTTGGGCAGCTCACCCTGGCAGAGGTACACTCGTCGCAGTGGGACGCTGAACCCCAGCCCCTTCGCAGCCGAAAGATGTCCTCCGTGAAGGTGGAGCCTGATGATCACGTTCGACAGCGCGCAGATTGTCTTGTCAAGCATGGCATCGACCTGAACAAGCATTGCAAAGGTGGATTGTTGTTCAGTAAGTCTGTCAGACTCAAAATTGGGTTCATAAGAAAAAATGGTGTCGAGATTCATGCGTAATACCTGATTATCTCCGCCCATGTGGTTTCTATAGAGCAGGGCATCCTCTGGCCTCTTCACAAGAGGGACTTGCCTGTCATTGAATACAACCAAGGATTGCAGGAAATTGGTTTCGCTCTCAGCAGCATCGGTGGACAAGTATATCACAGGTGCGTTAGCTTTCTCAACGATTCGCAGAATGCATTCTGCTGCCTGAGGGATGGGGAAGAAGCAGCTCAGGAACATCAAGGGAAAATTAGTCAATGTCCCACAATACTATTATCTGCAGGGTAAACTGATAATGATGCACAGGCCAGAGACTTGTAGTCTTGAACTAGCAACAGCACTACATATTCCCCACAGTACATGCTAAAATGCCATGTCCAACCAAGTTATATCAAATACCAACAAGATCTCGTAGTAGTTACGATGTTCCAGGTGCTAATTTCATAGTTTTAATCGTATAATACAGTACACAGGCAGCTAAGTCATAGAGCATTATTCTGTATATATAGTTACATATTCCAATGATGAAAAAAATCATTCCATTTTCATGTCCAACAAAGCTATATCACTATACAAAGTTCCCACAGTCAGTGCTGAATATAATGCCTAACTAAGATATATCCAAATATCAACAAGATCTCTTTGTAGATGCGACGTACCAGGTACTAGCTTCATACAGTTGCATGCATACAGCGCAGCACACTGGCAACTATATAGCACAATCTTAAGCATCTAACGACCATGCCAGTAAATAAATTTAAGGCATAGATGATATTATCTGCATATCTAACAAAACACAGAAAACTAATAGCATATCCAATTCACAGCAATCAACCTAATAGAACGAGAAATAAAAATTTGTTTAACTTTTGCTAAAGCAAATCAAGATTACGAAACTATGTGCCAAAGAAGATGGCCTGATTCAGTGATCAGTATGGAATATAGGCTTGACTGGCATGAAAGGCCAGTTAAAGTTCATATGTGCAGTAATTTGAAAAACAAGACATTTAAACACATTGACATGTCCAGTTATGCATGACTACTGTGTACAACTAAACTTATATTGAAAATTATCTCTTTCTGAGTCATTGTAGGTGTTGAATGCCAAGTTGGTCTAGCCAAATTGTATCATCATTTCGATAAAAATGAGACATAGGAAACAAAGTGCAGCCACCAGTTCAAGATTGGGCAGTTATGTTAAGGAGTGTCCTTTGGTGAAGATATGAGATGATTTAAAACCTAGCCAAGCTGCTTGTGAGCTTTGGCAACCACTTGTGACAAGTTAAGGTAACTAATAGATGTTTTCATATTGTTAGCGAGGTTTTGGAACATTGTTATAAATAAATGAATATGGCACCACTCTGTTGTCAGTCACAGGCTCACAGCTCTTAAGCACCAAGATCAACTGGTTGGAAACGTTCAACCACATAAAGGCGTACCTAGCGCAGAGAGCTTCCGCTCTGTGCGGGGTCTGGGGAAGGGTGTCAGTGGCAAGCCTTACCCTCACATGTGCAATGCGAGGAGACCGCGACTCGAACCTGGGACCTTCCGGTCACAGGCGGTAAGACTCTACCGCTTGCACCAGGCCCGCCCTTCAAACGTTCAACCACATGTCCGTCTAAATTTGCAAGGACCAAAATGCTGAGACCAGTTTAGGTATCATGACAGTAAGCATAGTTTCAAGAGTCAAATAGTACATGAATGATCAATATTGATGTAAGAAGAATGCCTTGCAACTGCTCAGCAATTGAAACATCATCCAAAAAAACAAGTCAACTTACAAGACTAACAAGGTCAGTATTTTAATACAATAGTCAAATGCTAGAGCAGATACCATCACTACATCACCAAGAAAACTATAAGCTATGGAATATAGGCCTCGTTCGGCTTGCTGAAACTTGGCTGAATTGGCTGAAAAAACACTGTTCTGTCTGAATTATTGTGAGAGAAAAACACTGTTCCGACTGAAAAAACAAGCTGAATAGTGTGGATTATAATCTGTTGTAAAAAAAATCTATGGAATATAATCACACAACAGGCATGGTGAATTTATTATTGAGCAGTAACTTATTAAATAGCTTTCTTAACCAAGCACATCGATCGACTGTTTAGATGTCAGATGCTGACTTGCAGTATAAAAAATTGCCTAGATCTGAGAGAAGCATCTAAAACCAAGTCCAACAGTTCTTGTCAGAACAAGTGCCTGATTTTGCATGGAATAGCTAAAAAAGGACAACAAGTGCACTGTCCAAAGCAAGAGCAATCATGGAATGGCTAAGCGCTTGTTTAGTTGGAACCCAAATTCCAAAAAGTTGCTACAGTACCTGTCACATCGAATGTTTGCGGCCCGTGCATGGAGTATTAAATGTAGACGAAAAGAAAAACTAATTGCACAGTTTGGTGGGAAATTGCGAGACGAACGTTTTGAGTCTAATTAGTCCATGTTTGAACACTATTTGTCAAATAAAAACGAATGTGCTACAGTAGCCCCAAAATCCAAATTTCTCCAACTAAACGAGGGCTAAAAAAGGATACGGCAGTATGGCATTGATACAATTCCCGATATGTGTAACAAACGATAAAACCAGCTACTACAAGACGCCACTATAACATGTCTGTTTCACCAAATTCACAAACAGATACTGTTCAGCACATTAAAAGCTGGAAATAATGGAATAAACAAGAATTACATCTCACCAGAATGTCAGGAATCCATGCCGTCGAAAATGCAAAGAAGAAAGTCTGGACAAAACGCGGCGCAGTGAGCATTATGAGCCTGCTTGGCTGGATCAAAGTCTTGCACTTGTCAGCCAATCGACCACCAGGCTGATTCACCCACTCATCCTCAATATCAGCATAGAACATGTCACCAATGGCAAGGACCTCAGCATCCGTCGAGAACTTTGGTGTAATATCCCCCACGTATATCTTCTTTGGCTCCTTGAGCTTTGCATCCTCTGGCCAAGTTGCCTCAATCTTGCCCAGAGAAATACCCAACCCCTTCAACCTCTTTATATGGTCCTCGTCAAGGAAACACGGATCGAGGCGAAGCGGCATAGCATATGAACTGGTCAAGGCTCACTTTCTTCCTCTTCTCCACAAAATCCTCATAGGTGATCACAACCTTTCTCCCAATGCAGTCATTAATGTGGCTGACATCAAGCACCCCGATCGAACTGGTAATCCACCTTCTGGCTGGGCACCACCAAGATCCGGCCGAGGAGCGCCGCCACGAACATGTGCTTCTCCAAGCAAATCAAGTGGTTGGACATTTGCCCAGAGAGGCAGATGGAAGAGGAACCGGTCCTTCTTGGGGTTCCACTCGATCGTCCGCCGGCCGGCCGGCCGGCCGGCAATTCCCTCCTCCTGCACCCGGCGACAGGGAGGTCGAGATCCAGGCCGTCCTCCGTCGCATTGCCGGCCCCGGAGGGGTGAGCGCCGCCTGGATCTCACGGTTGATCTTGATCTGGCCCTCGAACGCGGCCTGGAGATCGAGCGAGATGGGGGCGGGGGCGGAGCCATTGGTGGGGGCGGCGGTGCGGTTGAAGAGGCTGAGGAGGCCGGAGCGCTGGGAGCGGATGAGGTAGAGCGCGTGCAGCTCGGCCACGTGCATGTGGGAGGCGGCGGGGTTGGTGGAGGGGAGGCGGGCAGGGAGGAGGCGCCGCCGAGGGAGAGGAAGAGGAGCGGGAGGGAGGGAGATGAAGAGCACGAGGTAGCGGCGGGACCAGACGGCGCGGCCGACGGAGGCGGCGGAGGAGGGGAGCGCCGGGCGGAGAACGGCGACGCTGAAGGAGTTGGGCGGCGAGAGTGAGCGGGAGGAGGGGGAGGGCGGCTTGGTGTGGTTGTGAGGGACGAGGGTCTCGAGGTCGTCGTCCACTCGTCCTCGTCGGAGATGGAGGGGTCGCGGACCATGGCTGCGGAGCTGAGTGTCGCCGTGTCGGTGGGGAGTGAGCAGCAACGCGGTTATACCGGAAGAGGCTTTTACGTGCTATTAGCCCGTTTGGCACGGCTCGGACGGCTCCGGTGACAAAACACTGTAGCAAAAACCGATTTTCTTTTTCCTAATTTTCTGCCTCACTGTAGCAAAAAACACTGTAGCGCGCGGGGAAAAGCCAGGAACCCTGGCTTCTCCGGCTTCGATGAACAACGCCGATGTCAGTGAGAGGTGAGTGGAGGAGAGAGAAAACCGTCTTTTGCTACAGTGCTGCTACAGTGTTTTATCAGGTAAGCAGGAGCCGCTGCGATCCGTGCCAAACGAGCCCTAAGAAAGTTTGTAACTGCATAAAGCCATTAAAAAAATATGATCGTACACACTGTTTTAAATTTTTTTTTGTCTTACACGCCATTCCGTTTGTTTTTCGCCGTTACAGATGGGACCGGCCAGTGAAATTGTTCATATTACCCTTAAATGGTAGAGATCATGTTGACTATGATTCACCCCATGTTAGTTTTCTTGTCTCTCGGTCTCTTCTGCTCATCCTCCTCTGTCGCTGGCGAGGGAGGCGTGCACGAGCACGAGACAGGAACGGGGCCAGCCATGCACGAGCACGAGCCAGGAGGTTGAGCTGCGCCAGCTGCGACGAAGAACTGGCGGACGCGCTCGGGTTCGACGGCACGGCGCCAAAGAGCAGGTTGTTGTGGAGCTCCAGCAGGCTGAGCCATGGTAGGTACAGCGCCCGCACCACGCACCTCCCGCCGCTGGGACAGCACCGCGACCTCACGCGCCCGCGAGTTGGCGTACCGGCTGCCCGCCGTGGCGGCCGCGCTGCTAGCCATCACGAGGACGACGGCGGCGGTGTCCTCGTCGGCCACCTGCTTGCCGTGCAGCTTGGAACAGATGCTGCAGCGTGCAGCGGCCCTCCCGCTCCCGGGAGGACGGCTGCTGGTGCTGGGGCTGGGGAGGCGGCGCTAGCAGGAGGACTGAGTCGAACATCTTGACGATGCGCGCTCTCGGCTGGTGGATGCTGAGCTGCACGGTGTGTCCGCGCGTCTCGGCCATGGCGTGGAGGCGCGCGCTGAAGAGCAACGTCTCGCGCACGGTGAGCAGCGAGAAGAGTACGTCCTGTTGGGTGACGTAGCCGGAGACGCGACGGAGGTCGGCGCTGTGGGCGACGGCGCCGTCGAGGAGGAGGAGGTTGTGCTACGGGGACGGGGAGAGGCGGCCAGCGAGGATCTCGAGCAGGGTGGACTTGCCGGCGCCGCTGGGGCCAACGATGGCGAGCAGCTCGCCGGGGCGCACGCGGCAGGAGACGTCCCTGAGCACATGGCGGACGCTGTAGTGGTGGTGGTGGTCCTGGTGGTCTTGGACATGGACGTCGTCGTCTGACCTGCTCCAGACCTTGAGAGGAGGGTGTGGTCGGCTGAAGACGGTGATGCGGTAGTTGATGCTGCTGGCTTGGATCTCGCAGCCGCCGGCGTAGGAATTCTTCGGCATTGCTCGCTGCTGCGGATGATGACGGTATGTAATACGGTGGTTTGTCTTCCTGGATCCTTAATTGGCGCTGATGATGAGCTAGGCGGTGGCTGCCTTACTTTAAACTGGGCGTGGCGACAATTTCACTGGCCGGGCCCACCTGTAACGACGGAAAACAAATAGAACAAGGACGGAATGACGTGTAAGGCAAAGAAGTTTAGAGTAGTGGCACCTGTGTGCAGTCACATTTTTTAATGACTTCTATATAATTACAAACTTTTTTAATGGTATACATGTAAAAGCCTCGTACCGCAACGGCAAGCGCACGTCTTCTCTATCCTCCGGCCGTAGCTGTTCCAAGATTCGCGCTGGTCAACACCCTCCCCTTCACCAATATCATTCCCGACCCCCGCTGCTCCTTTTGAATTGAGCCCATGTTTAGTTGGTGAAAAGTTGGAAATTTGGCTACTGTAGCACTTTCGTTTTTATTTGGCAATTAGTGTTCAATCATAGACTAATTAGGCTCAAAACGTTCGTCTCGCAATTTTCAACCAAACTGTGCAATTAGTTTTTTTCGTCTATATTTAATGCTCCATGCACGTATCGCAAGATTCGATGTGATAGGTGCTGTAACACTTTTTAGGAAAACTTTTCGTGATCTAAACATGGGCTGAGTTCTTTCCTCCGTTTTCTTTCATCTTTGTTTTTGCACGGATTGAGTTTTTTTTTTTCCTTTTGTCGTGAATTGTGTTTTTTTCATCTTTTTATTTTTTCCTCCTTTCTTTTTTTTCTCTTTTCTCTTTCTTTTTCTGGGCACGACTTGAGTTTCTTTCCTCCCTTTTCTTTCGTCTTTCACTTTTGAATTGACTTCTTTCCTCCGTTTTCTTTCATCTGTTTGTTTGCACGAATTGAGGTTTTTCTTTTCTTTTCCTTTGTCGTGAATTGAGTTTTTTCCCATCTATTTTTCTTTCTTTTGGCCACAACTGGTTAAGCGAGCCACCATCTTTTTTGTTTGGCACGAATTGGGTTTTTCTTTCTCCTTTTTCTTTCCATTGGCCGAACTGGTTAAATGAGCTAAGCCCTTTTTAACTATAGCTGTCAGCTTTTTCCCTATATTTTTTTCTTGTTACGAATCAAGTTTTTCTCTTTTTCTTTTTATCAAAATATATGGTAAGAATAAGAACCACCTGCTAGATAGAAATATAAAAGCCAATTCAAAGAACATATTTAGATTATTAAAAAAATAAATCTTGGCACATCTATATATAGTGCATACAAATATATATTCATATACAAAAGTTAGAATTCGCATTTGAAAGATTCATACTGCACATGAACCTCATATTTATCATTTTTGTATGGTTATTTTAAATTTTATTTTCATTTCAAACTTTTATGTGAGTATATGTCTATATACACTATGAATATGTTTAAGTTTTAAAAAATCTAAAAAAAATAAAAAAATAAACTGGTTTCATATTTCCGTGGAGCACGTGGTTTCCACAGCTTATTTTGCCTCTTCCTTTCGGCCTGAACTGGTAGAGCATCTCCTGAGATTAGAAAAAAATTAGCCAAATCTATTAATTTAGCTACTCTCTAAAATAGATTTGATAAAAAATATTAGAGTACTCTACCAGACTTTGCAAAACCAAGAGATTGGATGGCAAGTGAAATAAGCTATCCAAAATAGAGATTAAATAAGATAGGATGAAAAGCTATTAATAGGGAGTCATTTTCATAGTCTGTTGAAGACGTTTTTCTTTTAATAATAGCAAAATTTACCTTTAGGTTTGGCTAATGGCTTTGGTAACCATCGCTGCCGGCCTCGAACGAGAAATTTCAATATTTGACATCCAATTCATCTACCTCGCAACATTTAACATCCAATTCATCTGCCTTTTGAAATTTGACACTGGGGCTACAAATTGTTTCGATTTAAGGGATTTCAGTCATTTTCTCACCTTTTCCTTTTCCTTTAATCTTTTCACCTCTCCCCACCCACCTGAAAGGACCAAACTACTCCTCGCTCATTAGAACAGACCTGTGCAACACCAGATGCTTGGCTCCTGTGCATCAAGCACCTCAGCCGCGTAGGACATGAAAACTGCAGCATTTAAAAAAAAAAATACTGGACACTGCAGCACACAGTGGCCCAACGCACCACACTGACATGCGTACATCTTGTTCATGAGATACTCATGGTAATCTGGTTGGAAAGTTCTAGCTGCAGGATACATTCTCCCAAAAGCAGGCCCTTGAAAACGCTTGCTGAAATTCTTCATCAGATGGACAAAACATTCTCTATGCTCAGCCCAAGGGTACACTGTCTTTATTGCATTCTTTGGGCCCTTGCAAGCATCTGAAATTATAGCTAGGTGAGGTGGATTCCCAATTGCCTTCTGCAGCTGCTGCATAAACCAAGTCCAGTTATCAGTAGTCTCACCATCAAAAAATCCAAATGCAACTGGATACATCCAGTTGTGTCCATCTAGTGTAGTAGCTGAAGGTAGGTGGCCATTCCATCTACCATTGAGAGCTGTGGAGTCTATACTAAAAAATGGCCTATAGCCATTTAGGAAACCATCAATGCTAGGTTTCAAGCAACAAAAAAATATGTGGAAATATACACCAGTTTCCTAATTGATTACATCTATCTCTACAACACTTCCTGGTATTCTGAACAAGGTTAGTACCCTGACTTGCTGGTTATCAAGCATCAGCCTTGCTATAATAGTCCATGAACAACCATCAGCTTCGCAATAGCCTCTGAACAAAGATTTACAAGATTTCTCTGTTCCAAGTTCAAATTGTTTCATAATAGCATGATGCCTCACTGCAGCCCTGAATTCAGACATACTAGCATAAACGGTTCCCACTTTCATAGGAGGGTCTTCTCTATCATAAAGCACCGAGTCCTCACCAGGCACATGATCGTCAACCAATAACACATCAGCAGGGCCCAAATCAATTGGCACAGGCGGGTTTTCCTTTGCAACAGCCGCTGCCCTAGCTTGCTCAGCTCTCTCATCCTCTGCTCTAAGACCAAGAAACTCATACACTGTATCCTCATCTATCACAGGAAAAGGCGCACCAATCTGGTCTGCAGTTAGAGGAATTATCTCCAGACTGTCCCAATCGATTTCATGAGAAACCACTGCATCATTGCTGAAATCTGATTGAGGTATAGCATCATCATGGGCCACATTGCTGATGGCTGCCTCTGAAACAACCGAGTAAGAAATAATCTCTGTGGGTTTGTCCACAACAGCAACAAACCAAAACATCTTCCTTTCATTCTTTCTTTCAGCGAAAGCAAGAGAGAGATCTGTATCATTCAACAATTTCCTTCGTCCATCTCGACTCATGTCAAATTCGGATACTACCAACTGGTGGCCGCTACCCCAGTTTATCCTAGCTGCCAAATCCTTTTCTAGCATGTCTAAAGTATAGCATTGACAATCCACAGTCCACTCATCATATTTTTGCGGCACATCAACAGAGCAGCCATCATTGAGCTTTGCGGTAAACTGAGAAATCTGAACACACAATCTAAACGCAGCTTCCACATCGATTCTACCGTGTACCAACAAAAAAATTAAAAGACACACACAATAAGCTTGTGCCCCCAAAATATACGAACTGTGAAATAGAGATCAAACTGAAGAAGAATCGAGGATGTGATAACTAATTTTCTGTGGAAAACTGGAATTTCATGCTTCTATAGGTTGACACTTGGCACATTTCTTTTTATTGTGTACTTGGAAATTTGAATCTAAATCAAAGTATGGTTTCGGACAATTTCTTTGCTGCTTCCGTCATGAATTTGCAACTCTCCTATTCTTTACTTCTCATCCTTTGTTTTAGTATCACCATGTTATAGTTCATTTCTTTCAACTGTGGGATTGTGGTTGTAGTTGTTCATGCATACTGTGAACATTACTGGATAAGAGGACATAGTTATGTATCACTATGTTATATTTTTCCTTTGATGCAGAACAGCTCTGGGTCCTTGATTCTGTCCCTGGACAAGTAGAAACAGACGACAGTGATGGTGAAGTTGAACGGGTTTTGCAAACGCTAGCGAGTCTTCCTTCTTCACTTCCATCACGCAAGTACTATCTTGTCCCTTCCCTTGCTGAGGTTTAGTTTCTTGCTACCTTTGTATTTAATATATAGCTATGCGGGTATGGAGACTAACACTCTGACAGACTTACAGCACCAACATAGAGATAATAATGGTACGGATGAAGAATACATTGTGAAAGTGGGGATTTGATTTCATAACTATGCTCTTGTCAACCATAGGCTATAACCACATAACTGTTTATAAAGAAGGTATGGGTGGATGCAAAATTTGGGTAGAACATTTTTAACAACAGTTTCGATAACATAGCAGGTTTAGAAAGAAGGTATGTGTGTCTTGGACAATTTTGTTTCTTAATGTTAATGAGTGGTGATCGTGTATTCATAGATTCTAGGATATGGTCCTTCATCAAATCACTTCTGAGATACAGTCCAGAAGAGTTGTAGTCCACTGAAAACTTGAAATATGCTCTTGTGATGCCTGAAGCCTGAAGGTCAATGATTTTCTTTTCAATATAGATTCAATCTGGCAAGCAACTATTAACGTTCAAGAATAGAAAATATTTTGGACCTTTCTGAATGTTTAGCATGAGCAGTGTCTGGAACTGCACATGTTAAATGGTTTACATGTGTTCATATCCTTAATGCTGATTTCAGTTGTTGCATGCCACCAGGTGGGTTGTTGACCACATGCTCAGCCTTGGATTTTAGAAGTCTCTTTCAGAATGGATCGGCAGTAACTTGAAGAAAGACAACGATCATGTGACCTGGGCTTTTGATCTTCAGGCTGCCATAGACATGTTTAGTTCTTATAGGTAAAGTTTAGTGAAGTTCTCGTGTAACTGTGTATTATGCATGAGTATCGAGAATTACTTGTTGACATGAATCATAACATCAGGCAGGCCTACGCTTTGCTGTTAATTTATGTTGCTGGTTCAAATATTGTTAATTTTCAGGGAAAGGGACTATTGGGCACTGCTGGAATGCCCACCTAAGGAATTGGAGATTGCAATAGTGCAAGCAGAGCGCAGTGATCGATGGGTCCCTGATGATGTTCAAAGGCTAAAAGCATTAGCCAGGAGAGAGTCCAAGCCTGATGTAGGAAAAGTGTCACTTCACGTTCTCCCCAACTCTGGCCACTGGGTTCATGTGGACAATCCCAAAGGACTACTCGAGATCATGGTACCTAACTTTCTATCAGCTGTTCAAAATTGAGTGGTACCTTCAATTGGAACCTTCATTTAGTGTGACATACTGAGTTTGACAACCGGTGGGATAACGTTTCTTCTCTCATATTGTTGCCCAACCAGAATTCTTTGCTTCTTTTCTGAGGACATGGTGCACCCTTCTGTTAATAATAGAGAGAAAAGCATACATAATCCCGTGCTCTCTTTCTGCAGATTATTGGATGTTATTATAAAAAAAAAGGAGATCAGTGCTTAATATTATCGTTTTTCCTTGCACATTCTCTTTTTCAATTCCCAAAGTTTGCATGCGTGTTGATGATTGTGTTATCTATCTCTTATCGAACCTAATTCTCCGGCCTCTGGTACCTGGCTTTCATAGTGGATTTTTTGTTGCCTTATTTGGTTCATGCATGCTTTTTATGTGATCTGAATATCTGATGTATGCACACGGGAATTGAAGGCTCAAGTGTGAGCTTGCTTCATATGGTTTGATCACCTCTCAACCATCTTCTAACCTTGCGCGCTATCTTAATGTGGACCCTAGCTCAATCACAAATTAATTGAAAGCATTAGTACACTAGTTGTCATTGAATTATCAAAACCAAACTTAGGGCTTTCAACTTTGCATCAAACCATGATATGAACAAGTTCCGAAGGTCTCAAAACACTCCAAAATTGATCCTACAACTCAGCTAAAATAGATTTTTTCTTAGCATCGGACTGTCCCTTCTGTGCATTCTTCTGGTTTCACTTCCAAATTCTCCAAAAGCTCCTATTGAGGTGTGTTAGGCCCGGCGCAGCGAACACTGGAACACGCCGGAGAACAGCGAACACCGGAACACGCCGGAGAACAGAGAACACTGGAACACGATGAACACGAGTACACACAGCTTTTGGTGCTGCCCAAAAGAACCGCAGCGTTTTCTGATCTTGCTTCCTTTTTATTATGTGAATACAAAAGAACAGGACCACGCAGTGGTCAGCCGCAAACCGCGCAGCGAGCACGTCCATCCCCGTGCCCACGATGCCTTTGATTCACCGGCCATCCCAGGGTTGTGCAAGCTAATCTCGCCACCCCCCTCCTATGCGCACGGTAGCCACACAGTTCGGTGCTCGGGCGCATGCATAACGGAAAGAAAACATGCAAGCCTATCTATTTACAGTGCATGGCTTAACAAACAAACTCCTCCTAAGCCTTGCACTTCTGCTTGAGCTTGATGAGGCCGAGCTTGGTGCGAAGTTCACAGAAGTGTTCCCGTGCCAGTGCCTTCGTCAAGATGTCCGCTAGCTGCTCAGTGGTGCCAATGGAGGCTACACAC